>NC_088360.1:29372099-29382099 GCF_034508935.2 Berghia stephanieae
GCCGACGCCTTAGATTCAAAGAACACTACTTGAGGTTGGACAGTACGAATTGTGACAGTAGAAAGAAAGGACGACAGACTGCATCATCTCGACAAGAGGAAGAAGCCCTGACGGACCTGTGACGGACAGTTCATATTGTGTTCTATGTGTTCTGTAAAGGTAAGGGGCCCCACCTTCTTGTGAAATCTGTTTGTGACTTATGTGACTTATTCATTGTTCCACGTTCATCGTTACTGTCTCGTGAATTGAGTGTTCGTCATTACATGTGCGAATGAGAGAGAGAGTGTGAGAGAGTAATTTGCATTAATAAATTATATGAAATATGAAAATTTACTTATCATTCTTTGATTGTTAGTTTGTTGGGCTGGTCAATTTGTTGGACGTTAGCAACTCTTTAAGGCCATTGACTGGGACGGAGGTTCTGCAGACCACCGACTCACTCTTTGGCATTGTCACTTTGTGACAGTCGCCGATGACGACATCAACCAGAACAACAACAACATCCAACCCCGATGACAAGGAAATGACACAGCTTTGATTGTATAGATAGAATGCGCTTGGCCAAGGAGTTCACAACATTGCCATCCGGAAGTATAACGGACCAACACACAAACTCTGTGTAACCATGAACTTTTATAGTCTGGTTAATACAGTTTAGTGAGAACAACTCACAAACGCGGATGGCAAAAACAATAACAAAGGCCTGAGTGACGTCATCTGCATACTATCTATAGATAGTTTGACGATGACGTCACTCAGGTCTTTGTTATTATTTTTTGCCATCCGCGTTTATGAGTAATGCTCACTGAACTGTATTAACCCGACTATAAACGTTCATGGTTACATATAGTTTTGTGTGTTGGTCCGTTATACTTCCGGATGGCAATGTTATGATCTTCTTAGCCAAGCGCATACTATCTATAGACGGAACGAAGTCGACTTCACTCAGTTCATTGTTATTGATTTTGAACCGGGAGTTGAGTGATTAGTTCTCACTACAATAATATTATTATAAATCAGACGATAAACGTTTCGGGTCGGACACAGTTTTTGAGCCTTTAAAAATAAATAATCCTTTTATATAGCGCTATATCTACTAAACGTGCTCAAAGCGCGTTACAAGGGGTCCCTGGTCAACAGCAACACTTAACATGTAGGACGGGACATGACGCCTCTTAGGCGATATTACATTTTTTTCGGACAGGTACAACGCTGTTAACGGCCAGGTACTCATTTTTCACCTGAGTACGGTGAGAGAATGTGAGTAAAGAGACTTTTCCAAGGACTCAACTATGCGCCAAGCGAGGCTCGCACCGTAGCCATCTTTAACACATAGCCTGGCACGAGAACCCTCTAGGACTGGCAGTTTGACGTCATTTTTTGTGTAGCGTCTAGTGAGTTGTCATTAGTAGAGCTCATGGAAACAAGTTATTTCATTGGTTGAACTATTGAATACAACTCACGATTTGTTTTCTTTTGTGGCAAAAGACTGGCATTTTGGCGTCATTTTTTGTCTAGCGTCAAGTGAGTTGTCATTAGTAGAGCTCAAGGAAACAAGTTATTTCATTGGTTGAACTATTGAATACAACTCACGATTTGTTTTCTTTTGTGGCAAAAGACTGGCATTTTGACGTCATTTTTTGTGTAGCGTCTAGTGAGTTGTCATTAGTAGAGCTCATGGAAACAAGTCATTTCATTGGTTGAACTATTGAATACAACTCACGATTTGTTTTCTTTTGTGGCAAAAGACTGGCATTTTGGCGTCATTTTTTGGTCAATGTCAGCGTGACCTACGGTGTCAGGCTACAACTTTACGATGGCTTCGCTCTCACCCAGGACCTTCCGATCCGAAAGCGAGGGTCATACCACGAGATCACAGTTTTGTGTGTTGGTAGGTCTCATCTGGGGGTCTCGATAGATCAGTTGGTAGAGCACTGGCTTCACAATCAAAGGGACCGAGATCACTCCCGGGAGCAGTCGAGATTTTTTCTGACCCCCACTGTCCACCCAGCAGTGATTGGGTAGCTGGGTAGTCAGATCTGTTGGCGGAAAGTACTTTGCGACAGACAAGCGTCCTATCCAAAGGGTAGAAAGCAATTTGATAGACTAGCGTCCTATCCAAAGGGTAGCAAGCAATTTCTATTGTCCGTTACGCTATAGAAACCGTTATAAACTCCGGCTCCATTGGCCTCATGGCTCTGAAGGACTACTTTACTTGTAGGTCTCATCATGCGGACATATGTTGTGGGAATTTTGCCTAAACAACAACAACAACAACAACGACAACAACGACGACGACGACAACAACGACAACGACAACAACGACAACGACAACAACAACGACAACAACAACAACAACTACAACGACAACAACAACAACAACGACAACGACAACAACGACAACGACAACAACGACAACAAAGACAACAACAACAACGACAACGACAACAACAACAACAACGACAACGACAACAACGACAACGACAACAACGACAACAACGACAACGACAACAACAACAACAACGACAACGACAACAACGACAACGACAACAACGACAACAACGACAACGACAACAACGACAACAACGACAACGACAACAACGACAAAAACGACAACGACACCAACGACAACAACGACAACGACAACAACGACAACGACAACAACGACAACAACAACAACGACAACAACGACAACAACAACAACGACAACGACAACAACGACAACAGCGAAAACGACAACAACGACAACAACAACAACGACAACAACAACAACAACAACAACAACAACAACACATCCAATCCAGATGATGAGGCAATGACCCGCCAACTTTGATTAAAAAGCCATTGGATACCTTTGATGTTTGGTGTTTGGATTCATGCCGTGCTTTTCAGTAAAACAATCACAACTTCTGTCCGCCAGATGAATCGTGCCAATGAAAGCTAAGCGTTTTTGTAAAATACGCACAAATTCCGCCAGCGGAAATAACGTACCAACACATACATAACAAGAAAAAAAACAAAAGAAAAACAAAAGAAACTAGGCAGTTTGTAATTGGTATTATCTCGCATATGAGAAAGAAAATTGGTACGTGTTATAATACTATATCTTAAAGAAGTATACAATTTTTCCTTTCTATTGATGTATAGCTTGCCTTTATAGACACAAACAAGCAGCTGATGAGGACCGCCAAACTTGTCGCTACTTTAGTTGCATTTTGTAAATGCGCTCCCAAAATATTAATTTCAGATAATATAATTAATTTCACATAAGTGTTGTTTTACAGCAGTTGCCACTCAGCAGTTGCTACAGTCTATGTTCACGCAGAGTGAGCGTGCTTTCAAATTTCAAATAATAGGATTCAATAGTCTGATGTCACGTCCGTCCAGCAACGAGCAGCTTGGTTCAAAACAAAGAAAATTGGTTCTTTTTATTCTTCATGCTGGCTAGAACTTTTTCACATGTCTTTTGATCAGAATGTACAAAAGTCAAAACATGATCAAATTTATAATATTTTTTTATTTCCTCTGGATACGCTTTTATGCTCGTCGGAGAAGTACTTCATAAGGGCGTCCGACATTGTTCCGATTGTTTAGAACCAGTTACTGTTACTATGCGTTATTACGTAGGAAATGACGTCATGACTGTTGAAGCCAATTTCAAATAATTTGACCAAAGCTTCCCCTTTTTCGCAGAGTTGCTTGACTAAGATGAGTACATACATGAACACGAAGACAAGTCAGAATATTCGAGACGGCGATTTTATTTACAGACGGTTCAGACAGATTTCCGAAGTTGATTCATTCTAGAGACAAACGGATTTTGATTTAGTGCTATCGACATCGAAGTGAACGTTTCATTAACTCACTCAACCCTAGCATCGATTATATCCGTATTTTACTCGGGTTACTTTTACCCCATACCTATTTATTACATTTTTCTGAGACAAATTATAGGCGTAGTATCAAAGTTAATGTTTTAGTTTTTACATGTTAATATAATAATAATATAATAATAATAATAATAATAATAATAATAATAATAATAATAATAATAATAATATAATAATAATAATATAATAATAATAAATACTTTATTGCATCCCAAAAAGGAAATTTTTTGTACAGACGGTTTTACAGATGATAAAATTACAATAAAGATAAAAATAAAGGAAATTAGATGTTATATATAAAATAAAAAAGAGCAGCTCTATAACCGAGCTGCGCTTTATAAAATGAATAATTCAACACTGTAAAATAGTTTATAAATGTCACAAAATGAAAATTGAAAGATTGCAAAACAAATAAATTAATAAATTAATATTTATATTTTAAAAAAAGTAAAAATGAGAAATAATTATATAAAATGATTATTGCTTGTTGTTATAAAGCCTAATACTGGACGGCAGAAAAGATTTTCGGTGTCTCTCTGTTTTCGTTGAAATAGAGAAAGGGCGACCACTTCTTTCTGACATAATAATTGATGGTCTTAGTGGATGATACTGGTCATTTAATATTTTAGTTATTTTATTTATACAAAATTTCTCGTATAAAAGATCTACATCGTCAACATCATTTATATAGCGTTTAATGGATTTTTTAATATTTGAATTTATTTTGTTCCTTTCCACTGCTAAGCAATTGCCTCCTCAAGCTGTTATACAAAATGACAAAACACTTTCGATTACTGCTCTATAAAATAATGTGCAGAGGGTTTTATCTATTCTAAACTGAGAGAGTTTTGATAAAAAATATGTACGTCTGCACATCTTATGCCTAATTATTTTCAAGTGTTCATCCCACTTGAGCCTGTCATCAATCGTTACACCAAGGTATTTGTAGTGAGGAACTCGCTGGACGAATTGGTCCTTTAATTTTAACGGTTCTATCGGTTCCTTCACTCTCCTAAAGTCAATCACTAGCTCCTTTGTCTTGCTTATGTTAAGCTCTAGGTGGTGGGCATCACACCAAGACACAAATCTATCAATTTCTTGCCTATACGCCACTTCGTTGCCATTTGTTATGAGGCCTTGAAGAGCGGTGTCATCTGCAAACTTTATTAAAGGTACACTCAGGTTTTGACTTCTACAGTCATTCGTGTATATTGTGAATAATACAGGGAACAATACACAACCTTGAGGAGCACCAGTATTGATGTTAATGATAGTTGAATAAAACTATCTAGAGTACATGTTCATTTTCATACATTTTGTTTCCAATTTTGAAATGTAGCAAAATCTCTAGGATTGAGTGAGTTAAGAAAAGCATCATTGAAGTAACTCATAGAGGATATGAATCTGTAATCTGCCGTACTAAAACAAAAACATATTTGAAAATTTGGCCAGAAAACTCGTCCTTCAAGTATCGATTGATTTAAATGACCCTTATCTTGGCAAAAAAATCTCAAACCTGGGACTTCGCGCGAAGTCCCAGGTTTGCGAGTTTTTTTTGCCAAGATGAGGTTCATTTAAATCGATTGATATTTGAAGGACGAGTTTTCTGGCCAAATGTTTAAATATGGGTTATTCCAGAGTACGGTTGTAATGGTGTGAGGAGTGATAATTGGTGGTAGAAAAGCACAATTCATACACATCAACCAGACTCAACTCAGACCTATAGATAGAATGAAGTTGACGTCACTCGAGTCTTTGTTACTGTTTTTTGCAATCCACGTTTATGAGTAGTTCTCACTTAACTGTATTCACCAGACTATAAAAGTTCATGGTTATACAGAGTTTTGTGTATTGGTCCGTTATACTTCCGGATGGCAATGTTATGAGCTTCTTAGCCAAGCGCATACTATCTTACAAAAAAAAACAAAAAAACTTGAGCTTTTATATAGCGCAATATCCACTAAACGTGCTCAAAGCGCTTTACAAGGGGTCCCTGGCCAACAGCAACACATAACATGTAGGACGAGACATGACGCCTGTCAGGCGATATTACAAATTTTTTGGGAGAGAGACAACGCTGTTAACGGCCAGGTACTCATTTTACACCTGAGTAAGGTGAGAGAATGTGAGTAAAGAGCCTTCTCCAAGGACTCAACTATGCGCCGAGCGAGGCTCGAACCCAGGACCTTCCGATTCGAAAGCGAGTGTCATACCACTAGACCACTAGACCACATAGCCGCTATCTATACATCAGCGATATTCCTGACCCAATCGTCGTCCCGATTATTCGCAATCAGAGCAATCGAGTACTGATATTCCAGCATAACTATAACTCCTGATCACATAGAGCTCAACAAACATCTGCTGTTTCCTGAATGATTCAAATGTTAGAGTAATGAATCTGTGATCAGTTGCTGTGTCCCCTGACATCAATCCCGTTGAGATTTTGATTTTATGAAAAGAAAAGATAAAAATAAAAGAAAGCAAAAAAGCTATAGAAAATACGATGAACTGTTCGTCAGAATAAATACAATTTTGGAATGATATATCAGCAAAAAACAGGCCATCAGCAGGCATAATTAATGAGGCAAAGAGATGTGGCATTGATCAACTATAATGGTGGACATACAAAATACTGAATTGTGTCGTGAGTGACTATTTCAATTTTGTGCTCAAATTTTCAAAATCGATTTTTGATGACTGGCTTTAAATATCTGCCAGTTTTCAACGGTTTACACAAATTCAATAAATTATACACCAAAAGAAAACTAGTTTTGTCTAGTTTCCAAACATGTTTCTGGCATTGTCTTTGTTCCAACCAGTATCACACTATTGGTGAAAACGAACTGTCTACTTTCTTTTGTAAAAGACTACATATTAATTATGCATCCATTGTCTCGAAACGGTATTAAGTCGGAGTGATAGCAATGCTAAAAATAGAATTTTTTGTCAAAAATATGAAACTCTGGATAACATTTATTGTGTGAAATGGGTGTCCGGATAGCTCAGTTGGTAGAGCACTCGCTTCACACGCAAAGGGACCTACCGAGATCGATCTCCGGTGCAGTTGAGAGGTTTTCTGACCCCTCCTCTGTCCACCCAACAGTGATTGAGTAGCTGGGTCTCATAGATATAGCGGAAAGTATTATTGTCCGTTTCAGGCTATAGAAACCGGCATGAAGTCTGGATCCACGGGCCCAATGGCTGTGAGGGACTACTTTAACTCTCTCCTTAACAGCCATTTTTAGAATTTCACCCAAAACTTCACACCCATCCAACACAAAAATAGACTTCTCTTACTCAAACAAAAAAAGTAACAAGTGCATTCTATACAGATTGTTGTTCAGCTAAATGAGCTCTACAACACAGTGTTTTGTATTTAAAGCTGGGATCAAAGCATTTCTTTAGATTTTATGATGTACAAAAGAAATCAGAATGAGAAAATTGTCGGTTACATCGTAACGAAAGTGACGATTTTCCTATGGGTGGTAAGGAGAGGGTTAATGAAGAGAATCAATATATAGTTCTATTTAGTGCAGAAACCCAAAATTTCATATTTCGAATTAATTTACTTTATATTCACTTTTTGGCAAACGATTCCTCCTGATATCATATCGGATTGAATCGATATGTCATTTATTGACATTCTAAACATCCCCCCCCCCCCCCCCCCCCCTCTGTCTTGCCAAAAGGTCTCGAATTTGAGACTTCAGATGAGTCTCAGTTTTAAGACATTTTAACGAGTTGAGGGCTATTTTTATTTATCTAATATCTCCCATTATATTATGAATGAAGTTAAAGGTTTTCTGTCCAAAGTGAAGAAAAGGCGTTTTTGTCATAAGTTCGATTCGTTTCCATTTTGACGCGATAACATGAGATTAATTAGTCTGGGGCAGTTCCTTGTAAATCCAATTTAAAAGCCATGTAAATTGGACTACTGTCCATAAAATGTTTTTTTTTTTTAAATAATCAATAATATTTTAAAAAATATAATTCTCTTTATTCATCCCAAAGGGTAAATTTTTCTCTAGGATCTATTCCAAGGGAAGACTGGAATAACCCAGGAGTCAGCCGCAGTACAGCGCCGCAAAATGAGCTAGGGCGAGGTGACTTACTCAAGGCCACACAGTGCAGCGGCGGGTGATTGAACTCGTTACCTTCCAAGGCACGAAGCAAAGACCGTGCCGCTGAGACACGCTGTCCCTAGACAGAAACAACGTTAAACATTTTTCCTTCATTTTTTATTGAATATTTCAGTTCTATAGGCCGCGTGGAGTGGAAACCAGTAGCTGCCCCCCCCCCCCCTTCCCCATCCTCCTTCTCAACGAGATATCCTGTCGCTCTCCGGCCCTTGGGGAAGGTTTAAAAAACAGTTTAATAAATCATAGGTATTTGAGTTACAAACTTGTAATGATATTCTATAACAACACGATAAGACCATAATATATGGGCTCCTTTAACGAGTGGAAAGCCAAATAAAAAGAAGAAGATGGCGTTGGCTGGGTCATGTGGCCAGAATGGAAAAAGGGTCACTTCCCAAGACAGCCCTGTACTGGACAGCAGATGGGAAAAGAAAGTGGTGAAGACCCAAAGAAACCTGGCGAAGGACCATGGAGAAAGAATTAAAGGAAGCAGGCCTGTTCTGTAATACAGCCACCGCAAAAGCAGCCGATCGCAAAAAATGGAGATGTCTGGTGGATGCCCTATGTGCCTCAAGGCCCGAAGAGGATTAACACCTAACACCTTAACACGTTGAGAATTTTTTTTAAAAGCCGCGTATTTTTCTCTCATGAAAAATCCATAGACGTCTATAATCGTTTCCTAAAATTGGGATCATTTATTATTTTATTAATATCTAGAAATAAGCGTCGTTTATCCGGTGTCTCGTTTACAAGAATAAACCGACGTAATAACCAAAATGGATTACTCATAAATGCAATGATAAATTAAAAGTACAATGTTTATTACTCATTATATTCCGTCTGATCGATATGGTTCAAATAATATAATCGCTTTACAGCTGATTCGATTTTAATTAACATTAATATTAATATTAATTAAAGATAATATAATAATATCAATAGGAAAGTGCGAATTTGAATAATATATCAAAATAAATTATTTCTTTGTACAAACGTAGTTAGATTAAAATATGGAGCGAGGTATATGGATAAAATCCATGAAATAAAAGTGCTCTACTTTAATGTGATAGGATCTGTAAATTAATAGGGAATGAGATTAGCGGAAGAGTAGCGTCCTTTGATTGGACGTCACCCATAGTCTGTGACGTCACCGGCGGAAAAGTTCTTAGAGAGAGAACGTCATGTTGGTTGTGCGCATGCGTCTCTCGTCCTCGCGGACGTGTGACTCGTACAACGCTGCTTCATGTTTACTTAGTACAATCTCTAGGGAATGTAATGTCGTTGTTGTCATTGTTGTTGTTGTTATAATTTCCTATTTATTTGTAAAGAAAGGTAGAAAGATAGATAGATAGATAGATAGATAGATAGATAGACAGATAGATAGATAGATAGATAGATAGATAGATAGATAGATAGATAGATAGATAGATAGATAGATAGATAGATAGATAGATATTATTTTTTTAATTTAATATTTACCACAATTGTGGTAAATATTAAAATAATAATTCGCTCCATTGCTACATGTCGAGCACTTTTCGTACCATATTTGTATCAAACACGATTCAACAGATAGATAGATAGATAGATAGATAGATAGATAGATAGATAGATAGATAGATAGATAGATAGATAGATAGATAGATAGATAGATAGATAGATTGATAGATAGGTAGATAGGTAGATAGATAGACAGATAGATAAATTAATCACAGGTTTTTGTAGCATTCAACTTTGAAAAGCTTGACATGTCCACAGAGTTATCTAATGACAGCCTTTGGAGAATCACTTTGTGTTGACAAGGGGCTACGAATGTTCTACTAACTCTCTCTCTTCCCCACCCCACCCCTCTCTCTCTCTCTCTCTCTCTCTCTCTCTCTCTCTCTCTCTCTCTCTCTCTATCTATCTCTTAAAGTCTCATGTTTGAGAGATTTTGACTAGGTAATTGTCTTGAAATCGGGCGATGAA
>NC_088360.1:29387099-29392099 GCF_034508935.2 Berghia stephanieae
CAAACACCTGAGTGACGTCATCTTCGAACTATCTATACATTTCTGTAATTTTCTCACAATATACACACGAAACGTACCAGCAAATAAAACTACGTGTTACCTAAAACGCTTATATTACGATTCAAACATTTATTTAGTGAGATCTGATCATCCAAAGGTGTTTTAAAAACAATGACAAAGAATTTCCTTGTGTTGTTTCACTTGGTTAGTAGGAAACTGAAAGAAATTTTAATGGGAGCGATCTATATTCATGTTTTCGTCCAACCAGGTCATCAATCACATGATTTGTTGCTGTCTAACGATTGGATACATCTTAATAAATGTAAACACGCTACTTTGTTTATGAACGTTGTAAACATACACATGTGTCAAGCTGAATAAAATGACCAATCGTGATGTTAGATATTTAAAAAGCTGTGAACACTTTTCACTAAGTGGGTCACTTTGAGCATATTTTGCAATGTGACCAATGACCTCGAGCACATGGAAAGTTAATATAGATAGAATGCACTTGGCCAAGGAGTTCACAACATTGCCATCCGGAAGTATAACGGACCAACACACAAACTCTGTGTAACCATGGACTTTTATAGTCTGATTAATACAGTTTAGTGAGAACAACTCACAAACGCGGATGGCAAAAACCATAACAAAGGCCTGAGTGACGTCATCTTCGAACTATCTATAGATAGAATGCGCTTGGCCAAGGAGTTCACAACATTGCCATCCGGAAGTATAACGGACCAACACACAACTCTGTGTAACCATGAACCTTTATAGTCTGGTTAATACAGTTTAGTGAGAACAACTCACAAACGCGGATGGCAAAAACAATAACAAAGGCCTGACTGACGTCATCTGCATACTATCTATAGATCATGTCCATTCCTGTACGGTTCGGCAACTAAAATAATTATTGAGTAGCACTCACTTTGTTGTGATAAAACAGGAGACCCACTGGGAGGAAAGGTCAAATGGAGGGCAAGACGGACCGGAGATGAAAAAGGTTGCACTCAGTTTGTTGCCTTACTTTGTTCATCCCGATATAAGACCGCTTTGAGATAGTGGGTTACATTATATAACTTACTCTCTCTCTCTCTCTCTCTCTCTCTCTCTCTCTCTCTCTCTCTCTCTCTCTCTCTCTCTCTCTCTCTCTCTCTCTCTCTCTCTCTCTCCTCTCTCTCTCTCTCTCTCTCTCTCTCTCTCTCTCTCTCTCTCTCGCTCGTTTCTTTCAATCTCTCGACCTTTTCATCATATTATTATCTTCACGTTATTCCGATCGTCAGACTGCCAAAGTGTGATGTAAGCTTCATGAATAATACCTCTACCCCCTCTCATTCCCCCTCCCCGTTCCCTTGCTTCCCATTATTACTCTACCCATCTCCATTCAACCTCCATCAAAACTACCCCCCCCCCTCCTCTCTCATACAAATCACAATCAATGGCCCTATAACTATTACCAACTCTCTATCAATCGATCCTGTGGCTACCATCACTACATGTCAGGCAGTAGTGCGGGGCGGTCCTTGGCAAGCTTAAGGACCACGGTCCTACGGTCCCTGGGAAATGAAAACCGCAAGGACCGGTCCTAGGACCGGTCCTTTTCGACATTGAACATTCCTGAGAGACTGTCGGAAGTTCGAACCGTTTTGACCTTTGGGACCGTGGGATCGTTCATTCTTGAACCGTTAAAGACCGCTACACGATGAAAACCGTGGTCTACAGGAGTAAAACACACGTAGTCACACTCATTTCAAATTGTAACCTAATTAGAGAAGAGGGTGATGCCTTCTTTATTTGCTCACCGTACTTCATTGTTACTTCGATAATTTAATAAAATTTGAAATTTATCCCCATTAACGGAGATAATGGCATCGCCCAAGGCGTTGATCGAGTTGTTCGTGGCGTTGATACACACACGCAACTCCTACCCCCCCCCCCCCTCCCCCCCCACACACACATTAGAGGGCAGTGAGCATTGAAGAGTAAGAGAGAGACGTGAAGTTATAATAAGAGGGGGTGGATGCGGTAAAAAGTTAATAAGTAATAAGTGGTGTCCATTGTGACTTTTTGCCAGATCTAACAAACCCAGCTACCCATTCACTGCTGAGTAGACAGGGACTCAGAAAAAACTCGACTGCACCCGGGATCGATCTCTGGCCCTTTGCGTACAGAGTGCTCTATCAACTGAGCTATCGGGGTCCCCAAATATTCTATTGGACTTTTTTTAAAATACAGACGTTATAACTGGGGTTTTTGGAAGGAAGAAACTAATGAAACTCATATTATTTGATTAGTTAAAACACCAAACGAAATTTTAATATTATTGTATTATTTTAAATGACAACAATGCGATAGAAAGGAGTGGTGACAAGAGATGGACAAAAGAAAACAAAAAATCGGACTTGCTACTTGCTAGGTTCGACACACAAACACACACACACACACAAACACACACATCTTTAGTAGTCACATGCATTTCAAACAATAACCCATTAGAGAAGAGGGTCATGCCTTCATCATAGATCATTGTCATTGCGATCATTATGGTGTAGTAAATTTTGAAATTTACCCCGTATAATGGAATCGTCCAAGGCGTGTGCCTCCTGTTCCCCCCATCTCACACACGAAAGGGCGGTTTGCGGAGTGGAGGGAGGTGGTCGTCTGCCTCTATGGTCGTCTGTGTCGTTCAGTGTATGGCAAAGGGGGGTGGGTGCGATTAATTAAGTGGGATGGGTGGTAATTGGTGGAAGATAGCCAACCGAGCCAACGAATCGCTGGGGAGGTAGTATGGCGCGAGACCGTTGAAAGGTGATAAGAAGTGAGGACCGCCGCCGGTCTTCCACTATGGGACCGATCCCCGGTTCACAGCTAAAAGACCGTGGGACCGGCCCAAGGACCGGTCCTCAGCGCGGCACTATCAGGCAGTCGAGTAGGTCAGTCATCGTTAATATACAGCCTGACACTGGAACCGTAGCCATCGTTAACATCTGAAACTGGAACCGAAGCCATCGTAAAGTTATAGATAGTATGTAGATGACGTCACTCAGGCCTTTGTTATTGTTTTTGCCATCCGCGTTTGTGAGTTGTTCTCACTAAACTGTATTAACCAGACTATAAAAGTTCATGGTTACACAGAGTTTGTGTGTTGGTCCGTTATACTTCCGGATGGCAATGTTGTGAACTCCTTGGCCAAGCGCATTCGATATATAAGTTAACGATGGCTGCGGGCGCCCCAGAGTTTGTAAGTATTTATCACAATATTTTGATACAGCGATAATGTGTCGAATTGTAATGATGATCTACGTATAAGTAAAATGCTCACACCTGCCCGCCTGATGAAATGTACCATCACAAAAAAAATTGTGTAAACCCAAAAACGTTTATCGTCTGATGAATTCATTTTAGTGAGAACTAATCACCAAAATGGCCGAGTAACGTAATCGACATTCCTTCTATTGCCAAAATTGTCGACACCTTGCCTAGCCTTGATAAATTTCTGAGTAATACTCAGAATCTGTGGGGCTGACTGATTTGGGTAGCAGGCATACGAAGAAGGTGGCCATGGTCAACCGAAATCATGGTATTAACCTATTCTATTCTTAATTTTAGCTGACAGCAATTGGATTCAGTAGTCTGATGTCACGCCGCCTGGCAACGGCGGCTATCTTGCTTCTAAACAAAGAAAATCATTACTTTTAATTTTTCATGCTGGCTAGAACTTTTCATATATCTTGTGATCAGAATGTGTAAAAGTCAAAACATGATCAAATTTATGGTTTTTTTCCCCTCTGGATACCCTTTATGCTCGCCGGAGAAATATTTCATACGGCGTCCGCCATTGTTCCGATAGTTTAGAGCCAGTGTTACTAAGCTACCATGCGTCATTAGGAAGGAAGTGACGTTGCGACTATTGAATCCTATTTGTGAAGAAGTCTGGATTGGTATCGGACTGCCATAACAAGATATGCCTTGAAGCACAGAATGGGGACCCCCCTCCCCCCCTCCCCCTCCCCCCCTCCCCTATTCCCTATTCTGTGCCTTGAAGGAGTAAAGATAGAACGAAGTTGACGTCACTCAGGTCTTTGTTTTTGTGTTTGCAATCCGTGTTTTTGAGTAATTCTATTAAACTGTATTAACCCGACTATAAACGTTCAAGGTTACACCGAGTTTTGTGTCTTATCTGTTATATCCGGCTGGCGGATGTTGTGAGCTGTTTGGATAAACGCACATCATCAATTTGGTAGTTATCTAGTCCTTCAGAAGTGTGCCACCATTAGAAGATGTTGCCACAAGGCATCGGAGCCAAAATCGACAAATTCCATTTGTGACTCACCGTCTCAAAAAGGTATTATGTCGGAATGAATCGGATCGTAGCCATCGTTAACATATAGCCTGACACGAGAACACTCTAGGACTTAAAGTTTGACGTCAATTTAAGGTTTGTGCAGCGTCTAGTGAGTTGTCGGTAGTAGAGCTCAAGGAAACAAGTGATTCCATTGGTTGAACTATTAAATACAACTCACGGTTCGTTTTCTTTTGCGGCCAAAATTTGTCTTTTGACGTAATTTTTTTTTTTTTTTGGTCAGTGTCAGCGTCCGCCATCGTTAACTAAAAGCCTGACCACTGACTAAAAAATGTAGTCAGAATGCCAGTCTTTTGCCACAAAAAAAAACCAAATCATGAGTTGTATTCAATAGTTCAACCAATGAAATAACTTGTTTCCATGAGCTCTACTAACGACAACTCACTAGGCGGTGCATAAACCAAATAATGACGTCAAACGGCCAGTCCTTTTGGATTTCAGTATCAGGCTTTAACCTGACACTGACCAAAAAATGACGTCAAAATGCCAGTCTTTGGCCACAAAAGAAAACAAATCGTGAGTTGTATTCAATAGCTCAACCAATGGGACCACTTGTTTCCATGAGCACTACAAACGACAACTCACTAGGCGGTGCAAAAACCAAATAATGAAGTCAAAATGCCAGTCTTTTTGG
>NC_088360.1:29397099-29402099 GCF_034508935.2 Berghia stephanieae
TTTTTTCGCGGCGGTGGTGGGGTTCGAACCTGCGACCTTATTGGTACGACAACTCCGCCTGGCAGGTGAGAGCGTGGCTCTACCGTGTGAGCTATCCACGAACACAAAAATATTCGTTTCAAACCCAAAGTCATTTCTAGATCCCTCTCTCACCCACTTCTTGAGATCGCCGATTCGTTCACCACCATCGCGAAGTAATTTTGACCAGCAGTTAAGCTTAATAGCCAATATTCTCATCACAAACATATAACATAGAAACGATTGAGACATTGAGTATGCTCCGGTGTATGGGGTGAATTTTTAATTCAGAAAAGTGAGTGGAGCAGGCACTTATGTTGGTAACAACAAGATATGAAGTGAGTAGAAAAGTGCCAGAAGACAATAGAGAATAAAAATTTTTTTCGCGGCGGTGGTGGGGTTCGATCCTGCGACCTTATTGGTACGACAACTCCGCCTGGCAGGTGAGAGCGTGGCTCTACCGTGTGAGCTATCCACGAACACAAAAATATTCGTTTCAAACCCAAAGTCATTTCTAGATCCCTCTCTCACCCACTTCTTGAGATCGCCGATTCGTTCACCACCATCGCGAAGTAATTTTGGCTTAAGCTTAATCATCGTCATAAATAACTTCGCGTGTGGTGAAAATCGCACTAAAAAGTTGCAGTCCGTTCGAACACTGATAGGTCGTTCACTACTATCCCAATACACAGTATAAGCCATCTCAAACTAGAAACGATTGCGACATTGAGTATGCTCCGGTGTATGGGGTGAATTTTTAATTCAGAAAAGTGAGTGGAGCAGGCACTTATGTGGTAACAACAAGATATGAAGTGAGTAGAAAAGTGCCAGAAGACAATAGAGATAAAAATTTTTTTTCGCGGCGGTGGTGGGTTCGAACCTGCGACCTTATTGGTACGACAACTCCGCCTGGCAGGTGAGAGCGTGCTCTACCGTGTGAGCTATCCACGAACACAAAAATATCTTTCAAACCCAAAGTCATTCTAGATCCCTCTCTCACCCACTTCTTGAGATCGCCGATTCGTTCACCACCATCGTGATGAGAATATTGGCTATTAAGCTTAACTGCTGGTCAAAATTACTTCGCGATGGTGGTGAACGAATCGGCGATCTCAAGAAGTGGGTGAGAGAGGGATCTAGAAATGACTTTGGGTTTGAAACGAATATTTTTGTGTTCGTGGATAGCTCACACGGTAGAGCCACGCTCTCACCTGCCAGGCGGAGTTGTCGTACCAATAAGGTCGCAGGTTCGAACCCCACCACCGCCGCGAAAAAATTTTTATTCTCTATTGTCTTCTGGCACTTTTCTACTCACTTCATATCTTGTTGTTACCAACATAAGTGCCTGCTCCACTCACTTTTCTGAATTAAAAATTCACCCCATACACCGGAGCATACTCAATGTCTCAATCGTTTCTATGTTATATGTTTGTGATGAGAATATTGGCTATTAAGCTTAACTGCTGGTCAAAATTACTTCGCGATGGTGGTGAACGAATCGGCGATCTCAAGAAGTGGGTGAGAGAGGGATCTAGAAATGACTTTGGGTTTGAAACGAATATTTTTGTGTTCGTGGATAGCTCACACGGTAGAGCCACGCTCTCACCTGCCAGGCGGAGTTGTCGTACCAATAAGGTCGCAGGTTCGAACCCCACCACCGCCGCGAAAAAAAATTTATTCTCTATTGTCTTCTGGCACTTTTCTACTCACTTCATATCTTGTTGTTACCAACATAAGTGCCTGCTCCACTCACTTTTCTGAATTAAAAATTCACCCCATACACCGGAGCATACTCAATGTCGCAATCGTTTCTATGTTATATGTTTGTGATGAGAATATTGGCTATTAAGCTTAACTGCTGGTCAAAATTACTTCGCGATGGTGGTGAACGAATCGGCGATCTCAAGAAGTGGGTGAGAGAGGGATCTAGAAATGACTTTGGGTTTGAAACGAATATTTTTGTGTTCGTGGATAGCTCACACGGTAGAGCCACGCTCTCACCTGCCAGGCGGAGTTGTCGTACCAATAAGGTCGCAGGTTCGAACCCCACCACCGCCGCGAAAAAATTTTTTATTCTCTATTGTCTTCTGGCACTTTTCTACTCACTTCATATCTTGTTGTTACCAACATAAGTGCCTGCTCCACTCACTTTTCTGAATTAAAATTCACCCCATACACCGGAGCATACTCAATGTCTCAATCGTTTCTATGTTATATGTTTGTGATGAGAATATTGGCTATTAAGCTTAACTGCTGGTCAAAATTACTTCGCGATGGTGGTGAACGAATCGGCGATCTCAAGAAGTGGTTGAGAGAGGGATCTAGAAATGACTTTGGGTTTGAAACGATATTTTTGTGTTCGTGATAGCTCACACGGTAGAGCCACGCTCTCACCTGCCAGGCGGAGTTGTCGTACCAATAAGGTCGCAGGTTCGAACCCCACCACCGCCGCGAAAAAATTTTTTATTCTCTATTGTCTTCTGGCACTTTTCTACTCACTTCATATCTTGTTGTTACCAACATAAGTGCCTGCTCCACTCACTTTTCTGAGCGTCTTAGCCAAGCGCATACTGTCTATACGCAGCAGTTCTTCTTGGTTTACTAATGGGCAGTTCTTTTTGATATCATGAAAAACGGAAGTACGGATGTATTTTAGACTTGTGACAAAAATGCCTGAGGACCAAATAAAGGAAGGCGTTCATGTTTCCGGTAACGTAATGAGTCATTCAAAGAAAATGTTTGTTTTTTTATAAATCTCATAAGATTTATCTAGGTTCATGTCTCGTATTTCATCGTTTGTTTAATTTTTTTTTTTTTTAATTTTTTTTTTCAACCAGCATGTCAGAATTTCCATAAAATGTGACGTGTGGACCTTTTCCCTAGAACCCCTCTTATTATAAAGATATTTATCTGCAATGATTTTCCGTTTTGATCCATTTTTAAAGTAATTAAAGTTAAATAAATATAAATTTACAACAAGGGAGGTCAGAGCACAGATGCAAAGTGACCAACGTCTTCGCCAAGCTCAAATTGTTTGACCCATTTTTTTGGATTTTCCTCTTTATGCAGTTTTGTGGTCTAGAGGTATGACATTTGCCTTCGGACCAGTAGGTTCCGCGTTCGAGTATCGCTCTAGGCTGGCAAAGTTGAGTCCTTGAAAAACGTTTTTTACTCACAATCTCTCAAACGTACTCATATTATGTAAATTGAGTACATGGCCAGTAACAGGGCTTGTTTTTGTCCGAATATGATTAACTATATTAACGCCTCATGGGCTTTATGTCTTGTCCAATTTGGTACGTGTTGCTGTTGGCTGGGGACCCTTGTAAAGCGAATTGAGCATATAGGGAATGAGATTTCAAAACAGATTTAAGAGTAGCGCCCCTTTGTTGGACGTCGCGTCTTGACAACCGACAGACGCTATCGCCATTATTAGTACCATTGATTTGCGGGAAGTTCAGTAAGTTTAGGAAGGGTTGTCTCATTGTATTGTATTATTTATCAACATCTTTTATAATTTGTAGTCTACATCATATTTTGTTAACATTTTATAATGGAGAAAACTAAAGAAAAGATCTACGTTGATTATGATATGCATTTTTGTACCTAAATATGAATAATAAATTTTACATTTGGAGCGCTTGGCTTGTAGTTGGTTTGTTTACAAATAACTTCTCCGCCGATGACGTCCAATCAAGGGACGCTACTCTTCCGCTAATCTCATTCACTATATAGTGGATAGAGCGCTTTATAAAAGCTCACGTTTAAAAAAATCTATTTATAAATTCTCTCTATTCATCCTCCATGAGAGAATGTACGCGAACAACCTCCTCCAAGGGAAGACTGGAATAGTCTCAAACAATTCAAACACAAAATGTCCATTACAAGAATGTTAAGTCAAGCCCATCATTGCGTTAGGTTATCAAACCTGCATATTGAACACGTAGGCATAATACGAAATGAGTTGGTAGTTCATTTCACATATAATATACATTACGTCACTCAAGGCAAGTTGCCACAATAAGACAACCTTCTTACCTGACATCCCCTCCCCCTCCCCCTCCCCCCTCCCCTTTGACACAAACACAAGCACTGACTCCCCCTTCTATCTGTCCCAATCCAGCCCTTTTGCCAGGTATTTTTTTAAACAATCCCACAGTTTTCACCCCATTCAAATTCTCAGTAAACACCACGAATTGCGGATTAATATGAAGCTAACAAGTCTCGCCATCGTTGAATTTGAAGAAGAATAATCTCTAACTATATAATCTCCATTGTTTTTCATTATTATTCTGAGGTGTGAAAAGCATGTAACAAACACAGCTTGTATAATTGTATGCGTGTGTTTGGGTGTGTATATGTTTGTTTAGCCCCTGAAAGTTTTTTTTATTTATTTGATTTTTTTTGACTTCTCTCTATCTAAAAATTAAACTTGATTCTAAGCATTGTTTGTTTAGCGCAACTGCAGAAATAAAGAACATTGCCCGCTAAACAAACAATGCTTAGAATCAAGTTTAATTTACCAAGCCACAGTCACAGAAACTAAAACAAACAAGCAAGAAAAATATGTAGGACTAACAGAAAATAATTTCAAAACAAGATACAACCTCCACACCTCAACATTTAGAAACACTAACAAAAAAACATCCACAAAACTCAGCGAACATATTTGGAAATTAAAAGACAACAAACTAGACCACAACATTTCATGGAAAATTTTATCTAAAGCAACAGGATACACACCAACATCAAAACAATGTAGCTTATGCCTGGAAGAGAAATATACTATAATCAAACACCCTCATGAAGCCACACTCATGAAAAGTGAGATGTACGGAAAGTGTCCCCATCGGCGTAAATTCTTGTTAAGCAACTTTAAACCGGAACCACTTCAAGAAACAACAACAGTCAACAAAACAACTCAGTCCTGACGATGGCAAATTAAGCCTGAAACATTAATGTAGACTGTCTCAAACATTGTG
>NC_088360.1:29404599-29477099 GCF_034508935.2 Berghia stephanieae
TAAATCCAATAAAAATAAAGCTCGCGACCAGTTCTTCTTCATTTTGACTAGAAATTGTTTTTCTGAAAAATCTATCGATTAAAACTTTAACTTATAGAGCAATAGGGAATGAGATTAGCGGAAGATAGCGTCCCTTGATTGGACGTCACCGGTGGAGAAGTTATTTGTAAACAAACCAACTACAAGCCAAACACTCCAAATAATAAATTTATTATTCATATTTCTGTTTAAAAAGCACAACGTTGATTATGATATGCATTTTTGTACAGAAATATGAATAATAATTTTTTTTATTTGGAGCGCTTGGCTTGTAGTTGGTTTGTTTACAAATAACTTCTCCATCATTATTGCGTTGGGTTACCAGACCAGCGAAAAATAAGTGTAGGCCTAAACTTTAACTAGAGAACAATCGCTTCTTGGGTTCCATTCCTAGATCATACCTCTTTTGAGGCGATGAGTCACATTTTGATGTCAAGGTTTTCTGGCCAAAATAAAGGAGAAAAGTTTGGCCGGTTTTTTTTCTTCTATCACGTCTATAGATAGTATGCAGATGACGTCACTCAGGCCTTTGTTATTGTTTTTGCCATCCGCGTTTGTGAGTTGTTCTCACTAAACTGTATTAACCAGACTATAAAAGTTCATGGTTACACAGAGTTTGTGTGTTGGTCCGTTATACTTCCGGATGGCAATGTTGTGAACTCCTTGGCCAAGAGCATTCTATCTATATTTATTTTGTAGCCAAAGTACGACGGGAGCGACCAGACCAATCAGAGACAGCGTTACAAAGAACGTTCTTCAACCTCCAACGAAGATCACCATGACTTTCTCAAGCTGGTTCGGGCTGGGTAAAATTTGTCATGACACAATGAGATAAAGGTTAAAAAATATCAACAAACAACAATGAATAACTTTCTGTTTTCAAATGTCGAGAGTCTCTCGAATGTACCTGCCATATGTGCGTGTGTTTGTGTGTGTGTGTGTGTGTGTGTGTGTCTGTGTGCGTGTCTGTGTGTGTGTCTGTGTGTGTGTGTGTGCTGCACACTGGTTTACTCTTGTTTTTGCATGTCTTTGTTTTGATAATAAATTGTTGTTAAGAGAATTGGCGCCTTTAATTTGGTTTTCTGCCGATCTCTCATATCATTATGTTCATTAGATTATATTGATGCTATGCGTATAGGTAAAATACTAAAAACATCCGCTAGCCGAATATCACGTACCAGCACACACAATTATATGAAACCTTTAATGTTTATAGTCTGATATCATTAGTGAAAACTCATCATTAAATTGGGTGTCTAAAAGCAATAACAAAGAGCTGAGTGGCGTCAATTTCGTTCCTTCTACTACTGGCTAACAATAATAAAAAACGTTATTTATCGTCTTTAATCCGAATTGTGCGGCTATGAGGTCTTGTTGTAGTATGACAGTTACCTTCGGACGAGAAGGTCTAGGGTTCGAGCCCTGCTGTGAGCGGCGCGTAGTGAAGTCGTTGGAAAGCGTTCCTTTCTCACATTCTAACACCGTCCTCGTGTGTAAAATGAGCACATGGCTGTCACCAGTTTTCATTCTGTCGGAAAATATATTACATGTAATATCGCCAAATGGGCTCCATGTCTCATCGTCCTGTCTATAATATCGTATCGATTCGTTCAAATAAAATGACCATCGTCCTGTCTATAATATCGATTCGTTCAAATAAAATGACCATCGTCCTGTCTATAATATCGTATCGATTCGTTCAAATAAAATGACCATCGTCCTGTCTATAACATCGATTCGTTCAAATAAAATGACAATCATCCTGTCTATAATATCGATTCGTTCAAATAAAATGACCATCGTCCTGTCTATAATATCGTATCGATTTGTTCAAATAAAATGACCATCGTCCTGTCTATAATATCGATTCGTTCAAATAAAATGACCATCGTCCTGTCTATAATATCGTATCGATTCGTTCAAATAAAATGACCATCGTCCTGTCTATAATATCGTATCGATTCGTTCAAATAAAATGACCATCGTCCTGTCTATAACATCGATTCGTTCAAATAAAATGACAATCATCCTGTCTATAATATCGATTCGTTCAAACAAAATGACCATCGTCCTGTCTATAATATCGTATCGATTCGTTCAAACAAAATGACCATCGTCCTGTCTATAATATCGTATCGATTCGTTCAAACAAAATGACCATCGTCCTGTCTATAATATCGATTCGTTCAAATAAAATGACCATCGTCCTGTCTATAATATCGATTCGTTCAAATAAAATGACCATCGTCCTGTCTATAATATCGATTTGTTCAAATAAAATGACCATCGTCCTGTCTATAATATCGTATCGATTCGTTCAAATAAAATGCCCATCGTCCTGTCTATAATATCGATTCGTTCAAATAAAATGACCATCGTCCTGTCTATAATATCGATTTGTTCAAACAGAATGACCATTGTCCTGTCTATAATATCGATTCGTTCAAATAAAATGACCATTGTCCTGTCTATAATATCGTATCAATTCGTTCAAATAAAATGACCATCGTCCTGTCTATAATATCGATTCGTTCAAACTAATGACCATCGTCCTGTCTATAATATCGATTCGTTCAAATAAAATGACCATCGTCCTGTCTATAATATCGATTCGTTCAAATAAAATGACCATCGTCCTGTCTATAATATCGTATCGATTTGTTCAAATAAAATGACCATCGTCCTGTCTATAATATCGATTCGTTCAAACAAAATGACCATCGTCGTGTCAAAATATCTCAAACCAGAGGCGTCAAAGAAGAGTCAGATTTAAGATTTAAGGACATAATCTGAGTGGTGTATTTATCGATCAATACGATATAAATAATATAATATAAAATAATTTAATAATAAATAAATAATTTTAGTCAAAAAGATTTTTCTTTGTCATGGCAGACGTGACTCTGTCGTTTAGTGATATGAAATTCGGATTCGAGCAGGAATTCCAGCGTTGGAGTCCTGCGGTGCATAATTGAGTCCTTGGAAAAAGCTCTTTACTAACATTCTCTCACCGTACTCATGTGTAAGATGAGAACCAGGCCCTTAACAGCGTTGTTTCTGTCCGGGAAAATTGTAATATCGCCTAGCAGGGCTTCATGTCTTTGTCTTACTTGTTAAGTGTTGCTGTTGGCTAGACACCCCTTGTGTAATAATAAAAATAATAATGATAATAATAATAATAAATGATAATAATAATAATAATAATAATAATAATAATAATAATAATAATAATTAATAATAATAATAATAATAATAATAATAATAATAATAATAATAAATAATAATAATAATAATAATAATAGTAATAATAATGATAATAATAATAATACTAAATAATAATAATAATAATAATAATAATAATAATAATAATAATAATAATAATAATAATAATAATAATAATGATGATGATGATGATGATGATGATAATAATAATAATAATAATAATAATAATAATAATAATAATAATAATAATAATAATAATAATAATAATAATAATAATAATAATAATAAATAATAATAATAATAATAATAATGATAGTATAAAGCTGAACACCTACCTTTGTAGCCAAAGATTGTCTCAGAAAGTTTATTACAATATTAATCCTGAAGAATTAAATCTTATAAATATTTATTTAATATTATAGAAAACCAAGTAAATCCAACAGAATACTGCAATAAACTACAATGGCATGTTTTAAACAGTAATCCACATGAACAGGTTTTTGGGTATTTAAATTACGTATGTAGTTAACATTGACCAAAATAGATGAACATAAAATACACAAATAACTTTTACACCTTTCACATTGAACACAGCAGCATTTAGAAGTATTGGAAATTATCAACACACAATAACAAGTATTATTCGTAATGTGAGGGAATGAATTTGGACCGATGGACGGACGGGCTTAAGTGTGAAGGCTGTTGCGATTGCAAAAGTTGGCTAATAACGTTATCCGCACTTCGTAACTGGTAACATGGGCTGAACTGAAAATAAGCGAGGCATGTCATGAACTTCTTCATTCAGGTCTCGGTTGAAGTAAAGTCTGTGTAGATTAATTTGGTACACGAAAGAATGGAAAGAGAAGAGAGGGGAGAGAATGCGGGTGGTTTTCATGGGCGTGGCTATATTGGTTGATTTGGTGCCTGGCACCACATCCATCTTTTAAAAATGAATTACAGCATTTAAAAAATAATAAAACTGAGAAATGGTATATTCCGCCTCTTGATTCTTTTCTTTAATTTCTTTTTCTTTCTTGCGTATTTACATATATAGCATTGTTTAAGTCATTTTCTTCTGATTCTGGCACCACCTTATACTGTAAGCATGCTACGCCACTGGTGGTTTTGTTTCTTCTTTCTTATAATTTCTTGTTAACGCTGGTCTTGGAGCTTGGAGCTTGAGCTCCTGTCGTGCGTTGCGTTGGGCCTTTCAAGCATGAGGACTAGTAGGTGGTATTGTAGGTAAAGGCAAATTGGAAAAGCCCGTGTTGCTTGTTACTGGTAGTTGGGGGGGATTTGGCTGAAATAATCTGGTTATGTAAGTCGATAATCATTCGACAGCTTGCTTGCAATGGCTAGTCCTAGTAGCTAGATACTTATACGCTGCCGCACTCGTGAACAAATCACATTTTGAAAGACTTTGGCCAGAAGACTCGTCCTTCCAACAACGATCTGTCGAAATGATTTCTGATCATGTCAAAATTAATAGTCTCAAGAGTGGAACTTCAGAAAACTGGTCCTTTATATTAGATATCTATATATCTATCAATTGGTGTCATTTGAATAATTGATCGATGTTTAAAGTACGAGTTTTCTGGCCAAAATATTTAAAATGTGTGGGGTTTTTTTAGGAGAACAACCAGTTTTGACCGTCAGAATAACACAAATAGATATATACATGGTGTTTCCTTAACTTTTCTATAGTGTGACCCTTCGCCTCAAAACGGTATTAAGTCGGGTTGGTTAATATGCTGAAAATTGAATTTATAGCCAGAAATATCAGACTTGGATCGAGTTTGTATGTTTTATAGAGGAGAACGGATACCATAATTTAGGGTGCTTATGCCAACAGTTTATATTTTCGACCAGTTTTAACATTTAATTCGGCTTTTAAGCATCTGATTCGTTCCGACATAATACCGTTTTGAAACGATTGGTCACATATACGGTCAAACTCTAACAAAAACATATATTATTATTTTTCATTTTGGCCAGAAAATGTTTTATTTCTCACATCGATCGATTTAAGATGGCTGCCAGCTTGTCAACAAGTCCCACGCACGATTTTTCTTTAAAATGTTAGGTTTGAGAGTTTTGAACAAGTTGAGGGTACGACGACATCTAGTTAGGTAGAAATCTGTGGTTGGGGGTCATTTCAACCCATCGATTTTCTGGGTATTTAAAAAAAAAAAAGAAAAACGTTATAATTTAGCGTTAAATTTGAGTTTCCGGTTTTCAGAAGACAAGGGGAAGTGTAAAAGAAAAAAAGAACATAACTGTTCTTTTCTGTTTTATTTTCTATAATTTATTATGCCTATTATTATTTCTTCCTTTATTACGTGTACTTATAAACTTTCCCAACGCTGTTGAAAGTCATCACAATAAAACAATTACTATTACTACTGACACCGCTCTTGTTATCTGTATGATCATTATAATTGTGATAACCAATTAGGTACACGGATAGCGTCGTAATCACTATCACAACCACCACAACCATCACAACCTTCAGAACCACACCTACTACAGTAACACCAATACTGCCACTACCACCAGCATCGCCATTAAACAACTAACACCACAACTACACTATAACCATTACCACAACTAGTAGCTCTTTCACTACCAATACGCCAACTTCATCACATTTTTACTAACAATACCACCATCAATTCGACCATTACCACCAACATCATCGTTACTATAACTAACACCATAATTACACTATCACTATCGCCACAACTAAAAGCACTTTTACTACCACTACAACCACCATTACCGCCAACATCATCTTTACCATAACGAATACCACAATTACACACAAACACCATCAAAACCAATGGCACCTTTCCTATCTCTACCGCCAGCGGTATCACAACCAATAAATCATTACTTTTAATAAAGGAAAGGATATATAATTTATTCTCCTCAATAAAACATAAACCTTAAATCGTCTCATATCTTGACAAGAAGTCAGGGAGAAGTCGCTCTTGATAGACTAGAATTTGAAGCGACTTTTTCGGGGGTCATGGATAGCTCATACGGTAGAGTCACGATCTCCTAAGCCAGGCGGAGTTGTCGTACCAGTAAGGTCGCGGGTTCGAGCCCTCATCGTCGCCTTTAAGTTTTTATTCTCTGTTGTCTTCTGGCACTTTCCTACTCACTTCATTGCTTGGTATTATCATACCTTGACAAGGAATATCAAAACCGCCTTGAGGCTTTCGAAATGTGGTTGTACAGAAGATTGCTAAACATCAAATGGTCAGAACGTAGAAGTTATACACAGAATTCATCTTAACTACGCCACTACCACATCATCTCATTCATCTGTGGTGTTTCAATCATCCTGTTTTGTTGATAAAAGGGAAACCCGAAACGTTCATTTGATCTGTTTTTGTAATTAAATTGAAGCTTACATTCAACTTTACGTTATTATTTATTACATAAAATTGGGAAGCCCGTACACTTTTGTGAAAACCATCAAGAAAAAAGCAAATTATGGGCCTTCTCGGCCACGTGTGGCTTCGGGGCCACATTGAAAGGTGAAAGCCTGACACACAGTGGCGACATAGAGGGGAAAAAGAGCTCGTGGTCGTCAGAGGTTGACTGACAATACGATTCAGTAGTCTGATGTCACGCCACCCGGCAACGGCGGCCATCTTGGTTCTAAACAAAGAAAATCATTACTTTTTTTTTTTCATGCTGGCTAGAACTTTTCATATGCCTTGTGATCAGAATGTGTAAAAGTCAAAAAATGATCAAATTTATGTTTTTTTCCCCTCTGGATACGCTTTAATGCTCGCCGGAGAAATATTTCATTAGGGCGTCCGCCATTGTTCCGATAGTTTAGAGTCAGTGTTACTAAGTTACCATGCGTCATTAGGAAGGAAGTGACGTTACGACTGTTGAAGAGTATTGTGACCAGTTTGGGGCTGTCAACAACAAGCAATATCTCTACAAACTCCGAGTACACGAGGGAGGCAGAGAACACATCATCGTGGAGGCATTATATGATATTCAACGTACGTCCAAGCGCAGGCAACGAATAAGTAAATACCTTGACTTATATAGATAGTATGCGCTTGGCTAAGAAGCTCATAACATTGCCATCCGGAAGTATAACGGACCAACATAAAAGAATGTGTGCATCGATGAAAGTTTATAGTCAGGTTAATACAGTTCAGTGAGCATTACTCATAAACGCGGATGGCAAAAAGCAATAACAAAGACCTGAGTGACGTCATCTTTGAACTATCTATAATATCAATATTTAGCATCAATCCACTCCGACATGACATCGTTTAGAGGCAATGGGCCACATATTTAATCTCACCCCACCGCACTAAAATAATAAGTAAATAAAAGGATTCGACACGTCTAATTATTTGAATAATCAGACAGATATTTCCCTTGATCTTCTTTTCAATGAATTTCAACACCTTGGGGGGTTTGAATTTACTTGTTCAAATAGAGTACAAAATCAATATTATTATTATTATTATTATTATTATTATTATTATTATTATTATTATTATTATTATTATTATATTATATTATATATTATTTATTATATTATTATTATTATTATTATTATTATTATTATTATTATTATTATTAATATCATATTATTATTATTATTATCAGTATTATTATTATTTTTTTTTTATTATTATTATTAATTATTATTATATATTATTATTATATTATTATTATTATTATTATTATATTATATTATTATTATTATATATTATTATTATTATTATTATTATTATTATATTATATTATTATTATTATTACTATTATTATTATTATTATTATTAGAAAACATATGACATTGTTAAATGTTTTGGGCAATTTTGTAAATATTTCTATAGACAGAACGATACTAATCTAACTCAGGTCTTTGTATCATTTTGTAGACAGCCATTTTCGTGATTAGTTCTCACCTTATTATATCTGTCAGACTATGTGTATGTAGATTATACCCCGCAGGCGGATGCTGTGAATATTTTAACCTAAACTCATAACATCAATTGAAGGAACGAAGTTGACGCTACTCAGATCTTTGTTATTTTTTTTTATACTGTCAGTTGGGGCGATTAGTTTTCACAATGAGGCCATGAACGTTTTACACTACGCATAGTTTTGTATGTTGGTATGTGGCTATGTGGTCTTGTGGTATGACACTCGCTTTCGGATCGGAAGGTCCTGGGTTCGAGCCTCGCGCTCGTCGCATAGTTGAGTCCTTGGAAAAGGCTCTTTACTCACATTCTCTCACCGTACTCAGGTGTAAAATGAGTATATGGCCGTTAACAGCGTTGTCTTTGTCCGAAAAATTGTAATATCGCCTAACAGGCGTCATCGCCCGTCCTACATGTTAAATGTAAAGCGCATTGAGCACATTTAGTGGATATTACGCTATATAAAGCTCAAATTAAAAAAAAAAAAATTTTGTATGTAGGTGTGTTTTATCTGGTGGGTAGACATTGTGAGTACTTTACCTCAACGTATAGCATCGAATAGACATAATTAGAGAGAACTAAAATATCCAATCGGCGTTTTAAATGAAACGGCAAAGAGCGTGGTGACGTCACCTTCATTCATTGGACGGTAACACCTGTCGTATCACACACTGACCATATTGACCATATCGCACCTACGGACTTATTAAAGGCCAGTGAAACCTTCAGATGGTCATAATAATAATAATGACATGAGCGTGGCCGGAACATGTGACAATGACGTGGTATGATCATTAGGCTGTCTGTGACGGAATTCAGGAAGCCACGGCTCGGATATCGGAAATGGGAAAGCTTAGGAACGAGGTTGCCAATTTGGCCTTTTTATGTTAAAAAAAAAAGAAAAAAAAAAAGAAAAAAAAAAAGAAAAGAAAAATTGTCAATATTTATAAAGCTATTTGGTATTTAGGCATTTTAGAGTCATTGTTACTTAATTTCAGCAATGCTATACACACACATTTCACAGAGTTGCCAATTAGGCCTTTTTAATGTTAAAAAAAAAAAAAAAACGAAAAGAAAAGAAAAATTGCCAATTTTTTAAAAGCTGTTTCGTATTTAGGCATTTTAGAGCAATTTTTAATTAATTCTACAAAAGCGATATACACATTTCACAGATTATGCAAATAAAGGCGATGTGACAGTTTTTTGTTTTGTTTTGTTCTAAATCAAACAACTACTCGTGGCTCCTGGAAAGGAATATTATATAGATTTATCTCCATTTCATATGGGCATTTTTCTGTGAGCTGTTTAGCAATTTTTGCAAAATTAATCTGGCAACCCTGGCTAGATTATATATATATATATATATATATATATATATATATATATATATATATATATATATATATATATATATATAATATATATAATGAGTGTAAGTGTGTGTGCGTTCGTGTTTATATATATATATATATATATATATATATATATATGTATAATATATAAATTAATATTACTGGATGTCCTGTAGTTCAGACACCTCTCAATAACTTTTTGCTCCTGTACGCACCTTCACCCACCATGCAACACTCCAAAGAAGATCGCACTATTGACAACTGACGAGACGCCTTGGTGTCGAAACTGTCGTATTGTTGGACAAAATGAGTTGATTTTACGGATTTTATGTATATATATATATATATATATATATATATATATATATATATATATATATATATACAGTATAGTGTGTGTGTGTGTGTGTGTGTGTGTGTGTGTGTGACAAAAAGGTGGTTTACATACCAATCACCATGACATTACTCCAATGATATTTTGGAAGCTTATGGTAAAAAAAAATGCCGTCAATTTTCCGTGTTAATGAGTATATTTGTGGCAAATGTTGTGAAAAGATCTTTTTGCACAGCTCACTTGGTTCACTGCTAGCTGGCTAAAGTCTCGATCTTGGTGGCGTAAAGTTGAATTCTTGGAAAGAGGCTCTTTAGTCACATTATCTCACCACATCCATGTGTGAAATGAGGACTTGACTCTGTAATAGCATTATATCTGTCGAGAGAAAAAAACAGAATTGCAATGGCGCCTCTAAGGCGTTATATATCATCCTACCTACCAAGCATTGACTTTGGGTCTGGACATTTTGTTAATTCACTCAATCTTAGAGATTTTTGCTACTTTTCAAAATTGGAAATTATCTATTAAAAATGAGCATGTGCATAGATAGTTTTTTTACAACTACCATTAACATGCAAAAACTAAAAACATGAGCTTTGATAATGCGCCTATAATTTGTCTCAGACAAATGTAATAAAAAGGCATGGGGTAAAAGTAACCCCGGGTAAACTACGGATATAGTCGGTGTTGGGGTTGAGTGAGTTAAGCTTTTTGAGCCCACTGATCGAATATTGCACTTATAGCTCAATTCGCTTTCAAAAGAATACCAACGATTGTTACATTGAATCACAAAATATGTCGCACCGATTTAGCCTGGTGAGATGTTGAAATCAGTGACTGAGTAACAAATAAATCTTCCACAAAATGCCAACCCGTCAATCCAGTGCAACCAGGCGAACCGTCATGAAACCAATAATATGATAATACAGTATTATACTCTTGGCTTCAGATATCCTGTCATCATAGCCATTAGCATGCCAGCCAACGCCAACTTTATATTGAGCACCCTAAAGAATTGACGTGGATTACGCATGTTACTACATTGCATTATTCTTGATGCGTCTGCATAGTTTTATTCTTCTTGTCATAACATAGCACAGTTCTTGATTTTACTTCATAGCATTATTCTCATTGTTACTGCATGGCACAGTTCTTGTTCTTACTCCATAAAGAAATTCACAAATCATTTTGTAACTACACAACAGTCTTCTTCCTGTTACTGCATAGCGTTATTATAGTTACTATTGCACTGATTTATTCCTCTTATAACTGCATAGCATTATTCTAGTTGTTATTGCATATCACTATTCCTGTTGTTACTGCATAGCATTATTCTAGTTGTAACTGCATAGCATTATTCCAGTTGATACTGTATAGCATTATTCTAGTTGTTAATGCATAGCATTATTCTTATTATAACGGATAGCTTTATTGTAGCTACTCCAGCAAAGGGTTATTCTAGCTATAACTGCATAGCATTATTCTAAATGTTACTGAATAGCAATATTGCAGTTGTTACGGTATAGCATTATTCTTGCTGTTTACTGCATAGCATTATTCTAGTTGTTGCTGCATAGCATTATGTTGTAACTGCATAGTTTTCTTGTGATTACTAATGCATAGCACTATTTTTGTTGTTATTGCATAGTATTATTTTTGTTACTTCATAGCATTATTCTAGTTATTACTGTATACTATATTTTTGTTACGATGTCATGTCATCATTCTTTTTGTTACTGGTACAACATACCATTATCCTTTTTGTAACTGCTACAGCACAACATTATTCTTTTAGTTAGTTGTTATTGACATAATCGGATGTGGAAGAAAGATATTAAAATGGTGGAGTCTCCCCAAAATAATTTGTTTAATTTCCAAGATGGCCGCCATTTCCATGGCACCGAAGAGATTTTCCCAAAAAAAAATTTGCTAAAGAAATATTTTTACAAGTTACCTTATGTCTAGACACCATTAGTTTGATCAGATTGTCCCAATTATGGATTTTTGTATTTTAAGAGTCGAGCCCCCCCCCCCCCCCCCCCCCACTCCCCTTAAAGAGAACTTAATTATTTTCAGTTTTGCACGCAAAAGGACACTCGTTGAATATCTTGTTAAATCTGTTACCAAGACAAACCCATAATGGAGGCAATTTGTCACGACACCCAGGACGGTGTGAAGCAGGGGGGGGGGGGGGGGAGGTCTAATCATGCCCTCGTCACTTTTATATTTAGCGCCCTAGAGACGTTAAGTAGATTAAGCGTGGTACTGCATAGAATTGTTGTTGTTGTTGCTACGTCATACAAAGATTGTCTGGTTTTCAGACAATGTCAAATGTGTGAAAGAAATATACCAGAATGAAAGAAAATAAAATACTTCAATGTGGTCTAGTGGTATGACACTCGCTTTGGGATCGGAAGGTCCTGGGTTCGAGCCTCGCGCTCGGCGCATAGTTGAGTCCTTGGAAAAGACTCTTTACTCACATTCTCTCATCGTACTCAGGTGTAAAATGAGTACCTGGCCGTTAACAGCGTTTACTTCGTCCGAAAAAATTGTAATATCGCCTAATACGCGTTATGTCCCGTCCTACATGTTTACTGCTGCTGGTCAATACCAGGGACCTATTGTAAAGCGCTTTGAGCACATTAAGTGGATATTGCGCTATATAAAAGCTCAATTCTATTTATTTATTTATTTATTTATTTATTTATTTATTTATTATTTTTCTTTTTCTTTAAAAGTCTAGATAGAAATCTCCATTTTCGTATCCAAGTGCAAAGTGTAAGGGCTAATCCCCACCGACGACCCGGCACTGCCGTCCTTTGTCGGCTTCCGGTTAACGACGTCGGGCACGGACCAAATACTAAGAATAAAGAGAAGAGCAGCTAGACCTACCCATACAAAGCACATAAAAAACAAAAACGGCAGAGGACGTCGGGTGCTTGGTTTGGGTAGGTCGAGCTGCTCTTCTCTGTCTGTGCCCGACGTCTTTATCCGGAAAATGGCAGAGGCCGGCAGTGCCGGATCGTCGGAGTCAGTCTCCGGTATGGGTTGGCCCTTAGGGAACGGATTTTATTAAAAATCACTTTGTCTTCGCATGATAGGGAGATAATAAACCTGACAATTTTGTGCTTCGAATCTATACTGTCTCTTATAAGTCATCACTTTTCTTGTTTATCCGATTTCCATATAACTACCAACTACAATAGCAATGCTATGCCTTAACAACAAAAATAAAAATAATGCTATGCAGTAACATCTAAATAAATAATGCCATGCATTTATAAACAGAAGGTTGCTATGCAGTAACAAGAATAATGCTATGCAGAAACAACAAGAATAATGCTGTGCTGTAACATCTAGAATAATATTATGCAGTAACAACAGGAATAAAACTATGCACTAACAACAAAGAATACTGCATTAAGAACAATAGCGATAAGGCTATGAAAAATTAGCACGTTTTGTGTATCGTTTAAATTGCTTTATCAAGAAGTAAAATTACATCATTTGGAAAGAATTGGTAACAAAAAAAAAAAAAAAAAAACAAACACCCCCCCCCCCCCCAAAAAATGCTAAACCTAGTTTAAGTAATTTGGAAATAAATGCCCCAAAAAATCCCCCAAATAATAATGCCGAAATGCTAAACCTAGTTTAAGTAATTTGGGAATAAATGCCCCAAAAATCCCCCAAATAATAATGCCGAAATGCTAAACCTAGTTTAAGTAATTTGGAAATAAATGCCCAAAAAAATCCCCCAAATAATAATGCCGAAATGCTAAACCTAGTTTTTCCATACCAAAAATAAAATTGTAAATAAAATTAAATTAAAAAGAGGGAAGAAAACGCTAAGTTTTTAAAATTTGAATGCCAATAGCTGCGCGGTTCGTTGGTTGTTATCGTGAAAGTCGGATGTGGAAGGAACATAATGAAATATCGGGGAATTCATAGGTTCGAAGGACACAAGTAAATGTGACCTATTCTCTCAATACGGTGTTATGTCGTTGAGCACATCTAGTGGATATGAAATTTGAAATTACTACAGACGTTAGGTTTTAGCTTTTTATCATTTAAATAACCTCTAAATATATACAACACATCAATTTAACCAGTGTCTCATACTTGTGTCTATACATTCAATTTGGAACCTCTCTATCACTCAGAAATAATACCTAATAGTGACAGTGGTGGGTCACAAACTTTATTTATTTATTTATTTATTTTTCTTTCTGTCTTTCTTTCTTTCTTTCTTTCTTTCTTTATTTATTTATTCATCTATTTATTTATTTATTTTTAAAATAATTTTTAAAAATATTTTTGTTTTGTTTGGACTCTTGTAAGTCTATTAAATTCGCACAGTGTTAGAGTAAAATAAAAAAACCTCTTATCTGATCGCAAAGCAACCAATCTTGAGACGCTTCCAAGCGTGTAATGAAGAACGTTTTAATCTAAACTACAAATTGTTCGCTTTGGCGCAACTCTAGAACTACAACTATCTTGGTTTTAAAAGGAGATTTGATCTTCAGTTTTGTACTAAAAAAAAGACGGTCGTTGAAAATCTCGTATAAATATTTTTTTTTTCGTATAAATATATAAACAATAATACTTATTTCTTACATGCAGGGAGGAAAGAATGGAGGAAGTGTGTGAGTGTGTGTGTGTGTGTGTGTGAGAGAGAGAGAGAGAGAGAGAGAGAGAGAGAGAGAGAGGAGGAGAATGAGGACACCGTCCCTATCTTTAGAAGAAGAGATATAAGGGAGAAAGTAGAGAGGAACGAAATAAAGGAATATATATATATATATATATATATATATATATATATATATATAGAGAGAGAGAGAGAGAGAGAGAGAGAGAGAAAGAGAGATAGAGAGAGAGAGAGAGATAGAGAGGGGCTGGATGAGGGAATGAAATGAAGAGTGGGGAAGAGAGAAAATAACAGAGAGAGAGAGAGAGAGTGAGAGACAATCAGACCTTTGTCTTTCTGAGGGACATCAAAGCACAGGCTTTCCTCTTATAGCTTGTTACAGGGAAATGATATAATGTGGAGTATGATGAGGATGGTGATGGTGTTATATCGAGTACTTCATATCCTGTAGAAGTCACTATGTTATAGGGGAATGGTGAAAGTGAAGGATTGTAACGGAAATATTAGGAAGGTTGTTGTTGGTGGGCGGACGTGACATCTAACAACTGAATCCTATTGTTCGAGGCATCAGTTGTCACCTACGACAATTCACCTAGTTGCACTATAATAATTGTGCTAGCACTATTCAGTATCTGATACTGAATAGTGGTTTTGCACTATTTAAAGAAGAGTTCCTTATGGATACTGAATAGTGGTTTTGCACTATTTAAAGAAGAGTTCCTTATGGATACTGAATAGTGGTTTTGCACTATTTAAAGAAGAGTTCCTTATGGATACTGAATAGTGCAAAAGCACTATTCAGTATCTGATACTGAATAATGGAGCTTTATATAGCGCAATATCCACTAAATGTGCTCAAAGCGCTTTACAAGGGGTTCCTGGTCAACAGCAACATAAACATGTAGGACGGGACATGACGCCTGTTAGGCGATATTACAATTGTTCGGACAAAGACAACGCTGTTAACGGCCAGGTACTCATTTTGCACCTGAGTACGGTGAGAGAATGTGAGTAAAGAGCCTTTTCCAAGTACTCAACAATGCGCCGAGCGTGAGGCTCGAACCCAGGACCTTCCGATCCGAAAGCGAGTGCCATACCACTAGACCACATAGCCGCACAATAGTAACCACTTCGATAATAATTTAGCTGTTGTCATTGTACAATAGTTTATTTCTGTCCATCATTTCAATTGAAATCCTCTTACTTTTTTACCCGTAAAGGTTATTCTGGAGTTTCCCCTCTTTCGTTTTATGGCTATGACATTTATTTTTCTATGCCGTGAGTGACTTAGGCTAGATTAAAAAATCAAACAAAGACTCAAAACGGTATTACTGGTATATTAGGATAATTCATGGGTACTACCGCAAACTCGAGGGCCCAAATAATTTTGGGGTTTTAGGAGGGGTGGGGGGGGGGGGGACTTTTTAAAAAAAAGTCTCTCCCCTCCCAAACCCCCAACTAGATAGTTTTTGTTTTTAAAAAAAAAACTTTCCCCCCTCGCAAACCCCCAAAATTATTTGGGTCCCCGAGTTTGCGGTAGTACCTAATTTATGTCCTGAATTTATAGCCGAACTTGGGTTGAGTGTATTTATTGACGTGTACAAATGTTCAGGTCTGAAAATCCAACATGTCATTGGTTCATTGTTGCAATGGAAATATTTTCAAACCAATAACAAATGTTGTTATCCATAACAACAATGAAAAACCATATCCATAATTGTGCTCAGCTATCAGACCTGCAATGGAATGGAAATTCTCTCAAAACAACGAAAAATTGTGTCCATTACAACAATATTGTACCAAGCCCATAATTGCGTTTGGTTGTCAGATCTATAATAAGGTATATATAGTATGCAGATGACGTCACTCAGGCCTTTGTTATTGTTTTTGCCATCCGCGTTTGTGAATTGTTCTCACTAAACTGTATTAACCAGACTATAAACATGGTTACACAGAGTTTGTGTGTTGGTCCGTTATACTTCCGGATGGCAATGTTGTGAACTTCTTGGCCAAGCGCATTCTATCTATATTAATTTTAACACAGCTAAAGGGAGATAATATGTTTCGTGCCGCCTTCAATCGTGGCCTTCGTAAAGTTATGGCCTGATACTGACCAAAAAATGACGCCAAAATGCCAGTCTTTGGCCACAAAAGAAAACAAAACTCCTTGGCCAAGCGCATTCTATCTATACCTTGATGTGACGGGTTCCATTTTGTTGTCGTTGTGAAATAATATTCATATTTCTGACCGCCTGTCTCAAATGGTATTATACAATAATTCAAATAAATATGAATATTTATATATAGAGCATTTCTACAAATAAACCACACTCAATGCGCTTTACAATGTTCTATTCATTCCCCCAACAGGAAATACGGATCCATAGTTTTTCATTTCATACAATAGCAGTCTGTTTGTCGTCTTTTTTTTCCACTGACACTCTTACAAATTCCGTCACCGTCTGTAACCAAGTACTCATTCACATCTGAGTCCAGTGGGGTAGAGCAGTAATATCTAAACGGCATTATGTCAGATTAATTATAATAAGCTAGATTTGATTTTAAGCTGGATACGTGGAATGAGAGAGGGCAGTGTGACTCAGAGCCGCTATGTGGTCTAGTGGTATGACACTCGATTTCGGATCGGGAGGTCCTGGGTTCGAGCCTAGCTGGGCGCATAGTTGAGTCTTTGGAAAAGGCTCTTTACTCACATTCTCTCAACGTACTCAGGTGTAAAATGAGTACCTGGCTGTTCACATCGTTGTCTCTGTCCAAAAAAATGTAATATCGCCTAACAGGCGTCATGTCCCGTCCTAAATGTTAAGTGTTGCTATTGGCCATGGACTCATTGTAAAGCGCTTTGAGCGCGTTTAGTGGATATTGCGCTATATAAAAGCTCAATTATTTTTTTTAAGCTCAAATATAATAGACTTTGTTTCGTATTTGAAAGTTACCGAGTTCGACAACTCGCCACGCTTAGTGGCTTTGAGCAAGCCACCGCGTCCCAGCTCACATTCCAGGTACTCCACTGACGGTGACGTCTGGGATATGAATTCCAGTCTTATCTTGGAATCGACTCGAAAGACAAATTTTCCTCTTGGATATGAATAAAGGACATTTTTATTTATTTTATTCATTTTAATAGGATTCAATAGTCTGATGTCACGCCACCCTGCAACGGCGGCCATCTTGGTTCTAAACAAAGAAAATCATTACTTTTTATTCTTCATGCTGGCGAGAACTTTTCATTCCCTTTTCAAACGTCTTGTGATCAGAATGTGTAAAAGTCAAAACATGATCAAATTTATGTTTTTTTTCCTCTGGAAACGCCTATGTGCTCGCCGGAGAAATATTTCATACGGGCGTCTGCCATTGTTCCGATAGTTTAGAGCCAGTGTTACTAAGTTACCATGCGTCATAATGAAGGTAGTGACGTTACGACTGTTGAAGAGTATTATCTAAATGCCTTTATTGGAGAGAAGGGAATTTTGTTTCTCAAATTTGACAAAAATACTAACCCCATAGGAGAGAAAAGTCACACTGTGACGTCACACCTTCTACTTTTCCGGTTCTAATATCCTTGGAAGTGTGTATGCACCCAGTGCTGCCGTGATATGAGAAAAAGACGCATAACGGGAAAACCTACTTTTTCAGGAAACGCAAAAAACCGTTTTACTTAATAACATTGCAACTATTGGCTCGAATCTAAAAGAATTAATAGGTAATTAAAGAATATTTTTTTTGTTATTTTATTCATGGAACTTGAAAACTAAAATATTTGTATTAACTGTGTAATTCACCAAAAGACCTTTTGCCAAATCCATGATTGAAAATTGATTGACACATGTCTTTGACAGATAGACGCAAAAATATTATGCGTCCATCGCACTTTCGGATGTGTATCCAGTGTGTGACAAACGGACGCATATTGTTTTTGCGTCTGTTTGTCATAGACATGGGCTAGTTTAGCGGTAATGTGCATATTGATATACAGTGTCATGTGAGGACGCATATCGCCCAATGTTAAGCTATAATAAGCAAAAACACCATAATCACGGGTCCCTTGAATAATCGGAAGAAACCAATCAAAAACATATAGGATATCAAGCTGAACATGCTTTATTATTTCAGAACAATGGCACCAGTCATGTAAATTTTCATAATAGTTTCATTTGCAGTGATTTGATTAGCATTATTTGTATAACTAATACTAACTCTCTTTCTCTCCCTCTTTCGTTATAGTTCACTAACATGGAGTTTGCCTTTGTAATCCTCGCTAATATTATCACATACATATTATACATTCCATCTCTTCTATTTAGATAATAAATTGAATCATTACTTAGGCGTAAACGTTGCGTGCTCGTACACATCGTTTGGAAGAGCAACGTTTCCAACTAGTCAGTGAATGATGAAGGGACATTCACTTGTAGGATTTGCAAAGAATTTTACTCGTGGAGCTGGTTGGTAGGTCTATCCAGTACTTTCGTCTATTGGGGGGGGGGGGGGGGAGGGGAGGGGGGCGTCAAACCCACAAGTTGTTTCACGATCTCATCCTTCTTGTAAATCCTACACCCCTGGGTTTTGTACGAAACTTTGGCGTACAAACAAATCCGCGTTTCAGAATGTCACATTCGTTGAAGGTATCTTCTTCAAAGCTATTTTGAAGAAGAGTGTCTTTGGTGACCCTCGCCTGAATTCAGCACAAACAATCTTAGCTAGGTAGGGACGATTGTAAGCTTTGCTCAACAGATAACTACTGACTCCAGAATCCCAGTTGGCAAAGTCATTAAACCTCAACGGCATTGTCTGGCAGCCTGCTTCTACGACACATTCTTCAAATTCATTGAGATCAAAGATTTTGCCGTCTTTCCGCCTCAGAACTCTTTGGATTCCGGCATGGGTGGAATCAGCTGCCATAAAAGTATGACCAGGCTCTAAATAGTTGATTGTGATGGTGCTTGCTTTTGTAGTAGTCTAATCATACAAGATGAAGTAACATAGTATAAAGGGTATACTTTATAATTTGGGCGCTACAGTTATCCAGTCAGAGTGTCACAGATTCGGCATCACGATTAAGTAAGAAGCTGATGCAAGGTCTTCATCTTTTCGTCCTAAAATTGATTCATTCCATATCACGGCAATGTCCTTTTCACTTTTTTGCAGTCCACTGGTGCAAATGTCTCTTTGAATAAGACCAATCTGCTTGTGAACATGGTTCTGTTAAACTGATTCATTCTCGGCAGCAAAATCACTTTTTGCAGATCAGCGGCAAACACTGGATGGGCTGTGTTGGCGTTTTCGTTCTTGTCTGCATCCCGTTGATACCTCTCTAGCATTTCTGTATCGTGTCCGATGGATGATTTTATCGGCACACGGTTCACACCTTTCTTCACAGTTGCATAGTTGTTTGTGCAACAAGAAGGACTTACATTTTTCACATTCTTCTTGAACAAGGCTTGTGAGATGTTAAGTTCTTTAAATGCAGAATAGTAGAGTTTCTTTGATATGGATTTTCCATTGACTGCGCAAAAAGTTTTCGTGCATATCATTGATGATCAGATCAGATGGTAAATATCTCCTGAAAAGCGCGTGTTCACGTCTATAATGAAAAATGCTTGTTTTATATTTCTCTATGTGTTCATGGATAATGCTGTGGTCAATCTTGTGCCAGGGACTATGACGTCCACGATTGTCAACAAGGGGTACTTCTATGACATTGTTTTCGTTAACACCAACATCCTTGAAAGCGCTCCTTATCAGTTTGCCATTATTAGCTTTGAATCCGAGAGTAGTAAAGAAGAGCTTTTTGCACACAGGATGGAAGACTCCATCTTCCTGTTTCATTGTATATTTGCATGTACATGACTAGGCAATTTTCTCCTTGGAAAGAATGCCTTCGCACTGATCTCTGCATTCTGTTTTACTTACCCAAGTCCGTACAAATTTGCGCTGGTCCTTCCAATCCTCTCCCAAAACATCTGTTAAGCTCCCGTCGCTGGTACTCCAAGAATCTGTCACGGCATTTTTTGGAGCAGGTCGGCGCACAACCTTCCAAGACCGAATGCTTTTCTCTCATTCGCAAAAGCTTGTGTATTTCCTAGTCTGCTTTTTGTATCCGCGTCTTGTGCTTTCTCTTTTTGAGTGAGTAGAACTGTCTCTATCTCTAGATCTGGTGTAGTCATTGTTTCACTCTGCTATCGTGGTCTCTGTAATCGATGACACACCTGGAACATGCTCTCCTTCAGATATTTCTCCTTAACCGGTAAAGGATGCCGGCGTGGCAGTTTCGGACAAATACTCTTCCTCTTCAGCAAATGGAACTCTAGGGGCAGTGGTTTCGGCGACATATTTAGAAGCAAGTTCCAAATACATTTCAAATTCTGAGTCACTATCTAAACTTTGTTTCTCAATGGTAAATTCAACACAAAATCCATATCGTTTGCATCTGCTTCTTTAATCTCAACAGCCAGTTTACGTGCTTCTACTGCAGATTTTCATATCGGTGTTTAGGTAAACCTATCTAGCTCGTCTCCTCCGTTTTTCTTGTTGTCCGTGGTTTCTTTAAATCTTTTCCTCTCTGCTTTTATGACACTCATACATCATGTAATTCCTCCTGATAGAGGTTTCACTATTGATCTGAGCTAGCTGTTTCAATGGAATGTCAATATCTGAATCACCGGAGTCTGATTGTCATGATTTATTTAATCTGGGTTGGCTGAGGTGGAGGTACCGGTGGCCTTTTTAGGGTTCGATCATATCTGATGAAAGAGATATAAATATGGATATTCAAAAATTGAACGGGAGTGGACTTATTCATTAAAATAATCTTTATCATAAAGTAACGTTGTTATGATATGATATTGAGTTACAGTTGCTTGCCTTTCCCACAAGAATATTGAAACAGGTTATTGAGGGCTAATTGGATGCATAGCTAGAGACGTATTGTCTCAGTAGTTAAGGTTTTCACTTTGAATCAGAAGGTACCGAGTCCGACACAGTCCTAGGTTGGTTTTCAGGCCCGATTGGTTTTATGATTTCTCCCACTGTCCTGATCCCAAGCAAAGGGGGGGGGGGTGCGCAGTGCGCACTTTAGTAGAAAGCTGGGGGAGATGGGGGAGGGGGTGTTCATTTTCACCAAAGAAGGGGCTTTGACCGAAGAATTCAACCACAGCAAATTACAGGGACAGTATTTTTTCTATTTAAGAATGAATTTTAAGTTTAATAAGATCAGAAGGAGGGAGGGGAGGTTCGCGAAAATTCCGAACATTAATGGATGGGGGGGGGGGGGGCGTCTATTTGATACACTAGAATACTACTACTACTACTACTACTACTACTACTACTACTACTACTACTACTACTACTACTACTACTCCTCCTCCTCCTCCTCCTCCTACTACTACTACTACTACTACTACTACTACTACTACTACTACTACTACTACTACTATTGTACATACAAATGCTTTCACTGCTACTACTAATACGACTACTACTTATTCTACAACTTATACTTTCATAGTGATATAACGATGATGATTAAAATAATAACATTAATATTAATAATTGTCATCATAATGATAATCATAAATATAGTACATGTAATAACAATAACAGTAGTGCTATTAGCATGTAAATCAACATTTGTCTAAGTTAAATATCAGAAACACAGATAAACCGTCAATAGCAAATAATTATTAAACATCCTCACTAATATATGACAAGTAATTATATGATTATATACATAAAATCTTTGATCACTTGAATAGGAAAAGGATAAAACTCACCCGAGGAAATGAAGAATTCACACCAAAACAACAATTTACTCGTACGTCTTTGATGATTGACTATTTGATGAAAATTGGAGAACCATGATATGTTCTTTTCATCGTCACCAGTCGTAATACAAACGGACGCATATATCTTAATTTTTGGAGAGTGTCTTGGCAGAAAGTCGCATATCCGAAATGCGTCTTTTTGTGAAAGACAAATTATGTCATTCGGTGGACGAATAAGAGAAAAAGACGCATATTACAAAATGCGACCTTCTGTCATATCCACATTCAATATGCGTCGATCTGTCATTCCTCGAAACGAATTTAAACCAAATTAGGTCAAGTCGCATATTTTCAAAATGAAACAGCTTTTTTATTTTCAATGATTGAGTTACCAAACCCAGATAGAAAAATGCGCCTTTCTCTCAAGTATGTGAATCCCAGAAAATGTCAATTTGACCTAGATACCGATATGCGTCTTTCTTCCCTATCACGGCAGAGTGCTTCGGAGGACTAATAATGAATAGGTTACGTATTGAATCATAAGCTGGCGTAACTATTTTAGCAACAGGATGTATAGGCAAGTTCTAAGGATTTTACGGGACGTAAAAGAGCGAGGATGGATGATCTTTATTGGTGAGTAGCAAATATTTAGACTGGAAGATAAGATGCCATCACTCTGAAACAAGAGGATCGTTTACAGAAGATATATATATATATATATATATATATATATATATATATATATATATATATATATATATATATATATATATATAAATATATATATATATCCAGTCTTCCGGAAGAGTAGCTTTACACTTCCAATGAGATTGGAACCAGCAGGGTTTTTTTTTTTTTTGCATCACACTTTCATTCCCTATTCATTTAATTTAAACATGAAAATTAATTTTCTTCATTTGTCTCATCCTGACATGATACAGAATAAATATGATATGTCATATATTGACATAGGCATACCTCTGTCGGACTCTGGAAACAACACAACACATTAAATCTTTCCTCATCGATCCTTTTCAGTATTCCCCCAAAATGTCAGGCTTACCCAGCAGAAAAATTGCTTTTTTAAACTCAAACAATCTCCCTACAAAACAACTTTATGTTCTTATTAATTAACTGTCTCCTTACCACCTATTGGAAAATCGTCACATTTGTTACGATGCAACCGTCACTTTTCTCATCCAGATTTCATTTCTTTTTGCTATAGCTATAAAAACTTGACATTCTGTAATAGGCCTCATATTGTCGAACAATATTACGAATAGAATGTGCTTGTTGCTTTTCTGTATGAGTAAGATATGCCTGTTTTTGTGTTGGATTGGTATGAAGTTTTGGGGAAAATTCTGAAAATGGCTGGTAAGGAGAGGGTTAAACAAATATCATTGTGATGTACAAAATAAGTCTGGATAAGAAAAAATGTATATTTTGTGTTGTAAAAAATGTGACAATTTTGCTGTAGTTTGTAAGGAGAGGGTTAAAGAGTTTTGGACAGAAGACTCGTCCTTTCAATAACGATCGATTCAAATGGCACTCAGCCTGTGAAAAACTCTCAAACCTGGGACTTTTAAAATACTTCCTTGCAGTCCCCCCATTTGAAAGTTTTTAACACGTTGAGGGTCATTTAAATCAAGTCCCAGGTTTGAGAGTATTTGACATTTTAACAAATGAGCTTTTATACAGAGCAATAGCCACTAAACATGCTCAAAGCGTTTTACAAGGGGTCCCAGGCCAACAGCAACACTATACATGTAGGACGAGACATGACGCCTGTTAAGCGAAATTACAATTTATTTTTTCGGACAGAGACAACGCTGTTTACGGCCAGGTACTCATTTTACACCTGAGTACGGTGAGAGAATGTGAGTCAAGAGCCTTTTCCAAGGACTCGACTCAACTATGCGCCAAGCAAGGCTCGAACCCAAGGACCTTCCGATCAGAAAGCGAGTGTCATACCGCACATGAAGGGGGTCATTTTATTAGATCGATATCATTTGAATTACGAGTTTTCGGGCCTAAACTGTTTTTTAAAAAAGGATGTACTATGTTATGTTATTTGTATGAGAATACGACAGACTTGTGAAAGCCACGCAATGCAGAGCCGTTGAAACACATCCGTGACGTTGAATACAAGAAATTAGGAAGTGGATTGAACTGCAAAGCTCGTGAAACACCCCTCACCCCCCTCCCCTCCCCCCCCCCCCCCCCCAAAAAAAAAGTAAAAGAAAAACAAAAAGATTTAAAAATCATAGCCAAAAGTTAATTATCCTGCCGAACATTTGTAAGATTGTAATCTTGCGTTTGCGTATCTCTCTCTCTCTCTCTCTCTCTCTCTCTCTCTCTCTCTCTCTCTCTCTCTCTCTGTGTGTGTGTGTGTGTGTTTGTGTGTGTGTGTGTTTTATTTACTATTTGGGGAATAAAATCCTTACAATTTCTATACAATCGTATTAACATAGCCCTTACATTCTTTTAATTTCTAAGGCATTTTAAGGCATATTTCATGTTTGAACATTGCTGTCGTCTGTTTGCTTTCACTTGTTTGGTTGTTTCATTTCAAGTTCATGGCCTTGCTGGCAACAACAAGCGAGATGAATTTAATCTGACTGAACCCTTTCAAACTGTATATGATGACGTGGTGAACAATAGGTTTCGTATTTGCCGAGGCTTTCGGCAAATGTTTACAAAATTTGATGGCAATTCTACCTGAACGAGAAGCGGGAAAACCAAAACAAAATTGTAAATTAAATTAACAAAACAAGGTCGTACATATTATACTCTTCAACGGTCGGGACGTCACTTCCCTCGTAATGACGCATAGTAACAGTAACTGGCTCTAAACTATCGGAATTATGGCGGACGCCCTTGTCACAGTAAAGGTTGTTCACAATTATCTTATTAAATTTTATTTTATTAAGAACTGAATTCATCTCACTCCAGTTATATTTCAGTAGGCTTAGATAAACTTTACCTTCTAATATTAGATCGTCTTTCCTTTTATAGCCTTCCCTCGAATTAATTTCTAATTAGTGAATACTTTTCGTTCTACATTCTGTCACGTAGCCACTTATTATAAAAGCTGATAGGTCTAACATTCGACACTCACTTTCTCTCCACAATCTATGCCGGACGGCCAGTCGCTCTATTCCTATATATATACTGGAAGATTTTTATCTTTTGGGACTTTGTAGATATTATATCTACACCATTAAGACGCCGGAGCTTTTAACTTTGATTGTATAATCTTCAAGGATCAAACCCAAGCCCGCTGTCAAAGGACTACACAATAACCTCTTACCAATTGCCTGGAAGTGGAATTTTACGAGTCCGATCCTGTTATCAGAGGAATAGATCATCCAAGCCCATCAACTGTCTGGAAACGTAAACTTACGAACCTGACATATTATCATAAGTTACGTAAAATATTCATATCTCTATTTGTAACTGCCACGATCACTGTTTATCTCTTTTAATTAAATTTCATCATTATTTTTATTTCATTGTAAACAAATCGTTAATTGTTTTTCATTTATAGTAACTAGTAAATTCTGGGGCCTCATTCTACATATATCTTTATGCATAGTCGAGTAGCTCTTTACTCACTTGAGACCATGACATTTTGGAGGGGACACATATAAAGAATTGAATTTATTTAGTTACTTATATCTATTTCATCTAACTTTAAAGTTTAAATTGTAAAACTCTTAATTGCCCCACTTGATCATATTTTAATTGAACTCCCTATTTACAGGATTAATTTTTTTTTCTTTTTCATTTCTTCATTTAAATGGAATAGCAATTTATCCATTCATTCTTTCATTCAAATTGAATAGCATTTTATTGATTCATTCCTTCATCCATTTATTCATTTATAAATCATTCATTCATTCATTGTTCATTCATTTATTTATTCATTCATTCATTCACTCATTTATCCAATCATTCATACATTTATTCCTCCCTTCATTCTTTCATTCATACATTATCCATTCATTCATTCATTTATTCACTCAGTTTTTCATTCATTCATTCATTCCTTGTCCACTTTGTTATTATATCACTCATTTCATTTTGTTGTTTGCCTCATTCATGAATTGTTTTCAATATGTTTACATTCCATAACGATTCATTCACCTATCATCCAATCACTCAGTGTTGTGAACACATTTTGTAACTATTGTAAATCTTACGATATTTTATTGTTTTGTATTTCAGACATCACTGTTAAACACTCTTCAATGCCTAATTACAATTGTTGAACAACCATTGAACAAGAGAGAGGTCCCAGCCACGAACTGAGTTGGTAAATATATCCTTCATTATTCTCTTTTACATGAGTTGGGCATCACATAGTAACTATAGACATCGTGATTTGTTTTGCATAGTGATTTGTTTTAAATGCATTTTTGGCATATTACTGTTACCGAAAACCACTTATATATTATGTTCTGAAAAGTGAGTCTTTAAAAACTAAATAATAATAAAAGGAGTCTACTAGCCGTCGTGTTATATTTAGTGATAGATAACTTGGGATTATTTTGGCATCCTATTATTGTTATCACACTCTAGTATATTAGCGTCATTGCGAATAATTGTACACAAACTAACGACGAGTCACACACATTGGTGATACATTTTTCGTAGTAACATAGTTTAGAGTACACGCGATTGACACATTGTTATTGACACAAATCATAATAACTCCGCATTGTATTGACACATTGCTTTATAAGATATAACGATAAAAGGCATCAAATTCAACATACATAATAAGTTGAAATAAGAGAGAGAGATTTCTAAAAATAGAACAGTTCATTCCAGTAAGTGTAAATAAATAAAACAGTCAGTAACAGTATCCTGTCAATATAATATATATAAAATATCGTAACTAATTTATTGCAACATGGAAGCATATAAAAGATACTTAAGTCTCGCAAAGGACTTAGAAATACCCCAGGAAAGAATATTTTCATGGTGCGAAGAGAAAGTAAAAGAAGAAAAAGAACATGAAGAAAGAATTCGTAGAGAAGAAAATGAAGAAAGAATTCGTAGAGAAGAAAAAGAACATGAAGAAAGAATACGTAGAGAAGAACGAGAAGAAAGAGTCCAAGAAAGGGAACTAAAAAGACAAATAGCTTTAGCAGAAGAAGAAACCAAAAGGACCCAAATGATGCTGGAAATTGAAAAAACAAAAACCGGTCATGAAAGAAAACATAATAATAGTGATGAATTTTTCGTGAAACTTCCACGCATGCCAACATACGATGAACGCTCAGACTGTCTAGAATCCTTCTTACACCGATTCGAAGTTCAGGCTAAAGGTTATCGTTGGCCAGAAAGCAAATGGGCCACAGCCTTGATTAACTGCTTATCTGGAGAACCGCTAAAAGTTTTCTATACCTTAACAACTGAAGATGCAGATGACTATGGAAAAATTAAAGACGCTCTACTAAAAAGATTTAGATTAACGGAAGATGGTTACCAGGAAAGGTTTCACACTGCAAAACCGGAAAGTGGAGAAGACTTTAATACATTCGTGAACCGAATTACTCAATTTCTAAATCGGTGGCTTGAGTTGGCAAACGTAAAACAAGACGACTTTGCAGGCCTTTACTATCTCACGCTGAAGAATCGAATCTATCAAGCTTGCAACCCAGATTTAGTCGCATTCTTTAAAGAGAGAAAGCCAGAAAACTTGGACAAATTAAAAATCTACGCAGAAAACTTTAACAGCGCACATCCATTGACACCCCTTAGCAGAACATTGAAGGAACCATACTACGCTGCCGCTGCTCAGAGTCCATGTACACCTAAAGTTCAGTACTCAAATAGAACGAGCCGATCAATCACTCGGAACACGCAAGTGAAACAAGATGATCATAGTAACAAACCATGGAACAAACAGTTCAATAGAGACCATAGCCGACCCTATCAAAACAAAACAAGAAATAGCACTGACAATAATACTGAGTATAAGAAAACCAACAAACCTATAATTAAATGTCAATATTGTGGAATGAAAGGCCACACAGCAGACAAATGTTACAAAATCGTGGGATATCCAAAAGAAACTGCAAATGCATCACTCCAAACAAGTGTAAACAATCAGACACGAGTAATGTCAGGAGAAAATATAAATGTGTATTGCGTGAAAGGTATGTCACTTTTAACACAAACTCACAAATCAGGATCGCTATTTTTTTGTGAAGGCAAAGCTAATGGAACTGATTGCAAAATATTGAGAGACACAGGATGCAGTACAGTAGGAATAAAAGCATCTTTGATCAATGACGAAGACAAAACTGGAAAAACGGTACAATGCATCACATTCAGTGGCACAGTCGAAACCTTTGAAACAGCTAACGTGTACATAGAAACCCCATACTATACAGGAATAGTGGAATGCTGTATACTTCCCAACCCCGTCGCTGATGTTATTGTTGGCAATATAAAAGGTCTTAAAGACAACCCAACAGATGTAAAAGAATGGTCATTAACCCAAGAAACAGCTTGTCTAGCAGAAACAAGAAAGATGACTAAGACAACAGAGAAGCCAATGACTATTTCTCTTGAACCACAACAATTTGACAGGAACACGTTCATTGAAGAACAGAAAAAGGACCCGACTTTAACTTCATATTTCAATATCGCAAACAAAGGGACGAAATCAAAAGTTGAATACATCATTGAAAAAGATATTCTGTTCAGGTTACATAGGAAAAGAAATAAAATAGCTAAACAACTGGTCACGCCGAGTATTTACAGAAACAAAATCCTTGGAATAGCGCACGATTCAATAACTTCTGGACATCTTGGGAGCTCTTCCACATTGAAGAGAATATCCGAGAATTTCACATGGCCTGGAATTACTAAAGACGTCCGAGAATATGTGAAATCTTGTGACACATGCCAAAGAAGAGTCGCAAAAGGCAGAATACCGAGATTGCCATTAGAGACAACCCCAGTTATTGAAAAAGTTTTTCAAAAAGTTGCAATTGACATTATAGGCCCTTTAACAAAATCAGATAGAAACCATACACACATACTAACACTAGTCGATTACGCAACCAGGTGGCCAGAAGCGATAGCATTGAAATCAACTACATCGGATCACATAGCTGAAGCATTGATGACAATTTTTACTAGAATAGGCATACCAAATGAGATACTGTCGGACAATGGACCCCAATTTACATCACATATGATGCATGAAACCATGAAACTCATGGGAATCCAACACTCATTCACAACTCCCTACCACCCCCAAGCAAATGGTCTTTGTGAAAGATTTAATGGCACTCTAAAGAATATGTTAAGAAAAGTGTCAGCAGAAAAACCAGATGATTGGGACAGATACTTACCAGCAATCCTATTTGCATATAGAGAAATACCCCAAGAATCTACAGGCTACTCCCCATTTGAGTTGATGTATGGACGATCACCTCGCGGCCCGATCAATATAGTAGCCGACATTTGTAAAGGGAATGAGGAGGACAATAACGAAATTATGTTTGCTTACGAATATGTAAGAAACCTGAAAGACAGAATAGAGGACACATGTAAGCTAGCACAGGAATCCGTCACTAAAAAAGCAGAGAAATACAAGGAATACTCCGATAGAAAAAGCAAGTCAAGAAAATTTGAGATTGGTGACAAAGTACTAATACTCTTACCCGATGACTCGAGTAAACTTTTAGCTACATGGAAAGGACCATTCAAAATAACAGCAGTAAAATCTAATGTTAATTACGAGATTAAAATTAACAACACAAAAAAGACATTCCATGCAAATATGCTAAAAAAATATTTTGATAGAGACACAGTGTCGCAACCTATGTTTACTAATATCGAAGCTTCAAATGCAGGATTAATCATACCGTTGGTCATGGGACACAGACACCCGAGACAGAAAAACAAACAAAAATCGCCCAATTGCAACCACCTAAGACAAAAAAAGAAGTACGCAAAGTACTTGGGCTCCTAAATTTTTACAGGAAATACATTTACAACTTCGCGCACATCGCGACACCGCTAACAAATCTGACAAAGAATGGGTCACCGAACAAAATTGTTTGGACAGAAGTGTGTCAGAATAGCTTTAACCAATTAAAGGCATTACTCTGTTCAGAACCAATTCTTAAATTACCCGACATATCAAAAGAATTTGTTGTAAGAACTGACGCGTCTGATAAGGGCATCGCAGGTGTACTATTACAGGAACATGAGGGAACTCTAATGCCTTGCTTATATGCAAGCAGAAAATTATTGGACAGAGAATCACGATACTCTGTAATAGAGCGTGAAGGACTGGCCATCGTCTTTGCTTTAAAGACATTCAGCAGATATCTACTGCTAAAAGAGTTTGTGGTCGAAACGGACCATAAACCAATCACGTACATAAGAAATGACAAAATGAATAATAGTAGAGTACTAAGGTGAGTCTATTTTTGCAAAATTACACTTTCAGTATCTCTCACATACCAGGCTGTGAAAATATTCACGCCGACCTACTTTCTCGATTAGTATAAACACGTGAGAAGGGTATAACTTAACCTCCCATGCATACTGTTAGTTACCTCGAAAATTATGCCAAATCAGAACGCACAAATTCGATAATTTTATTTGTAAACATGATGACCCAACTTAATGTAACATTGAGTATTGTTTGGATATATATACCATACCCATTCATGATTTGGGAAATCTTCTCTTTACAATTATTGTTATGAATTTTCACTCATTTATGATTAATAATTGAAATGTCAATATTCCATTTACATTTTCATTCATTTCATTCAGTAAATTACCTTCATATCATCGACTTAAATCATGCTTCATTGCCATCACTATTGTTTATCACAATGATTTGTAATCACATTGCCATCATATTGTTTATCACAATGATTTGTAATCACAATCTTTCATTGTTATTGTCACCCATTCATATACCTACGTTAATATAAACATTTCCATGTCTAGTTAATAAATAATTTAATTGTAGCACAAATCATAACAATGGATTAATGCTAGAGTATCATGATAGTAAATTTACTTCCGTTTGTAAAATCTATCTTTCCCATAATGGTTAAAGAGTATATTTTAAACGTGGGTGGGGGGTGTCACAGTAAAGGTTGTTCACAATTATCTTATTAAATTTTATTTTATTAAGAACTGAATTCATCTCACTCCAGTTATATTTCAGTAGGCTTAGATAAACTTTACCTTCTAATATTAGATCGTCTTTCCTTTTATAGCCTTCCCTCGAATTAATTTCTAATTAGTGAATACTTTTCGTTCTACATTCTGTCACGTAGCCACTTATTATAAAAGCTGATAGGTCTAACATTCGACACTCACTTTCTCTCCACAATCTATGCCGGACGGCCAGTCGCTCTATTCCTATATATATACTGGAAGATTTTTCTTTTGGGACTTTGTAGATATTATATCTACACCATTAAGACGCCGGAGCTTTTAACTTTGATTGTATAATCTTCAAGGATCAAACCCAAGCCCGCTGTCAAAGGACTACACAATAACCTCTTACCAATTGCCTGGAAGTGGAATTTTACGAGTCCGATCCTGTTATCAGAGGAATAGATCATCCAAGCTCATCAACTGTCTGGAAACGTAAACTTACGAACCTGACATATTATCATAAGTTACGTAAAATATTCATATCTCTATTTGTAACTGCCACGATCACTGTTTATCTCTTTTAATTAAATTTCATCATTATTTTTATTTCATTGTAAACAAATCGTTAATTGTTTTTCATTTATAGTAACTAGTAAATTCTGGGGCCTCATTCTACATATATCTTTATGCATAGTCGAGTAGCTCTTTACTCACTTGAGACCATGACAGCCCTTTTGATATACTTCTCCGACGAGCATAAAAGTGTATCAAAAGGAGAAAAACAGTATAAAAATCTGATCATGTTTTGAATTATATACATTCAGATCACATGACATGTGAAAAAGTTCTAGCCAGTATGAAGAATAAAAAGTACCGATTTTCCTTGTTTAGAACCAAGCTGCTCGTTGCTGGGCGACGTGACATCAGACTATTGAATCCTATTACTCCGCCGTACTCTGGAAAAAACAAAATTTTTAAAATTTGGCCAGAAAACTCGTCCTTCAAATATCGATCGATTTAACTGACCCTCATCCTGGCAAAAGCTCTCAAACCTGGGACTTCGCGAAGTTCCAGGTTTGAGAGCTTTTACCAAGATAAGGGTCAGTTAAATCGATCGATATTTGAAGGACGAGTTTTCTGGCCAAATTTTTTTAACGATTTTTTTTTCCAGAGACTAGTAATAGTGGTAAAAATGAAACCAATAATAACCATAAACTTATATAATAATAGAAATAGCATCAATATTGTTATAGATTTGGAAATGGATTGAACTGTGATGCCCCTGGAACACGCACTCTTCTCAACCCCAGCCCCGAAAAAAGAGAAATCGCAAATCATTAACTGTCATTTTCACGCCGTCTTCGTTTTTGCTTGTTTTTGTGTGTTTCTATTTTGGCCATTACACTAACTTTCGGATCGGAAGGTCCTGGGTTCGATCCTCGCTCAGCTCATAGTTGAGTCCTTGGAAAAAGCTCTTTACTCACATTTTCTCACCGTACTCAGTTGTAAAATGAGTACCTGACCGTTAACAGAATTGTATCAGTCGGAAAACAAATTGTAATATCGCCTAACAGGCGTCATGTCTCGTTCTACTCGTTAAGTGATGCTGTTGGTCTTGGACCCTTTGTAAAATGATTTGAGTATGTTTAAGTATTATTGCTCTATATAAAAGCTCTATTTATATATTATTTACTTATTAATATAAGATAAAACTGAGGTGTACCTAGTTGCATTTCTGATAACCCTAAATGTTATGAATTCATTATTGTAATGGAAAAACTCTCAAACCAACTCAACAAGGTTAAAACAGGCCCTTAATCGCATTCAGTTATCAGACCTGAAAATATACGCACATGGGATAAAACATGTTTTCAAAATTTGGTCTATAGAATCCATAAATATTTAGCGTCTGAATCATGAAATGCGACAATGGTCCTATGTTCGACGGAGTTCCGCTGCCACTACCAATTCAATGAATTTGACCATATTACATTTAAAACTGCGGAACAAATACAGATGATAAATCCATTATTGTGTGTAAATAGACGTTTTGAAAATTGAACATAGGTGTAAAACTGCAAAACAAATACTGGTTACTGGGCCATTATTATATGCAAAAATATGTTCACGTACCTATTATGGAATTTGTATTTACACTATCTATAGGGAATGTAAAACGCCACGGAAATGATCTTCTTCTTCTTCTTCTTCTTCTTCTTCTTCTTCTTCTTCTTCTTCTTCTTCTTATTATTATTATTATTATTATTATTATTATTATTATTATTATTATGCCATTCTCAATGCACTTCCCAGTGCAAACATTCTACTGTTAAGCCTTTGCGCATTCTTAATACTATGATAAACACAAACATTGTTGTGCATTAACAATATTTTCTATGTTCAATGCCCTTCGGCATCTCCACCCCTACCTTACAGTACCAGTCACCCGTTAGGCGTCCCTCTAGTAATCACGCTCCTACATTATCAGTCATAACCTGTAGACAGGTAATCATTCACGTCTGATTCGAGTGATGATTCAAGTATATAAAATGGCTTATTCAATGGGACCAGAATAATCCATGATCACTGTCACCCATCCGGCCACTGACCACGCTTAACATTGCTTGATTTTGTGATAGAGCGCGACGCTGTACCGCTGTGTTACATGACCGGGCATCATGTAATGACATTCAATTCTTCTAACTGGTGGGTTTATGTTTTCCCTGGAGCCTTGATGACCTTCAATTTTGTTCGGTCAAATCCTGTTCGCCTGAGTTACTACTGAAATATTTCTATTTGTTCACTGCCTGCCAAATGACTTAGAATCTCTCCCCGCCCCCCCCCCCCCCTTCATTTTTCGGTCAGATCCTGTTCGCGCTTGAGCTACTGCAATAACTCTATTTGTTCGCTGGCAGTCTAATATCAACTGTGCTGTACTCTGGGGAGGGGGGGGGGGACAAAACAAAACAAAATAAAACAAACAGCAAGCAAGCAAAATAGCAACCAAAAACAAAAACCAACAACAACAAAAAACACGAAATTAAACACACAAACATTTTTTAATTCCCTATAGATCGTATGCGCTTGGCTAAGAAGCTCATAACATTGTCATCCGGAAGTATAACGGACCAACACACAAAACTGGGTGTATCCATGAACGTTTATAGTCAGGTTAATACAGTTCAGTGATCATTACTCATAAACGCGGATGGCAAAAAACAATAACAAAGACCTGAGTGACGTCATCTTCGAACTATCTATATTCATCCCCAAGGGAAATTTATGTATAGAGTCTATTATTCCAAGGGAGGACTGAAATAACCCAGGCGTCAGATGCAGTGCAGCGACGCAAAATGAGCTAGGGCGAGTTGACTTGTTCAAGGTCACACAGTGAGGCCGGCAGTCGAACTCGGTACCTTTCGGGTACGAATCAAAGACCGTACCGCTGAGCCACGCTGCCCCTTACACAAAACGACCAAAAAAAAAAACAAAAAAAAATTATTTTTTTTAAATACACACACAAAAAAAGTACCCCGACACCTTTTAACTGTTTTGGACAGAAATAAATGGAGAGTTTTTGACGAGATGAGAGTCGTATTTCTCCAATCCATTTTTGAAGTACGAGTTATTTGGCCATACTATTTTATAACGTGTATTTTCATGTACGGCAATCGCCGGTCTCTCTTCCTTTGTCGGTCAGATCATATCCGCTTGAGTTACTGTAACATTTCTGTTTGCTCGCTAGCTGCTTAATTCCCCACCCCCCCCCCCCCCCAAAAAAAAAAAAACAAAAAAAAAACAAAAAAAAAACAAAAAAAAAAAAAAAACGTCACATTGCACTCGCCGTCAAATAATAATAGATGCTGTTTCGTCTTTTTGACTGTATTTCATCGTTTCCAATAATAATACGTGATATATTGGGGTGAAGTATACACTTATAAAACACCCAAATGGACCTTGATCGATCCCTGATGATGCAGTCAATAAGAGACAAAATAAACCAAGCAAATTAATAGTCCTTCAGTGCCATTGGGCTCGTGGAGAGGGAGTTTATCCCGGTTTCTATCGCGCGAACCGGACAACAGCAATTGCTTGCAATTATTTTGTAGGACGGAAGTATAGATAGTATGCGCTTGGCTAAGAAGCTCATAACATTGCCATCCGGAAGTATAACGGACCAACACACAAAACTGTGTGTATCCACGAACGTTTATAGTCAGGTTAATACAGTTCAGTGAGCATTACTCATAAACGCGGATGGCAAAAAACAATAACAAAGAGCCGGATGATGTCAACTTCATTCTATATATATCTTCTAACAGACCCAGTTGCCCAAGCACTGAAACGGGGGGCGGGAGGGGGGGGGGTAGCTCAGAAAATTCTCGACTGCATCATCATGGATCGATCCCGGTCCATTTGGGTGTGAAACAAGTGCTCTACTAACTAAATTATTGGGGACCCCCCCCCCCATCCCCACCCCTCATGTGGATATTAACTCAACATATTATATTACGTGACATTCTCGGCCATAAAGAAATGTACTAATTGGACCGTTTTAAGATCAAGTGGACTATTCCGTGATATTTCAAAACTCATGTGTTCTCTTTTCTCCTACTTTTATTTTTAATCCAAGACAAATTTCATCCAGATCATTGTTTTATGTTACACATTTTAATCTTTGACAAAATATGCTTATGAAAGCGGATACAATATATGATATATTATATATGATAAAATATTTAAAAAATGAAGTCCGATTAGCTTTGACAATATATCTTTATGGAAGTGTGTGTTTTTTTGTTTTTGTTTTTTGTTGTTTTTTTTTTTGGGGGGGGGGGAATAACCCATTTGTCTTAAAAACAACCAATTAATCACACCAAAACACCGTTTAGATGCGATTGGTCACACAGTCACACAGAATTGATTTGCCAGACATACCCGAGGCTGTAATAGTGCCAGTCATTATTCTGTCGTGATAATCTCAGACGTCATTATTATAACCCCCCCCCCCCCCAACCCCACCACTCCGGGCCCCTCCTTCTGCTATGCTAGAAACACCTCCAGGGAGAATGACTCCTTCAACCTCAATCATAACCATCCAGTTAAAGATATGCACAGACATAGTAAAAGTGCATCTATAATAATATTATGCTTTCATGATTGACACACCTTTAGAAAGAATGACTCCACTTTAACAAAGAAAGTATTGGACTGGAACCCTCAGGGCAGAAGATCAAGGGGAAGGCCACGAGGAACATGGAGAAGAATTAAAGAAGCTGATATACAGAGAAGTGGTAAGACCTGGAATGAGCTAAAAAAAAATTAGCTCAGGATAGAGAAGGGTGGAAACTGTTTGTGGCCTATAACCTGACCCAGGGTGAAAAAGGCAATGATGATGATGATGATGATGATGATGATGATGATGATGATGATGATGATGATGAGGATGATGATTGAGTAGGATTATCAGATTGGTTTTGGGAAGGGATTTGATAAAAAAATATGGCTTCCAGGGTATACCAAGATACTTCCAAATGAATGAATAAATAAATAAATTGATTAATAAATATATAGGGAATGAGATTAGCGGAAGAGTAGCGTCCTTTGATTGGACGTCACCTTACTGAGAGAACGTCAATTTGGTTTTGACGTGTCTCAAGCCACTTTCACCGGAAGCGAGGACGAGAGACGCATGCGCACAACCAACATGACGTTCTCTCTCTAATAACTTTTCCGCCGGTGACGTCACAGACTATGGGTGACGTCCAATCAAGGGACGCTTCTCTTCCGCTAATCTCATTCCCTATAGATAAGTAAATAAAAAAAATGAATGAATATATAAAATGAATAAATAATTAAATAGATCAATCAATCAATCAATCAATCAATCAATCAGTCAATAAAAGGTAATCCTTTCTGTAGCGATAATTAAAAAGAAATTATATGTTGTTTGTTAGCGGTTCGATATCATGTTTGTCCACTGAAAAGGTATTTTCCGCCAGATATTGTAGAGCCAGCTACCCAATCACAGCCTGGTGGACAAAATGTGACCCATTGTTTCAAAATAGTATTATCAATCAAAATGATAAATGATCCGAACTTTTTTGAGATTTTTCCAATAGAAGAAATTATATTCACCCTCCACCAGTATGAGTAGAAATCAACCCCAAATGCCATAATTTTGTGTGTATCCAATACGCTTCAACAGTCGTGACGTCACTTCCCTCGTAATGACGCATGGTAACTTAGTAACTGGCTCTAAACTATCGGAACAATGGCGGACGCCCTTATGAAATATTTCTCCGACGAGCATAAAAACGTATCCAGAGGGGAAAAGAACATTATAAATCTGATCATGTTTTGACTTTTACACATTCAAATCACAAGACATATGAAAAGTGCTAGCCAGCATGAAGAATAAAAAATACAGATTTTCTTTGTTTAGAACCAAGATGGCCGCCGTTGCTGGGCGACGTGACACCAGACTATTGAATCCAATTTCCAGCCTTCTCCTCAACACACCAAGAGATAGAACGAAGTTGTCGTCACTCGGGTTTTTGTTATTGTTTTTTGCCATCCACGTTTATGAGTATTTCTCACTAAACTGTTAACAAGACCTTCGAAGTTGTGTGTGTTGGTCCGTTATATTTCCGGATGGCAATGTTGTGAGTTACTTAGCCAAGCGCACAGCGTCTATTATCTCATACTTGATTTACATCCAAAATGTAATAAACTTAAATGAAAAGTGATGAATAGCGTTTATCCAAAAAGCTCACAACATTCTCCATCCGGATAAACGTACAACGCACAAAATTATGTGCAACCTTAAACGATAAATAGTCTGATTGATAGAATTTAGTGAGAACTACTCAAAGATCGGTGAAAAATAAAGACTGATCGCGTCAACTCGTCTCTACAAATTTTAAATATAGACAAAACAATTTGCTGGTCTGTAGAAGTTTTGTGTTTGCCAAAATGAGTCATTCAAATCGCCCGGATTTGAAGGAACGAGTTTTTGACCATTAATTATATAAATATATAATATATAATATATATAATATTTGTGGTGTTTGTGTGTGTGTTTTGTGTTGTAAATGAGTCTCAAATGACAATTTAAGCCCATTTTTTATGACTAATAATATATTTATAATATTATATATATTATATATTATTATTGTTTATTTATTTTATTATAATTATTATTATTATTATTAATTATTTTATTATTATTATATATTATCATTATTATTATTATTATTATTATTATTATTATTATTATTATTATTATTATTATTATTATATTATTATATTATTATTATTATTATTATTATTATTATTATTATTATTATTATTTATTATTATTATTATTTATATTTTATTATTATTATTATTATATATTTCTATCATTTATTAATTATTATTATTATTATTATTATTATTTATCATTATTATTATATTATTATCATTATTAATTATTATTATTATTATATATTATTATTATTATTTATTTATTATTATTATTATTATTATTAATTATTATTATTATTATTATTATTATTATTATTATCTTGTCTTTCCAGGCATTTAGGGCAGATTAACTCTGGTTAAATATGTTTTCTTTGACCCTTTCACCGAATTGCATTTACTATTTGGAAATATCAAAGTGTAAGTCATTTTGTACATAGTTTGAAATGTCACAGGAGACAGGGTGGCTAATATTCGTGCTCGTGTGGATCGTGGTATTATCGTATTATGATGTTATCTAATCTGGCCTATGTCGACGTATTTTACTCTATGAAATCGGAACAGCAATGGGCACGATCTATATTACATTTCCATGTGCTCGAGGTCATTGGTCACATTGCAAAATGTGCTCAAAGTGACCCACATAGTGAAAAGTGCTCACAGCTTTCGAAATATCTACCATCACGATTGGTCATTTTGTTCAGTTTGACACATGGGTATGTTTACAACTTTCATAAACAAAGTAGTGTGTTTACATTTTTAAAGAACTATCCAATCATTGGACAGCAACATATCATGTGATTGATGATTTGGTTGGACGAAAACATGAATATAGATCGCTCCCATTCTATTGTTGTGAGGAACTGTAAAATGGTTGCAGTGGAGACTTTTCATTGTATTCATGCTATGCGTTTAAGTAAAATATTCACAACATCCGTCAGTCGGATACAACGTTCCGGGACACAAAACTTTGTGTAACATTGAACGTTTATAGATAGAATGAAGTGGACATCACTCAGGTCTTTGTTATTGTTTTCTTTTTTCTTTTTTTTTTTTCTTTTTTTTTTTTTTTGCCATCCACGTTTATGAGTAATTCTCACTAAACTGTATGAACCAGACTATAAACGTTTAAGGTTACACATAGTTTTGTATGTTGGTCCGTTATATACTTCCGGAAGGCAATCTTGTGAGCTTCTTAGGCAATAATTGTCTCCGCGCTATTGGTGTACTTTTTAAAACACGAAAGAAATGACCCCAAGTAAAAGCAGAAGAAAAAAAAACGGAAAATAAAAATCTCGACTTTTTAAATATAATTTTGGCGAGAATGATTTTATTTCAAGCGATTACATCGACTTGAAATAACGACAAATTATCTCGAACCGAACCCAAGACTTTTTAACATCTTGAATAAAGATATCGGGTTTGAGACATTTTGATAATGTTAGTGATGGAGGGGATTTCAATCTGTCGACATTTGAAGTGTAGGACCGCATGGCAAAACAGTATGGTCTGAAATTGAGAAATTAGGGAACAGGCACCGGTGTAAATTCAAAATATTAAAAATACACGAGTGCCTGCTATGCTCCCTTATTTCTCAATTTAATACTTCCATAAATAAAAATGTAGCTACTCTAATGTGTTCGTCCTCGTACTCTCGTGTTCAATATTTGTGTTTTGTGATGCAAGCCAGGGTTCACAGCGTACCCATGTGAAGAATATGTCTTAAAATTGTCCCAACTATCGGGAGCCTCTGTGGTGTAATGGTAGCACGTCTGACCGGTAATCAGAAGGTATGAGGTTCGTTCCCCGGTCGAGGTAGACTGATTTTTTAAACCTCTCCTTACCAACTGCAGGAAAATAGTCAAATTCGTTTCGATATAGCCAACATAATTCTTATTCAAATTTCCTTTGTACATCATAAAATTTAAAGAAAATGAACAGTGTGTTGTAGAGCATGTTTTGCTAAAGAAATGATGTATTGCAAGAACTTTACTGCTATTGTACATGAGTGATAAAAATATATTTTTGTATTAGTTGGGTGTGAAGTTTTGGGGCAAATCCTGAAAATGGCTGGTAAGGAGAGAGTTAAAACCCTTTTTTAAAAATCTTTCTTATACAATTGTTCAGATACAATGTCTTTAGCTACGTATCCAAAAGGTATCGAGTTCTACCCCAAACCGTGTTGTGTACCCTTATTGGAGCACCGCCTTGATGATTGGTGGGGGTGCTTGAGGCATATTAGGAGCAAAGGAGTAATTTTTGATAAATAAATAAAAAATGTGAGATTTATATAGCGCAATATCCACTAAATGTGCTCAAAGCGCTTTACAAGGGGTTCCTGGTCATCAGCAACATTTAACATTTAGGACGGGACATAACTGACGCCTGTTTGGCGATATTACAATTTTTCGGACAAAGACAACGCTGTTAACGGCTAGGTACTCATTTTACACCTGGATACGGTGAGAGAAAGTGAGTAAAGAGCGTTTTCCAAGGACTCCAACTATGCGCCGAGCGCGAGGCTCGAACCCAGGACCTTCCGATCCGAAAGCGAGTGTCATACCACTAGACCACATAGCCGCACAAAGGAGTAATTCCGGTTGACGTCACTAGACAATCCTGAATCTCGAGCCAATACGCGCGGCGCCATGAACGGTCAACTTTATTCGTCCCAGGCTCCATCCACACTATTGCAAAGACTTTACGGAACAGTCCCTTCATCAGTGGGACTGGGGACTTACCACCTGTCCAACGTGTACCCGTTGTGGTCAACAGCCCGAAACCGCAAAGCATCTAGTTGAACGTTGCGTCGTGACGAAGCTTCCAGGCGGGTTCGCGACCGGACATGATTGCGGCGATGAGATAGCGGCTTGGATAGATCATCATCACATAGCAGTGTGGCACCGTTAGAAGCTGCTGCCGCGCAATGTGACATTTAGCAAGCCACCTCCTTCCTCACTTTGTGGCAGTGTACTGCGGCTGACGCCGAGATTATTCCATTTTATTTTTCACTGGAACAGACCCAAACAATAAATTTACCATCGGGGTTAAATAAATGGAATTTTATTTATTTTGTTTATTACTTATTTATGTCCTTTCCTCGACAAAATGAAAGAATTGTTTTGACTCAATTTGGTAGAATGTAGTGTTTGCTCAACTCTAATTTGATTCTACAGTGTCAATGCCTTAAGATTTCATTGGTGTCAGATAATTGTAAATGAGCGTTGAAGCTTTCTAAATTGGCTTCCAGTCCCATAGGCGAATTGAAGAGAAAAACAACTATCATGACCCTTTAATCGTTTTTGTTTTTCAACCGCTCTATTTACAGAGGAAATATTTAGACCTCTGGCGTCACTCAAGGGGATGTTCTCAAAACGTTCACAGAGTGAAAATCTGTCATTTTCTCAAGTGTTTTCATCACATTAATAGTCCTTGGCCTGTTTTAGATATTATTTCAGATGATATGTAATTCTTAGGACGAGAAGGGTAAATAGTTGAAATAAAATGAAAACAATAATATACTTAAATGAATGAAGACAATTTCTATTCTTGTTTTTGATGAAATTCGGTTTAAATTTCTGTCAATCATTATTTTAACCCATCGTCTCAATTCAGTATTATTTTGGAATGAAATAGACTACAGATACGGAAGGTACTGGGTTCGAGCCTCGCTAGGTGCATAGTGGAGTTCTTGGAAAAGGTTTTTACTCATACTCTGTAACCGTACTCAAGCGTAAAATGAGTTGTCCCTGTCGGAAAAATTTCAATGTCACCTGACAGCGACATGTCTAGTTCTACATTTTACGCGTGGTTGTTGGTCACGGACCCTTTGTAAAGCGCTTTGAGCTTTGGATATTGCGCTATATAAAAACACAAGTTTTAAAGCTCAAGATTCAGAAACTGACTTCAATGTCATAGAGTAAATTTCCACCATCCAGCTCCTTCCGGAAATCAATAAAATTGACGAAATAAAATCATTTTCAATCCATATTTTTTTTGACAAATTCGTTCTAAGGTTCTATCACTTTTTTTGTGACTCAACACCTCAAAACGTCGTGGCTGTTTTCTAAATTGGTTTCTAAGAAACAAATAGTTTTCCTCACAACCCCGGGCCTCTTTTATATTTTATTACTTCAGACATTATAAAAGAAATCATTTGTGGATCCAATTTGGTGTGTATTCCCCCAGGGCTAAGGGGCAAATAATTGAAATAAAATAGAAACCGTAACAATGACAAAATATAGCCAATTGTAATCGTTGTTTTTGATACAATTCACTCGAAGGTTCCTTCATTTATTATTCGTAACCCACCGTCTAAATTCCGTATTATTTCTGGACGAACTAGATGTCGAATATTGCGTTTTAAGATCTTAAAGACAATTTCTCGTGTCCGATACCATACACAAATCAATAGAAGTGAATAAATAAACTCAATTTTAATACTTATTCATGATATATTTCTTCTTAGGTTCTTGTATAATCTGGTACTAAAGGTGGAACTTAAAGTTTTAATTAAGAAAAAAGTATGTGTTAATTCTCCAAACAACTCGAGGTTTACAAAGGTTGTCAGCTGCTTCTGGACTCACAGACTCGCCCTATTCATTAAGATTAAATTTTATAGAGGTCTGCAAATCCTACGATTTCCTTGTGACATATTACATGGAATTCTTAAACAGCAATGATTAATGGTTCGTATAGCTGTCTAAGGATATAACCTTCACAATGAAATAAGTAAAAGAATAACAAAAAACAAGTTCGAGTCCCAGTTATTATTGACAATAAAAGTTAAAACTAGGACTCGAACTTGTTTTTTGTTATTCCTTTAATTATTTCATTGTGAAGGTTGTATCCTTAGACAGCTATACGAGCCATTCATCATTCCTGTTTAATGTTTCCATGTAATATTTATTCTGTTTTATAATATTAATGTACTTATTTACAGATTTCTATTGTTTAGTTTACATCATGGGGCACTTAACAAAACCACAGTATTTGCTTCTTTTTGCTGAGCTTATCTTTGTGGAAGCCGAGGTGTTTCGCCTGTCTGGTCGCCTCTCGGGTCGTGACTGTTGGGTGCTGGTTGATGAAATGGTGTTTCGGTGTTGGTTGATGGATGCTATGGTGTGAGGCTGGACTGCTCATCCTGGTCCATACTGTGAAGGGATTGAAATCTGGTTTGATATGATAAATATAAACAGGACGTCAGATTTCTCCGTGTTAGACTTCCTAGGCCTGTTTTTTGGGACTTGTGTGCCCTCAGACATTGGTATATATATATATATATATATATATATATATATATATATATATATATATATTATATATATATATATATATACCACTTGTGCGGCTACGTAGTCTTGTGGTATGACACTCGCTTTCGGATCGGAAGGTCCCGGATTCCAACCTCGTTCGGCGCATAGTTGAGTCCTTGGCTTAAACTCTTTACTCAAATTCTCACACACCGTACTCAGGTGTAAAAATAAAATGAGTACCTCGCCGTTTACAGCATTGTCTCTGTACGGAAAAAAATTGTAACAATGCCTAACAGGCGTCATGTCCCGTCCTAAATGTTAAATGTTGCTGTTGGCCAGGGACCCCTTGTAAAGCGCTTTGACCACATTTAGTGGATATTGCGCTATATAAAAGCTCAATTTATATATATATATATATATATATATATATATATATATATATATATATATATATATATATATATATATATAGTAAATATACAGGTCATGAAGATCTATTCTTATAACATGAATAATATTTATTCAAGTCTGGTCTCAAGACAAACCCAATAACATGTTCAAATGGTACAAACGGCTAAACAAGCCGAATAATATTTTAGTAAAATAGTCTATCTACTATCTATAAGTATAGACTCATGAATATTTAAAATAACATGATTATTATGCTAACGCCCAGAATGCATGAAGTAAACAAGTTGAATTCCCAGACTGTACTAGATAAACAAGACTAGATAAATAAACAATGACGTCTGATCAAATGACACGTTTCCAGGTCATAGTGGGGCAATGCATTAGAACATTGTAGGTATATGAAAAGAGGTAATAGTCGGCAGACATTGTTGTTCATACATACGATGTAGATCAGAAAGAATTTAAGGAAATCAAATCAGTGTGCACACACTGGGTGGAGTTCCTGACCTCCCATAGTGGGCAGGGAGGTACATACTATGTCTTCTGTCCTCCTTTATCTGTTATCCAACTTGCTTTCTGTCTTTGTCTTGGAATGGGATTATTTAGTTTTGTTTTGGCCCTGGTCGGATACCCTGGCTGAGAGGGAAACAGTCAAATGTATAGTTATTGTTTTGGGAGATGATATTTTTTTTCCTTGTAAATCATATTTCTGTTATGTATTATTCTATTTCTTGTTTTGAATTTATAGTGTAAGCATTTGAGTGTGTTCCTCTTAGTAGGGACTTGTGCTCGTGTCTAGATGAGACTTTTATGTGATCTCAATCTAAGTACATCGATGGTGTGCTCTTGGAATCTACAACAATTCCCTATTTGTACCATTCCCCTTTGTCTTACCTTTTCTTGGGTGCTTTAATTGTAATTCTAGAACTTTTTACTATCCCATATTCCCCCTTTTTACTGGGGCTGATATAACCTAAATGTGTTGCAAGCACCGTAAAACCCTTAAAAACAAAAACAAAAAAAAAACCAAAAAAAAAGTGTACACACACCCAGGCAAACAAAACAAAAAAACAAAACAAAAACACACACCCTAATCCCCTCCCCCCCCCCCCCCCCCCCCCCCTCTGCCCGAAGCCTAGAAAAAAAAACACAGACAAGAAAAAAACGCCCGTCTTCTTCAAATATATAACAAACCTCCTCTACGTGGTACTAATGTCAGGATGCTTTCTAATTTGGCTGCCAAGAACAGAACGAAATATTTCATCATCACATTCCTAATCATGATTTTCATATCTATGGCCATTTTCATTCAAAATGCACTTTTTGACACCTAATTTCATCCACTCCGATATTCAAAATTCCATTTTGGCACAGTGGGTCTAAATTAGCTTCCAGCCAGACAACGGAAGATCTAATTCTCTCCGGCATCGGAAATGGGAACAGCTTTCATCATCATAATATTCAATGTCCTGTTTTCCTGTCTTCTTTCTTCTTATTATGTCTTCCTCCACGACACGGCATCGTTAGATACCGTCGCCTTGTCATTCCATGAAGGAATATAGATATAATCTATCAAACAAGATGTCTGATATATATCAACTGGAATCGCCCATGTTGTCCAAAGTGTGAAAATTGGGCGTTGATAATCTTGACCAAGGAAAAAAATAGAAAGGGCCTGAAGAGGGGCTCGAACCCGGGAACTTCTGGGTCACGGTGCAATGCCTTAATCTTTGGGCCACTTTGCTCTCCCTCTATTTTATAACTTCAGACTGTGTTATCAAATAAATCAGTCGTGAATCTAATTACACGTGTTCATGCCATGACTGTAGGATCAGATAATTGAAATAAACATGGACAGCAATTTGTTTGAAAAAAATGTGAATGTTGCGAGTCTAAAGTCTAAATTAAGGGGCGGTTTGGGACTTTTCTAAAAATAAAATTAATTACCTTTATTGGTTTTTTAAAAAGATAAGTCTGTGTCGTCAATTTAGGTTGAAAAACAACATTTTTGGTGAAAAATATAAATTATCTGTGTTAATATCCGTTTGTGACCTAATTTGGTCTGGCATAAAAAAAAAATAGTTAAAATCTTGCGGCAAACGTTCCACAAAAACTAAGGACGAATAACCTCCATATCAACATTGTAATGTAGTGTGTCCCATAGAAAGATTTTACGGCTTTAGGTTATGGAATTTTTATAAGAACATTACAAAGTTGAGAATCAAAATGTTATGACAAATTTGATGTTAAAAATTCCATTCAATTCTGCATTGTTCTTTATTGAAAAAAAAATGAGATAAACCGTCTCAAAGTGGTATGATATCCGATATCCGGATAGACTTAGTGCTGGAAATGTAACTTATAGACACACGTATGAAATTCAGAGTTAATTTCCCTTCGTTACTGTGAAGAATAAATAATAATTCATGCACTGAAACCCCCCCCCCCCCTCCCCCTAAAAAACAAAAAAAAAAAAAACAAAACAAACAAACAACCCCCTCCCTTAAAAAAAAAACAAAAAAAAAATCAACAAATAAACAAACAACAACAGCAAAACAAACATGAATCTTGTATTTCTCATTATGTTATTTCTAAATTCCCTTTTCAAGGTCTGATCCATCCAGACATAATACTGTTTTGAGACGGTGGGAAACAAATGAAGACATTTTCAATCCTTTTTGGGAGTAATTTTAATGCGGCTTTGTGATAAAGTGATATGACACTAACCTTAGCACTTTAAGGTCCAGAGTTTAGCCACCCCCCCCCCATGAGCGGCGCATAGTTAAGTCCTTGGAAATGGCTTTTTATTCACATTCTTCCAATGAACTGGTTTAAAATGAGTACTTGGCCTTTAACAATCAAACGGGCGACATGTTTGGTCCTTCATTTGTGTTGCTGTTGGCTCAGGACCGCTTATTAAGAGCGTTGAGCACGTTAAATGGATAATGTTCTTTATATATATATATATATATATATATATATATATATATATATATATATATATACTCACGTTTAAAAGATTGATATTTGAATTAATAGTTGTTGTTTTTTTTCTCAAAAAATGTGTCTCGGGAATTTAACCCTCTTCTTACCAGCCATTTTCATCATTTTCCCCAAAACTTCACACCCACCCAACACAAAAACAGACATATCTCACTCAAACAGAAATGCAACAAGAACATTCTATACATAATATTGTTTGACAATAAAGGCTCTATTACAGAATGTCAAGTTTTTATAGCTATAGCAAAAAAAAAAAAAAAAATGAAATCTGGATGAAAAAAATGACGGTTGCATCGTTACAAATGTGACGATTTTCCAATAGGTGGTAGGGAGAGGGTTAAGGTAGAATAAAGGAATCACTTATGAAATACACAATGGAAAGTCTGGATGCCGTAGAACTTCCTGTTCTCTGATATATCAATCAAAACTATTTTAGACCAGAAATCTCACTTCAAATGTTATTATCGACAATGGAACTGACGCCCCACCTGTCAAAAAGTCTCAAATATGACAACTGTACAACCGTTGTTTTTAAAAACACAGTATATACAATGTTAACAAAATAGCACAAATCTACTGTCTTCTTTAGAAAAACGGCAGGGTGACAGTCATTTGAATCAATCAATCTTTGGAGTAAACGTGTCGAGGCCGAAACAATAAATAATGTGTGGCGATGTGGTCTTGTGGTATGACACTCGCTTTCGGATCGGAAGGTCCTGGGTTCGAGCCTCCCCTTGTAAAGCGCTTTGAGCAAATTTAGTGGATATTGCGCTATATAAAAAGCACAATTTAAATAATTGGTTAGGCAATGTACGGTAGAACATAATATAAACTAAACTAAATGAGCAAAAGGTCGTTTCGTGACATTGAGAACGTTTGATGGATAATGTTCTTTATATATATATATATATATATATATATATATATATATATATATATATATATATATATATATATATATATATATATATATATATATATATACTCACGCTTAAAAGATTGATATTTGAATTAATAGTTGTTGTTTTTTTTTCTACAAAAAATGTGTCTCGGGAATTTAACCCTCTTCTTACCAGCCATTTTCATCATTTTCCCCAAAACATCACACCCACCAAACACAAAAACAGACATATCTCACTCAAACAGAAATGCAACAAGAACATTCTATACATAATATTGTTTGACAATGAAGGCTCTATTACAGAATGTCAAATTTTTATAGCTATAGCAAAAAAAAAAAAAATGAAATCTGGATGAAAAAAAAATTACGGTTGCATCGTTACAAATGTGACGATTTTCCAATAGGTGGTAGGGAGAGGGTTAAGGTAGAATAAAGAAATCACTTATGAAATAGACAATGGAAAGTCTGGATGCCGTAGAACTTCCTGTTCTCTGATATATCAATCAAAACTATTTTAGACCAGAAATCTCACTTCAAATGTTATTATCGACAATGGAACTGACGCCCCACCTGTCAAAAAGTCTCAAATATGACAACTGTACAACCGTTGTTTTTAAAAACACAGTATATACAATGTTAACAAAATAATACAAATCTACTGTCTTCTTTAGAAAAACGGCAGGGTGACAGTCATTTGAATCAATCAACTTTGGAGTAAACGTGTCGAGGCCGAAACAATAAATAATGTGTGGCGATGTGGTCTTGTGGTATGACACTCGCTTTCAGATCGGAAGGTCCTGGGTTCGAGCCTCCCCTTGTAAAGCGCTTTGAGCAAATTTAGTGGATATTGCGCTATATAAAAAAGCACAATTTAAATAATTGGTTAGGCAATGTACGGTAGAACATAATATAAACTAAACTAAATGAGCAAAAGGTCGTTTCGTGACATTGAGAACGTTTGATGGATAATGTTCTTTATATATATATATATATATATATATATATATTATATATATATATAATATATATATATATATATATATAATATATATAGTATATATATATATATATATATATATATATATATATATATATATATATATATATATATATATATATATATATAATATACTCACGCTTAAAAGATTGATATTTGAATTAATAGTTGTTGTTTTTTTTCTACAAAAAATGTGTCTCGGGAATTTAACCCTCTTCTTACCAGCCATTTCATCATTTTCCCCAAAACATCACACCCACCAAACACAAAAACAGACATATCTCACTCAAACAGAAATGCAACAAGAACATTCTATACATAATATTGTTTGACAATGAAGGCTCTATTACAGAATGTCAAATTTTTATAGCTATAGCAAAAAAAAAAAAAAATGAAATCTGGATGAAAAAAAATTACGGTTGCATCGTTACAAATGTGACGATTTTCCAATAGGTGGTAGGGAGAGGGTTAAGGTAGAATAAAGAAATCACTTATGAAATAGACAATGGAAAGTCTGGATGCCGTAGAACTTCTTGTTCTCTGATATATCAATCAAAACTTTTTTAGGCCAGAAATCTCACTTCAAATGTTATTATCGACAATGGAACTGACGCCCCACCTATCAAAAAGTCTCAAATATGACAACTGTACAACCGTTGTTTTTAAAAACACAGTATATACAATGTTAACAAAATAGCACAAATCTACTGTCTTCTTTAGAAAAACGGCAGGGTGACAGTCATTTGTATCAATCAATCTTTGGAGTAAACGTGTCGAGGCCGAAACAATAAATAATGTGTGGCGATGTGGTCTTGTGGTATGACACTCGCTTTCGGATCGGAAGGTCCTGGGTTCGAGCCTCCCCTTGTAAAGCGCTTTGAGCAAATTTAGTGGATATTGCGCTATATAAAAAAGCTCAATTTAAAGCACAATTTAAATAATTGGTAAGGCAATGTACGGTAGAACATAATATAAACTAAACTAAATGAGCAAAAGGTCGTTTCGTGAAATTCGCCACAAAAATACTCCAATAATAATTTGTTAATTGGAAAAATTAAGGAAAACATTCGCTTTCATCATTTTTTTTTTTTTGGGGGGGGGGGGGGTTAAGTAAATTATTAAAATGGGATGATATTTGTAGCTTTTTAAAATGAACGAAAAATTGATCGACAAAGTTGTTACCCTCTGTCGATATAGTTTGAACCTTTGATAAACTGGTGTAAAATGAGTACCTGGCCTTTTTACAGCGTTGTCTCTGTCCGAAAAAAAATTGTAATATCGCCTAACAGGCGTCAGTCATGTCCCGTCCTAAATGTTAAATGTCGCTGTTGGCCAGGGACCCCTTGTAAAGCGCTTTGAGCACATTTAGTGGATATTGCGCTATATAAGAAAGTTCAATTTATTTAATTTATTGAAACTCTTTATTATGCTATTCAATTGGAGTTAGATCACTAGTTTTTGGTTTGTTTTACATTCATCAACTGCTGATATAGACTGATGATGACGATTATTACCTTAGTTTTTCCGAATAACTGATGTATTGTTGAGCTTTTATATAGCGCAATATCCACTAAATGTGCTCAAAGCGCTTTACAAGGGGTCCCTGGTCAACAGCAACATTTAACATGTAGGACGGGACATGACACCTGTTAGGCGATGTTACAATTTTTCGGACAAAGACAACGCTGTTAACGACCAGGTACTCATTTTACACCTGAGTACGGTGAGAGAATGTGAGTAAAGAGCCTTTTCCAAGGACTCAACTATGCGCCGAGCGCGAGGGTCGAACCCAGGACCTTCCGATCCGAAAGTGAGTGTCATACTACAAGACCACATAGCCGCACCTAATGATAACCTTTTTTTCCCCTAAGTTTTCCCTAATAACTGAAGTATTGTGTAGCGAATGTAAAGAATATAACCTTTTAGCACAACTTTAAATAAATAAGGCCTTGCCCAGTGTGGTTGTACATACAACTTCCAATGGACTATTAGAGCGAAAAACGACACGGGTAGGGTACATCCGTTACGCTTCCGTAACCAATGATTGCGCATGACCGGTAGTGGCTGGTCTGGTACCAGTGGTCATGTTACAAAATAAATAACATAACACATAACACACTGAATCAATTGACACATAACACACAAAAGAACAAAGTGCACTTAAAGCACATTTAACACACACACATTCCACTGTCAGAGATGATTACAGCACTGACGCGAAATCAGCTTTGAAGAGTTTTTTCTTTTTTTTTAATGAGCTTTTATATAGAGCAATATCCACTAAACGTGCTCAAAGCTCTTTACAAGAGGTCCCTGGCCAACAGCAACATTTAACATTTCGGACGAGACATGACGCCTGTTAGGCGAGGTTACAATTTTTTCGGACAGAGACAACGCTGTTAACGGCCAGATACTCATTTTACACCTGAATACGGTGGGAGAATGTGAGTAAAGAGTCTTCTCCGAAGACTCAAGATGCGCCGGGCGAGGCTCGAACCCAGGACCTTCCGATCCTAAAGCAAGTGTCATACCACTAGACCACATAGAGTTATAAAATATTATAATACTTATCCGAGAATTCTGAACCAAGGAACGGTTATGTTTGACTTTAGGCTATTAGAGCTATTATGCGGCTATAATGTAGTCTTGTGGTATGACACTCGCTTTCCGATCGGAAGGTCCTGGGAGAAGGCTCTTTACTCACAATACTCACCGTACTCAGGTGTAAAATGAGTACCTGACCGTTAACAGCGTTGTCTCTGTCCCCAAAAAAAAAAGTATAATATCGCCTGACAGGCGTCATGTCTCGTCCTACATTTTAAATGTTCTGTGTTGGCCAGGGACACCTTGTAAAGCGCTTTGAGCACGTTTAGTGGATTTTGCGCTATATAAAAGTTCAATTTTTATGCGCCCAGAGCCTCCAACCAAGGGGACAGGTTGCGCAATATAAATATGCATTATTAACATTATTATTAGAGACAAAGCTCTCTCCAAGTATTGTATGGGGTCTTTTGACTACCTATAGGTAAGTGGGCCGAGAGATCACTTGCTGTGACTTATATTATACCGTTGTTTTCCAGGTTGCTTTCTGTCTTTGTCTTGGAATGGGCTTACTTTATTTCGTCCTAGCCCTTGCCGCAGTCCTTAGCTGAGTGGAAAACAGTCAAATGTATAGCTTTATAATTTTGGGAGATGATTTTTCCCCCTTTTAAATGATCCTTCTTTCATTTAATTGTTTTGTTTTGAATAAATATTTTGTAAACATTTGAGAGTTTTCCTCATTGTGGGATCCTGTATTTATTCTGGTTGGTACATTAAGGTGATCTCTAACTAAGCACATTGATATTGTGCTTTTGGAATCTTCTTCTGTTCCCTGTTTGAACCTATACCTTTATCACCCCTTTTCTTAGGCGCTTTTCTTTGCAAATCAGTATTTTGTTGACAACCCTTTCTTTTTACTTTCGCTAAATAGATCTTAAAATTTTGCAAGTCCCACAAAATGCTTGCCAAAAATTAATAAAGAAATAAATTAAAATTGTATAAACCTCTTCGAAAAAAATATAATAAATTGAAAGATTTCTGTTACATTCGTTTTCAACAAACATCATATTTTTCTGAAAGTCAACTTGTGACCAGTCGTTGAAAACCGGTAAAAACCCGGCTGGACCTGATAATCAAAATATTTGATATGTGACCCACCGTCTCAATAAAGTATGATAAAGTCTCAGGTTTGAGAGGTTTAGACAAGATGAGTGTCACTTCAAATGAAATCTCAGATTTGAGAAGTTTTGACAAAATGAGGGTCACATCAAATGAAATCTCAGACTTGAGAGGTTTTGATCAGAGAAGGGTCGCTTCAAATGAAATCTCAGATTTGAGAGGTTTAGACAAGATGAGGGTCACATCAGATGAAATCTCAGATTTGAGAGGTTTTGACAAGATGAGGGTCACATCAAATGAAATCTCAGATTTGAGAGGTCTTAACAAGATGAGGGGTCACTTCAAATGAAATCTCAGATTTGAGAGGTTTTGACCAGAAAAGGGTCACATCAAATGAAATCTCAGATTTGAGAGGTTTAGACAAGATGAGGGTCACATCAGATGAAATCTCAGATTTGAGAGGTTTAGACAAGATGAGGGTCACATCAAATGAAATCTCAGATTTGAGAGGTTTAGACAAGATGTGGGTCACATCAAATGCAACCTCAGATTTGAGAGGTTTAGACAAGATGAGGGTCACATCAAATGAAATCTCAGATTTGAGAGGTTTAGACAAGATGAGGGTCACATCAAATGAAATCTCAGATTTGAGAGGTTTAGACAAGATGAGGGTCACATCAGATGAAATCTCAGATTTGAGAGGTTGAGACAAGATGAGGGTCACATCAGATGAAATCTCAGATTTGAGAGGTTTAGACAAGATGAGGGTCACATCAAATGAAATCTCAGATTTGAGCGGTTTTAACAAGATGAGTTCACATCAAATGAAATCTCAGATTTGAGAGGTTTTAACAAGATGAGGGTCACTTCAAATGAAATCTCAGGTTTGAGAGGTCTTAACAAGATGAGGGTCACTTCAAATGAAATCTCAGGTTTGAGAAGTTTAAACAAAATGAGGGGTCACTTCAGATGAAATCTCAGATTTGAGAGGTTTTGAAAAAAATGAGGGTCACGTCAAATGAAGTCTTAGGTTTGAATGTTTTTTTGCTAAGATGAAGGTCATTTTAATCGATCGATAATTGAAGGACGAGCTTTCTGACCAAAATATAAAAATGTATTTTATTTTTAGAGACAGTAGGGCAGGAAAAATATCCTACAAAATTTTTGACATTTCAGTTGACAGTTAAAGGAGATATAAACACACAGCATATGTTGCTAATTTATCGTTTATTAAAATGAATATAACTGTCATTAAAACTATGACGTGTCATGGATGGTAATGGTATTTTGTCTCTTGCATTTTACTAAACATCGACAACTTGGGTAACTTTACTTTTAGAGGTATCAACAAGAGATGAAGTGAGTAGGAAAGTGCCAGAAGACAATAAATAGAGAATAAAAATTTCGCGGCGGTGATGTGGGTTTGAACCCGCGACCTTACTGGTACGACAACTCCGCCTGGGGAGCGTGACTCTGCCATATGATCTATCCACGATCCCAGGTATCTAACTTTGCCTTTAGAGTTATCTAACTTTGCCCATGTTAATTTGGAGAATTTTAATTTATGTCAGCTTTGTTGTTAGCTTTGGTTAAAAAAACTTGACTTTTCATCAAGTGAAATTGTAACCATAAATCTAACTATAATAATAATAAAAATAATAATAATAATGAAGTTTATTTATATTGCGCCCACTCCTCTATACAATAAAGTTCTAGGCGCACAACAATAACTTCTCTCTCTCTCTCTCTCTCTCTCTCTCTCTCTCTCTCTCTCTCTCTCTCTCTCTCTCTCACACACACACACACACACACACACACACACAGAGACCTTCCACCATCCAACTATTTAACATATTTAAAAATATAAAGTAATATATATATATATATATATATATATATATATATATATATATATATATATATATATATATATATATATATATATACATACATATCCTGTGATCATTGTCTGCTCAAATAAAATAACTAATAAAAAAGAATTCTCGAAATAAATGCTCTAATCCATGACCCACGCACGCACTTTTAAGCACAACGACTGTAACGAAATGCTTCCGTGTAGGCGTCAGTTCACGACGGGATGTACGACGTCGTAGTATTAGTTGTTGTTATTGTAATCCCTCCGGAACAACCCTTCTTTTGTTGATACAGGTCGTATCAGATCATGCACCTATGGCCCGGAAGTTTGAATTAAACTACGTAGTGTGGGTGTTATTGTGAGAAAGGCATCAATCTTGTTTTCTCCGTAAACTTATAAGCAAAGTAGGATCCCCGTATTCTACGGGAGTGACTTTGTTATGGTATGGCTTGATTGATATCTCGAAACTATGGGGCAGACGAAATTATTTATCCTTGATATGAGGATGTCCGGTATCAGGATGGGTTGTTGTTGTCCATGATTGTGGAATCTGGGGGAGTTTTTATGGAATTTCAGTTGTTTACGGATATGACTAACATCCGTTTGTGTGGGTAGAATTTTGCGTCGTTTGCTTGATTTTTGCCTATAAATGCCAGAGTTTTGAGCAGTTTCTTCAGACCACTCAGCGGGGTCTTTTAGGCTCATTGTCTCAAAAGAGACCACTCAGCGGAGTCTTTTAGGCTCATTGTCTCAAAAGAGACCACTCAGCGGAGTCTTTTAGGCTCATTGTCTCAAAAGAGACCACTCAGCGGAGTCTTTTAGGCTCATTGTCTCAAAAGAGACCAGGCAGCGGAGTCTTTTAGGCTCATAGTCTCTAAGCGATAACCACAGCGGAGTCTTTTAGGCTCATTTGTTTTAACTCTTGTGTAGAGTTGGATTAAAGTCTTGTGTAGACTTTGTAGTGCTCAAAGTTCGAGCTCAAACACGTTTTGTGTTAACTCTTGTGTAGAGTGTGATTTAAGTCTTGTGTAGATTTTGTGGTGCTCAAAGTTTGAGCTGAATCAAGTTGTGTTATAACTCTTGTGTAGAGTTTGATTAAAGTCTTGTGTAGACTTAATTTGTGATTTCAATAATCTGTTCGGCTCTGGTGAGATTTTTGAATAATATGTTGTGATTACAATTATGATTGTGTTTTGATATCAGTATCATAATATCACTTTAAATTTTGATTCTCAATTAATTAATCAGATAATGAAATTAATTGTGTAATATATTCTTGTTGTAAGGAAAATAAGCTTTTCTTGCTATAAAGCATTATCATTTCATATCTACAAAGTAAAGCAATATTAATCAACATTAATAAATTGATTTGTTAAAGTAAAATAATATTTACTCACATATTAAGTGAGTTCGAATATAGATAGAGTTATATTCGTATGATTATCATATTATAACAAAATCATTTTCTTTCTTTAAAGTGAATGAGCCGTTGGAGGCTGGGCTTTAACAAGCCAACTTTAGGCTATACACTCATAGCTTGACACTAATAGAAACTGAACATTTGCCTGTTTTATAAGTTACCTGTGAAGAACCATTTGCTTATTTTAATATCAGAACATTGAGAAACAATTGATCTGTTTATGAATACTGTGAAATCAGAACAATTTCAAGAAGAGACAAATTAACATTATTAGAACAACCTTACAGTTTTGTTGAATATCAAGAACACTCTTTTGGCTTTCTTCCACACGTCTGGATTGTGTTTAGTTAGTTAGTTAATTATTAGTTGCCTGTATGACTGTGATGGTTGCAACCTATCTGTGAGATTGTCTGATGTGGTAGCGGTTTGGTAAAGTATTGATAATTAATTGATTTAATTATATATTTTCATATCGCTTTCATATCATATTCATCATCACACATCTCCATCAATTTGTCATCCATCTATTTGATTTCATACTTATTACATCTATCATTTCATCTTCATATCTCATAATATCTTTGTTATATTGTAATAAAATATATCTTCATTTAGCTTCAAAACCTATATCAACGTATTGTGTTTGGTTATGGATCGGTGTCGTAGCTTGAAAATAGCACACATAAACAAGGTTGCAAACTGCGCTACATAAGCATACGGTTTACGTGCGCACTTTGTGACAACGACAATATGTTTGTTAATCAGATGCATATTTATTTATTTATTATTTTTATCGATGACTACGTTGTTACCAGTGTGCATCTGGATGAGTGTGTCTATGTCAATATTGTATTGTTATAAATGTGTAACCAAATGACAAATTGCCACTTTTTGTAGGACAATAAAGATTTATTATTATTATTGTTATTATATGGGCGTAGTGCCATTTTCTGGATGTTTGTAGAAACATGTGCACGTGCAGGTTTTTAATTTAGTGACCCAGTAGCAGTCAATACATATGTGTGGCCTTTATCTCTCTCATTCTTCGCAAGTGAAAAGCTCCCAAATTAAAGAGGCAGTCTCCCCCTACAAGGCAAAGTTACACGCAATTGATGGTACAACAAAAGACACAATCCTTTTGAGTGTGCTATTGAAATAATTTTTGACCCAAAACGTTGACAAACTATGCATGGTATTCGGTTGACGTCACTCGATGCCGCCATGACACCCAAGTCACATCGCTTTTTCCACTCTCTCGATTAAAAAAAATACGCTCTAATATATGTGACCCAACGTGTCACCTAGTGATGTCGGGATAAAGGGGTAACCTCCCACTCCCAACCCCCCCCCCCCCCAAAAAAAAAAAAAAAAAAAAAAAACACAAAAAAACAAGAAAACTTGAGCTTTTATATAGAGCAATATCCACGAGACGTGCTCAGAGCGCTTTACAAAGGGTACCTCACCAACAGCAACACATAACATGTATAGATAGTTCGAAGATGACGTCACTCGGGCCTTTGTTATTGTTTTTGCCATCCGCGTTTGTGAGTTCTTCTCACTAAACTGTATTAACCAGACTATAAAAGTTCATGGTTACACAGAGTTTGTGTGTAGATTCGTTATACTTCCGGATGGCAATGTTGTGAACTCCTTGGCCAAGCGCATACTATCTATAGCGAGACAGCGCCTGTTCGCCGATATTACAATTTTCCCGACAGAGAGAGAGAGCGAGAGAGAGAGAGAGAGAGAGAGAGAGAGAGAGAGAGAGAGATGTTAACGGTCAGGTACTCATTTTACACCTGAGCACGATGAGAGAATGTGAGTAATGAGCCTTTTTCAAGGACTCAACTATGTACCGAGCGAGGCTTGAACCCAGGACGTTTCGATCCAAACGCAAGTGTCACACGTCATGACACACACAGCCCCACAAATGGATTTTAAAGTTTATATGATTGAAAAATGTGACCACTGCCACAAATCGGTATTATGTCGGGATGAGCTAGATGCTGAAAATTAAAATTTTTAGAGTTCGAAGTTGACGTCACTCGGGTCTTTGTTATTGCTTTTTGCCATCCGCGTTTATGAGTAATTTTCACTAACCAGAGTTAAAGGTTCAAGGTTAGATATATTTTTCTATGATGGTCTGTTATATTTCCGGATGGCAATGTTGTGAGATCCTTTGCCAAGCGCATACTATCTATAGCTGGCTAAGGATATAACCCTCACAAAGAAATAATTCTATAGTTACGTTTTTAAAACTTTGAGTTTAATTCTCTTCACATTGTCGGTGACTGCATAGAATTTCTTGCATTGCTCAGAACCCGAAGACTCCATTTCTCATCATTTTACCACTAAATCCACTATATGGTCTTGTGGTATGAGAGTCGCTTTCGGATCGGATGGTTCAGGGTTCGAACTTCACTCGGCGCATAGTTTGGTCCTTGGAAAAAGCTCTGTACTCAAATTCTCTCAATCTACTCAAGTGTAAAATGAGTATCTGGCCGTTAATAGCGTTGTCTCTGTCCGAAAAAAAATTGTAATATCGCCTAACAGGCGTCATGTGTCGTTCTACATGTTAAGTTTTGCTGTTAGCTAGGAACCCCTTGTAAAGCGCTTTGAGCACTTTTAGTGGATATGCTCTATATAAAAGATCGATTAAAAATATATACATATTTCAGCAAGAAAACTGGTCCTTCAAATTATATCGATCTATTCAAATGACCCTCATCTTGGCAAAACTCTCAAACCTGGGACTGCGCAAGTCTCATGGTTGCGAAATTTGATAAAAGATTGGGTCATTATAAACGATCGATATTTGTAGGACGAGCTTTATAGCCAATTTAAAAAAAAATAAATGGGTTTTATTTTTTTCCAGAGAATGGCAATTATATTGTTAAATCAGAATCTTTACATGTATGTGTGTTCTCTGAGGAAACCAACTGCAAATATATAGATAGTATGCGCTTGGCTAAGAAGCTCACAACATTGCCATCCGGAAGTATAACTGGCCAACAAACACAACTGTGTGTATCCATGAACGTTTATAGTCGGGTTAATACGGTTCAGTGAGCATTTCTCATAAACGCGGATGGCAAAAACAATAACAAGGACCTGAGTGACGTTATCTTCGAACTATCTATAGATAGTATGCAGATGACGTCACTCAGGCCTTTGTTATTAATTTTTGCCATCCGCGTTTGTGAGTTGTTCTCACTAAACTGTATTAACCAGACTATAAAAGTTCATGATTACACAGAGTTTGTGTGTTGGTCCGTTATACTTCCGGATGGAAATGTTGTGAACTCCTTGGCCAAGCGCATTCTATCTGTAGATAGTATGCAGATGACGTCACTCAGGCCTTTGTTATTGTTTTTGCCATCCGCGTTTGTGAGTTGTTCTCACTAAACTGTATTAATCAAACTATAAAAGTTCATGGTTACACAGAGTTTGTGTGTTGGTCCGTTATACTTCCGGATGGCAATGTTGTGAACTTCTTGGCCAAGCGCATTCTATCTATATTAATTTTAACACAGCTAAAGGGAGATAATATGTTTCGTGCCGCCTTCAATCGTGGCCTTCGTAAAGTTATGGCCTGATACTGACCAAAAAATGACGCCAAAATGCCAGTCTTTGGCCACAAAAGAAAACAAATCGTGAGTTGTATTCAATAGTTCAACCAATGGGATCACTTGTTTCCATGAGCTCTTCTAACGACAACTCACTAGGCGGTGCAAAAACCAAATAATGACGTCAAACTGCCAGTCCTTTTGGATTTCAGTACCAGGCTATAGATAGTTCGAAGATGACGTCACTCAGGTCTTTGTTATTGTTTTTTGCCATCCGCGTTTATGAGTAATGCTCACTGAACTGTATTAACTTGACTATAAACGTTCATGGATACACAGACTTTTGTGTGTTGGTCCGTTATACTTCCGGATGCCAATGTTATGAGCTTCTTAGCCAAGCGCATACTCTCCATAACATGACGATGGCTACGCTTCAATCCGGTGTTACTAATAGAAGATAATAAATAATAATAATTGAACTTTTATATAGCACTAAACGTGCCCAATGTGCTTTGCAAGGAGTCCCTGGTCGACATTTAACATGTAGGATGGGACATGACGTCTTTTAGGCGATATTACAATTTTTTTTATCGAACAGAGACAACGTTGTTAACGGCCAGATACTTATTTGACACCTGAGTACGGTGAGAGAATGTGAATAAAGAGTCTTCTCCGAGGACTCAACTATGTGTGCCGAGTGAGGCTCAAACCCAGGACCTTCCGAACCGAAAACTAGTGTCATACCACTAGACCACACAGCCACATAGATGAATATAAACGTTTTAAAACTGTTCAATAGATTGCGTGTCGGACCAATCCAGTTTAGTATCATGGTGATAAATAGGTAAAAATAGAGAATAGGGACGTCTGCAGCAGCTATCCATCCAATTATTGTTATCTTGTCATTTGCTCTTAATATGTGATTCATCAGCATTAAGTGGTATTATATCCGAGTTAACCGACGTGTTCTTACTAGCAGGTCTGATAACCTAACCCATCATGTTCTTTCTTTAACTCTCTCCTCACCAACTATAGGAAAATCGTCACATTCGTTACGATACAACCAACATTTTTCTTATTCAAATTTCTCTTGTACATCATAAAATTTAAAGAAAATGAACACAGTGTGTTGTAGAGCATGTTTTGGTAAAGAAATTATTTATCGAAAGAACTATACAGCTATTATGTCTGAGTGATAAAAATCTATTTTGTGTTCGTTGGGTGTGAAGTTTGGGGGAAAATCTTGAAAATGGCTGGTAAGGAGAGGGTTAACATTGATGTAACGGACTATAATTTATGCTTGGTTTGAGAGTGTTTTCATTACTACAATAAGTCCATAACAATTTACGTTATCAGACCTGTAAAGAATTACACGTTGACTTGAGAGTATTCCCGTCACAATAATGAACCCACAGGAAATTGGATCATGACATCTTCAAATATAGGGAATGAGATTAGGGGAAGAGTAGCGTCCCTTGATTGGACGTCACCCATAGTCTGTGACGTCACCGGCGGAAAAGTTATTAGAGAGAGAACGTCATGTTGGTTGTGCACATGCGTCTCTCGTCCTCGCTTCCGGTGAAAGCGGCTTGAGACACTTCAAAACCAAATTGACGTTCTCTCCGTAAGGTGACGTCCAATCAAGGGACGCTACTCTTCCGCTAATCTCATTCCCTATATACATGTCAGGGCGAATCCATTGCTTAAACCTCCATTTTAAACTTAACTTATAAAATTCGATCTAAAGTGATCGCCTTCATGAATAGAATGCCATTCTTACACTTTTAAAAAAATGTTCCTTATCCTATTTAATTTTAGCATATAACCTAGTTTTCTTTATCTAGTTAATTTCCCTTCAGAGCCATTTTAATCGAGCTTTTATACAGGGAAAATATCCACTAAACGTGCTCAAAGCGATTTACAAAGGATTCCTGACCAACAGCAAAACGTAACATAGAACGAGAAACGGCGCCTGTTAGGCGATATTACCATTTTTTTCCGACAGAGACAACGCTGTTAACGGCCATGTACTCATTTTACACCTGAGTACGGTGAGAGAATGTTAGTAAAGAGCCTTTTCCAAGGACTCAATTGTGCAAAGAGCGAGGCTGGAACCCAGGACCTTCCGATCCGAAAGCGAGTGTCATTCCACAAGACCACATAGCCGCACAGAGCCATTAGGTCTATGGAACCAGTGTTGTTTTTTCCTCTCCTAAAGCGTGAAACACGACAATAGCAATTGCTTGTTATTCTCTGGATAGGACGCAGGTCTGTTGCAAATTACTCCTCGGCGTATCTATCAGAGACCCTCAGTTATCCATTCACTGCTTGGGTAGACAGGGGAGTCAGAAAGAAAAGATCTCGAAGTACCCTGGATTGATCTTGGTCCCTTTTTGTGTGAAGCGAGCTAACCAGATCCACATCCAAAGGATGCATGCAAGGATTGACGAAGCCACAGACAACATTCCCATCAAATCAATAATAAAGCAGGCACCTTCAACAACAAGACTCAAATCGAGAAGACCTTTCCACCTAACAAAAATGGCAGACTTCAGTGTTGAGGAAAACTGGAGAGAAATGTGGAACAGGGAAACACCAAGAGGAGGAAACACCATTAAAGATCCAACCAAAAGATTGCCTGCGTTCAATAACGCCAGGAAATACTGGATTTCCTCAAAACCGCCTCTTAACTGGACATGGCAGAACTGTGCAGATGGAAACTTGGAAACAGTGATACCTGCCAGAAATGTCAGGCAGCCCCAAGAGACCAGCGATCACGTCGTCCTCCACTGTCCAGTCACTAAACTTAAAGGTGGCTACGAAACCGTCCTTACGGCGGAGGAAGACTTTAGAAGCTGGGTTGACGAAATAAATTTGGAGGTGTAGCCATAAGCTACTACTTCTACCAGATCCCCCTAATATTTACATCTAGACATCTATACCGAGCGACAATAGTTTTGCAACAAAAGTTGTTCTTTTATATCAATCAGTGAACAGGATATCGACATTCAAAAAGAACGAATAAAAGTCAAAATTTTTACTTTAAAAATTCAAATGTTTAAAGCAGTGCTGACATTCTTAACTAAAAAAATTATCATTTAAAAAATAGCATTTTAAAGAGGGCAGCATGACTCAGCGCTACGGTCCTCGCTTCAAACCCGAAAGGTACCGTTCGATCACACGTCGCTGTGCTGTGTGGCCTTGAGCAAGTCACCTCGCCCTAGCTCAATTTGCGGCGCTGCACTGCGGCTGATGCCTGGGTTATTCCAGTCTTCCCTTGGAATAGACCCTAGAGATAAATTTACCCTATGGGATGAATAAAGGGAATTTTATTTTTTTTTTTATTGTTTTTTTTTGTTTTTTTAATTTAAACCAAATCCTTAAATTTGCGCCATTAAGAGTAAAACAAAAATAACAAGATCTATCTGAAAAATAGATTGACATTATCAGTATCGAAACAATAAAATAGAATAGGGGATAGAGGACCTTACAGATTTTTAAAAATCATCCAAACTTTAACATAGATAACAATAAAGGGATTTTTTCGACTTTGTTTGAATATTTTACCAATATTGGTTGTGACCCCTTTCAGCTTGGAGTGCACCCAGACATCGTCTGTTCATTGATCTCATCACACACTTGATTTCTCCTGCCTGGGGTGGCCTTTTTCACTCCAGTGTTACATAAGATCTATACACAGTTCATTAAGATCATTGACATGTTTTCGTTGATTGTTCTTTCTCTCACAGCCCACAAAAACCTCGATGTGATTATAGATAGTATGCGCTTGGCTAAGAAGCTAATAACATTGCCATCCGGAAGTATAACGGACCAACACACAAAACTCTGTGTAACACATAGTTTTGTGTGTTTGTCCGTTATACTTGCAGATGGCAATGTTGTGAGTTTCTTAGCCAAGCGCATACTATGTCTATAACATGCCACATCTACTATCACTACTAATACCTATTTCTTTAAACACATGAATTTTTATAGTCTGGTTAATACAGTTCAGTGATAAACTGACAAACGCGGATGGCAAAATATAATAACAAAGGCTTGAGTGACGTCATCTTCGTTCTATCTATAGTCTGGACTACAAGCAGGCTATGTGGTCTATTTGTATTTTTTTTTAATTTTTAAAGAAATTGAGCTTTATATAGGGCAATATCCACTAAATGTGCTCAAAGCGCTTTACAAAGGATCCCTGGTCAACAGCAACATTTAACATGTAGGACGGGACATGACGCCTGTTAGGTGATGTTACAATTTTTCGGACAAAGACAACACTGTTAATGGCCAGGTACTCACTTTACAGTACAAGTACGGTGAGAGAATGTGAGTAAAGACCCTTTTCCAAGGACTCAACTATGAGCCGAGCGCGAGGCTCGAACCCAGGAGCTTCCGATCCGAAAGCGAATGTCATACCACTAGACCACACAGCCGAACAAGCCAACTTGCCCCTGATCATAAAGCAGACATTGAATGGGTTAACCCTCTCCTTACCAACCATAGGAAAATCGTCACATTCGTTACGATCAAACCAACATTTTTCTCATTCTGATTTCTTTTGTAAATCACACAATTTAAAGAAAAATGTTTTATTATAGCTAAAAAAAACGTGACGCTGTGTTGTAGAGTTCAGTTTGCTGATCAATATTATGCATAGAATGTATTCTTTGCTTTTTTGTTTGAGTAAGAAATTTCTATTTTTGTGTTGGGTGGGTGTGAAATCTGGGGAAATTCTGAAAATGGCTGGCAAGGAAAGGGTTAAGAGTTAAAAGAAAAAAATGTAGGACAGAAGAAAACGTGATCAAACAGTAGTTAATGAACGCCTGGTGTGAATAAATGTGGGCAAAGAGAATCGAACTGAAACATGTGGGAAGTCAACGACATGACCCTTTTCGTCGACTCAAAACCGGATTATGTCGGAATGGATTAAAAGTGGAAAATTGATACTCTTGTCACGTATGTGAAACTTTGGGGTGGATTTCGATTCTATAACGTGGAGAAGAGATAAAATTTCTTACCTTGCATAAAAATCCTACCATAAAAATTCGAATTTGAAAATAATAAAATTCCCTTCATTCATCCCATAGGGGGAAATTTTGTCTTTAGTAATTACTAAACTACAAGAAGCTGTGGAGAAAAAAGATTAATGTCAAAAATGAATATAATAGCTTTAAACACACACACACACACACACACACACACACACACACACACAAGCGAAATACCAAAACAATGAAAGTTTTGGGACCAAAACCCTTTTTCAGCTAATAATAAAAAGCAGTAAAAAAAAAAAAAAACGCTTATCACCTAAAAATCCAGACAGACAGTGGAAAAGTATTTGATACGATTGGCTGGCAAACAGGACGTGGAAAAGTAAAGAAAACAAAACCGAAAATTAGAATAAATAAATAGATAAATAGACAAAAAAGAGAGACATTGCATAACTCTTTTGCGTTTGGTCTCATAATAGAGGGGAAATGAGGATAAACGATGCCGCCATGAGTTTCCGGTGTTCAAATCACGTGGTAACCGAAGAGGAAACGTCGGTGATTATCAATAATGAAACTGTTACGTCATCAACAATGTCGTTGACCTGAAATACAATCCTGTCTCCTCTGTCTAAAAATAGATTTGGAGTAGGGTTGTTGAAAAACGATGGCAAGAAATGCGAAACAATGTCAAAGAATAATACTAAGTGGTCTGAAATAAATATGAAACATTTCCAGGTTTTTGATAACTTCTGCAAGAATACACATTAAAGTGAAAATAAATCTTGTTTTTCTTGTTGTTGTTATTATCCCGCTGCCACAAGTTAGTGTCTTAACTCATTCAATCCTAGAAATGTTTGCTACTTTTCAAAATTGGAAACAAATGTATTAAAAATGAGCATGTACCGATACAGTCGTTCAACTAGATACCATTAACATGCAAAAATTAAGAACATTAGCTTTGATACTACGCCTATAATTTATCTCAGAAATAAATGTAATAAATAGGCATGGGGTAAAAGTAACCCAGGGTATACTACGGATATAGTCGGTGTTAGGGTTGAGTGAGTTAAAACAATGAAAATTTCGCATCGTCTTGTATTGTTACGCGTAAAAATTGTATCTATATTTTGGATAAATAGAGTTGCTTTGTCTATCTAGTAAATATCTAAGTAATATTATCTGATGTCAATAAAGAACTAGGCTACCCTAAACAATGAAAAAATGCCAAACCCATTGTAATAATCTTGTTTTTGTGGTATCTTGTTATTTGGGTTGCAGGGGGTACATACAATAATGAAGCCTCTTTGTAGTTTTCTTCAAGTTACGTGTAGTTTTTAATGAGGAAGGTGTAATATAGTCGATGGAGTAAATGAGAGAGATTTGATAGGGAGGATGTATGGAGTTGTTCTGAGAGGTTTGGTGGCGAGATATTTCTTGATAATGAGGTGTAGTTTTTGTTGTTGAGAATGAGATGTGTGTAGTTGCCAGTGCCGCTATTTTGGCAGGCAGCGTGGCAGGCTTCTTGAGGCTTGGGACGAATGAAGAGGGAGTGATAGAACAAAACAAGATCTTATTTTGCGCAAGAGATATGCTGAGTTTTTCTCTCGCGCAATGCTCAGGGTCGTGATTGGTTCTAAGGAAGGGGCGACACTGTCAAATAAAGAATAGAAATAACACACTATTAAATCTTACTATCTAATAGTTTTATTTCAATTAGGATTGCCCTCAACGTGAGTCGGGAGGCGAATGACCAATGCATGTTATATAATGGAATAGAAAATGAAGATTGGCACTCAGCCCTCAACGTAAGTCGAGTGGCGATACGGCCAACATAAGTACGTAATAAAATGATAATTGAACGTAATAAAATAATATTCACAATGTAAAATAGTGACATCGAAATAATAATAAGAAGAAGAAGATTGGCACTCAGCCCTCAACGTGAGTCGAGTGGCGATGTGGCCAAAATTAGTAATATAATGATAATCGAATGTATCAATAAAACATGAATATTTACAAAGTAAGATAATGGCATCGAATATGCCAACATCATTAATAAAAGCATAAGATATAAATCACTACCAACAATCTCACAAGTTTGGTATAATTCGATGATGCAGGGCATCATCAGGACATTATACAACTATAACGATTAATGACCAAGAAAGCTTGACAGACAGACCGATAACTGAGCATACAGCTAGTCAGACAATAGGTACTTATGCCTATATGTGTATCAGGTGACAGGCATACAGATAGTTGAATAGATTATTAGGTAGATTGATATGTAGCCAACTGTAATCTCATACTAAGTAATTGAAAGGTAAATATATAAAGATGGGTACATATGTGCATAGGCAGACAGATATATAAGTATACAGATAGATAGGTCCGTAGGTCGGTCGGTAGATGGATGGATGGATAGATAGATAGATAGATAGATAGATAGATAGATAGATAGATAGATACAGAGAGATATAGATGGATAGATGGAAGGGATGTGACAGTGACAGGATAACTACATCAACAATATTAGAATAGGCCGATATTATTTACAAATCACCAATAATAAAGATCGTGGTAAGTTTGTAATCGTGATAAACAGATTATTACTAGCACTCATGTAATCAATTAATTAGACTAAGTATTTTCCTCATGACAGATACAAGTTATACAGGCACGTATTCGATTTACTGTCATTACACAAAGGCATTAACAATCCATGGAAATGATATGAAAAAAATAAGAAATCACGATGTCAATAATTAAAACAATAAATGCAACAGCAATAATAATAATAATAATAATAATAATAATAATAATAATAATAATAATAGTAATAATAATAATAATAATAATAATAATAATAATAATAATAATAATAATAATAATAATAATAATAATAAGAGTAATGCTTATGACAATGTTAATAATAAAAGTTCAACATACCTGTCAAATAAAGAATAGAAATAACACACTATTAAATCTTACTATCTAATAGTTTTATTTCAATTAGGATTGCCCTCAACGTGAGTCGGGAGGCGAATGACGTTGAAGCGAGGTGCGCCACTAGTTTTATCCTTTCTCCCCACGCAACCAAAATGTGCGTGGTATGTGCGACGGCGCGCAGCATACCGCAAGACGAATAGAAAGAGACCATAACAGAAAGTGCTATTAAAAAAATACAAGAAGTATGAAACCATCATACTACATACTTCCCCCTCAAGACAAAAATCGTCCTCGATTTTCTTAATAAACTATAAGCAACTAATCCCAGATAAAGAGGAAAATATACATTAAAAAATAATAATATAATAACAATTGATAAAATAGCAATTATCGTAACACCCATGCAATCATGTATGAGCGCTCATAATGGAATACAGACATATACATTACATAAAAAATTGACCTGAATAATACAGAGCAATGAAATATACAATCCAAAAAAAAAAAAAAACATGAACAGGACAAAAAAAACGTAAGACTGCATAGGATCTGGTGCATATACAATCTATTTTTTTTAAAAAAACACTATCAGGAATAATAATCATATTATACAACTGGAATGGCATGTCATGATTCTTGACATTTAAAGTTTCATCATATGTCTTATTCGGGATTTGAATTTGGATGACGCATTCGCTATGCTGGATTTAAGCTCCAATAATGGCTGTGCCATAGCAAATTCACCAGAGGTCATCCAATTCGGTCGTCTTCTCTGTCTCTGGGGCCGATCAGGCATTTCGCTGGATTCTGATCCAGCCAAGGACCCCAGACTGTCGTTGTCATTGTCGTCAAAATTGACTTGTCCGTCCAGAGTACTGTCTATGTCAGAAACATTTGTCTGGACGTCGTCATCATGGGAGAAATTATCCTGAGGCAATACCAGCACCAAATCGTCATGATCACTGGAGTCTGTTGGTACCATAACAGACGGTGATCTATTTACAGGCAATTGGCAGTTGTTGGAAGAATCAGCGGACTCCTGTCCACCACCGCGATGCGCAGCCCGCTTATTCTTACTAGTGCTTGCCAAAGGTTCGGTATTACCAGGCAACTGGGAGTTGCGAAGAGTAATGTCACAATCATATGGCAACAGAAGGTTGCGATGCAAAGTTTTTAGCTTACCCTTGCTGTCAGCTCGTTTGACTGTGTACACGGGGATATCGTTATCAGGCTGACTGACCACAATAAATACATCAGACAACCATTTGTCGTCCAATTTGTGTTTCCCCTTATGTGACAGGTTTCTAACCAGTACACAGTCACCAATTGAAAGGTTTGCACCTTTAGTTTGACTATCATGGTGTGTCTTTTGCACAGTTTGAGCTTTGTCTGTGTTAGCCTTAGCAATTTGGTGTGCGTATTCCAGGCGATCTCGCATGGAGCTGACATAATCTGGATAGTTTTGGGACAGATCTTCTTGCCCATATGCTAGCGGAAAATCAACATCTATTGGCATCCTCGGCTCTCGACCAAACATAAGGTAAAAAGGCGAGAAACCAGTGCTAGCATGTTTTGTACAATTGTAGGCAAAGGTAAGCTGAGGAATAAAATCTTTCCATTTCGATTTTTGTTGGGCAGTTAAAGTTCCCATCATTCCTAACAGAGTACGATTGAATCGCTCAGTTTGCCCATTCCCTTGAGGATGGTACGGGGTGGTGTGCGACCTTGCGATGCCCGCCATTCGGCACAAGGACTGTATTACCTTGCTTTCAAAAGATCGACCTTGGTCAGAATGGAGGCGTTCAGGAAACCCATAATGTACCACAAAGTTATCAAACAGTAATTTTGCTGTCGTTTGAGCCGTTTGATTCCTAGTAGGGTAGGCCAGACTGTATTTGGTAAAATGGTCAGTTATGACCAAGATGTTTCCACACCACCAGAGCATGGCTCAACAGTGAGATAATCCATGCAGACTAGTTCCATTGGCCTAGTTGTTTTAATTGAAACTAGTGGTGCAGTCTGTAATGTGTCGCCTTTCCGACAAATGCATCTTTGACATCGGCCAATATGCTTCTGGACATCACTACACATTCTCGGCCAATAGAACCTTCGTCGCAAAACATCTAGAGACCGATCAATCCCAAGATGTCCATTCTTATCGTGAGAGTACTCCATAGCTTTGAATCTAAAATGACTAGGAAGTACCAACTGATAAATATCCTGGCCGTTTTCCTGTCTTTTACGGTAGAGTACATCGTCTCGAATAGCCAGTCTCTTCTTTGTGCGCAGAAGGATGCGTGCATCCTTTTGACATAAACGAAGACCAATCTTTTGAGAAAGGTATGAGATAGTCTGAACTATCGACTGGTCTTTCTTTTGTTCTTCTGCCCAGTCAATAGAACTACTACTAAACAAGGTGGTGTACTCATTGTCACCTTCGTCACATGTTTCATCGTCCGTGTCTTCTAGGTCACTGCTTACTGCAAACAACGCAGCTTGAACTACATCAGCGTCAATAGATCTCTGTGGCCATTTGATACGGGATAAACCGTCAGCATCACGATTAGCAGTTCCAGGACGATAAACTATTTCAAAATTGAAGTCGGCAAGTGCTGCGACCCATCGTTGGCCAGTAGCATCAAGTTTTGCCGAGCTCAAGACATAGGTTAATGGGTTATTGTCTGAGAAGGCTGTGAAATGATGGCCATAGAGATAATCATAAAACTTTTTGGTCACCGCCCACTTGAGGGCTAGAAATTCAAGCTTATGAGCAGGGTAATTTTTCTCTGATTTTGTCAGACTTCTGCTCGCGTAAGCGATTACACGCTTGACTCTATCTTGCTCCTGGTATAATACCGCGCCAAGAGAATCACATGAGGCGTCAGTGTGAAGGATAAAGCTCTTGGAGTAATCTGCATACCCCAGAATAGGTGCACTTGTAACTAGCTGCTTCATTTTATCAAAAGCTAATTGGTGCTTCGATTCCCAAGCGAGCTTCACAGGCCTTTTCTTCTCCGAAGCGTCCTTCAGGAGATTTTGCAAAGTTCTGGCTTCAGCTGAAAACTTGGGTATAAAGCGGCGATAAAACCCAACAAATCCAAGAAAACTGTGAAGTTCTTTAGATGTTTGCGGGACTGGCCAGTTTTCTACACAAGATACCTTTTCAGGGTCACATGCCACTCCTGATTCGGATACCACGTGTCCTAAATACTTTAATTCCTTCTGCAGTAAGTTACATTTAGAGGGTTTCAATTTCAACCCAGCTGCATCTAGTTTGCTTAGAACAAGATCCAACTTATCGAGATGTTCTTTGAAAGTCCGGCTGAAGACGATAATGTCGTCTAGATACAATAGACAGGCGGTGAGATATGCATCACCCATGCATGTTTCCATACATCGCTGAAAAGTGGCAACTCCGTTTGTGACACCAAAGGGTAACCTGCGACATTCATAAAACCCTAAATTTCCTACAGTAAAAGCTGTTTTATGAATGTCTTCTTCCTGCATTTCGATTTGCCAGTAACCGGATTTTAAATCTAGGGAACTGAAATACTTTGAGCCGTGGAGAGCGTCAAGAGTTTCTTCAATCCGTGGTATGGCGTAGGCATCCTTCACTGTCCGTGCATTTAGCTTGCGATAGTCGATACAAAGGCGTAACGACCCATCCTTCTTTCTAACAAGAACACAATTAGAACTGAAGGAACTTTGAGAAGGACGAATAACGCCAAGCTCAAGCATTTCCAAAATTTCTTTCCGAACCTCTTCGACCATTGCAGGGGGAATGCGTCGGTGTCTATCTTTGAAAGGAGTGTCGTCTGTGAGTTTGATTCGGTGTTTAATTATGTTTGTATGACCAAGATCAAGGTGGTGCTGTGATAGGACGTGCCTATATTTGTTTAAAACACGTGCTACCTGTGACCTTTGACAGTTATCAAACTCAGACGACATGCTATTGAGCATAATTTCCACTGGGTCAGAATCTGAGTCTAACACGTAACTTGAAGAAAACTACAAAGAGGCTTCATTATTGTATGTACCCCCTGCAACCCAAATAACAAGATACCACAAAAACAAGATTATTACATTGCCGCCCAACGTGGGGCGGGAGGCGAATGACCAATGCATGTTATATAATGGAATAGAAAATGAAGATTGGCACTCAGCCCTCAACGTAAGTCGAGTGGCGATACGGCCAACATAAGTACGTAATAAAATGATAATTGAACGTAATAAAATAATATTCACAATGTAAAATAGTGACATCGAAATAATAATAAGAAGAAGAAGATTGGCACTCAGCCCTCAACGTGAGTCGAGTGGCGATGTGGCCAAAATTAGTAATATAATGATAATCGAATGTATCAATAAAACATGAATATTTACAAAGTAAGATAATGGCATCGAATATGCCAACATCATTAATAAAAGCATAAGATATAAATCACTACCAACAATCTCACAAGTTTGGTATAATTCGATGATGCAGGGCATCATCAGGACATTATACAACTATAACGATTAATGACCAAGAAAGCTTGACAGACAGACCGATAACTGAGCATACAGCTAGTCAGACAATAGGTACTTATGCCTATATGTGTATCAGGTGACAGGCATACAGATAGTTGAATAGATTATTAGGTAGATTGATATGTAGCCAACTGTAATCTCATACTAAGTAATTGAAAGGTAAATATATAAAGATGGGTACATATGTGCATAGGCAGACA
>NC_088360.1:29482099-29484599 GCF_034508935.2 Berghia stephanieae
ATTACTCATAAACGCGGGTGGCAAACAACAATAACAAATACCTGAGTGACGTCATCTTCGAATTATCTATATGGAAATAATCATTCCAAAAAAACGAAATAGAAGTCACGCAGCCATTTTTATGATTAGTTCTCACTAGATGATAGCAATCGGATTTATAAACGTTTAAAGGTTACACAAAGTTTTATGTGTTCGTACGTAAGATCCGGCTGGCGGATGCTATACATAGATTACCTTAACGCCTAGCAATAATAGCGTGCAATTGGATTCAGTAGTCTGATGTCACGCCGCCCGGCAACGGCGGCCATCTTGGTTCTAAACAAAATAAATCATTACTTTTTATTCTTCATGCTGGCTAAAACTTTTCATATGCCTTTAGATCAGAATGTGTAAAAGTCAAACATGATCAAATTTATGTGTTTTTTTTCCTCTGGATACGCTTTATGCTCGCCGGGAAAATATTTCATACGGGCGTCCGCCATTGTTCCAATAGTTTAGAGCCAGTGTTACTAAGTTACCATGCGTCATTAGGAAGAAAGTGACGTTACGACTGTTGAAGAGTATTATTGCTAATAAATTTGAGTTTAAAAATTCAATGTGTGTATTGGATCGTTAGGACATTTCAGTCAAAATCGTGAAAACGGTCGTTAAGGGAAGACGGACTTATCAAACAAAAATATTAGTCTTCCCCAACGTGTGATTGAACCAGGGCTAAGCGACCGCCTCGAACCGGGGTCATAATTTGTCCGACTATTGACGATAACGTTTACTGCAAACAACGACTGATGACGTCAGACAATTACTTGTAGGTTAATCGCCTAAAGCCGATTAATTATCGATAATAAATATATCCTTAAATATAATATCGATCAGTTGACGGATTAGCCTGATCTGCCGGACTCTGAAGAAACGCGTTTAAAAAAAATTTTGGCCAGAAAACTCGTCCTTCAACTATCGACGATTAAAAGGACTCTCATCTTGTCAAAAACTATCAAACCTTGGACTTCACAATGAAGACACCAATTTTGAGAGTTTTTATCAAATTGAGGGTCATTTTTTTTTTATTTTATTGATCTCTATTTTAAAGGATGCATTTTCTAGCCAAATTTTTTTAACGTGATTTTTCAGAATACGTCAGTTACTTATGGCCAAGGCTGATGTTATCTCACCAAGGAATTCTCCACTTCATTGATTATCTCGCTTTACTTGTTTCCTGATATTGACTGGACACGAAATGTCCATATCTGTATAGGGAATGAGATTAGCGGAAGAATAGCGTCCCTTGATTGGACGTCACCAGCGGAAAAGTTATTAGAGAGAGAAGCGAGGACGAGAGACGCATGCGCACAACCAACATGACGTTCTCTCTCTAATAACTTTTCCGCCGGTGACGTCACAGACTATGGATGACGTCCAATCAAGGGAAGCTACTCTTCTGCTAATCTCATTCCCTATGTAATATAATATATACTTTCTCATAATCCGTTTGCACTGGCGTTTTCTTACTTATTTGCCAATCGGATAACCCAGTTGTTCTTATAATCTAGTTGTACTCGGGGATTAGATAAATGTTTTGAAGAAAAACGTCAGCCTTGATATAGCGCAATATCCACCAAACATGATCAAAGCGCTTTACATGGGGTCCAACCAACGGCAACACCTGTGTAGAGCGAGACAAGAGTGTGTGTGTGTGTGTGTTTGTGTGTGTGAGTGTGTGTGTTTTGAAAAAAAGAACTGCGGTTAACGGTACTCATTTTACACCTGAATACGGTGATAGAATGAGGGTAAAGAGCCTTTACCAAGGACTTAACTTTGCATTACCCAGGGCGGGGCTTGAACCCAAAACCTACCGGTCCGAAGGCGAGTGTCATACTAGAAAACTACAAAGCCTCACAAGAGCAACATTTGTTCTTTATTCTCTTGTTTCCAATATGTGATCGACACACACATACATACACATACACACACACACACACACACACATCACACAGACACAAACAAGCCCACTCGATTTAGATGTGATTGAGCACCTGGAAATAGGCAATGAAGGGTGTTGTAAGATTGTTATTACAAACAAAAAAGGGCGGCGAACAGGTGACTGGCACTGGATGAAATGGAATTATGGAACAACATGGCCTAAAGGGAAAATAAGTGAAACACTGTGAAACCCATTTTTGATCATGATAAATTCTTGGAGAACATAATAACATGTGTTTATAGTTTTAGATTTTATATAGGACACTGCACTGTGGATAGAACAATTCATTTCCCATTGTGTTTAATATAATAACAAATAATATTATTATAAACATGGTTGAAGGTTGAAGAGCTGATATCAATTCTGCGTCTCAACATTAGAGTGCGGTTTTGCAGGGACTTTTAACATTTGTAATCTAACATGAAATTATGCGTCTCAATATCAGAGTGCAGTTTTGCAGGGTATTTTTACATTTTTTATCTAACATGAGAGTTTATTTTTCTTACAGCGTCAGAGATAAGA
>NC_088360.1:29487099-29489599 GCF_034508935.2 Berghia stephanieae
AAAGTGTCTTCTAGGAGCACCTATCGTGAGTGTATCGATGACCTAGATCTATATTACAAAACCCCATTCAGATTAACCGAAAGAGAAAACAATATCCAACAGTCAAACAAAATCGAAACTCCAAATCTTCATGCCTTTAAAAAGGAAACAGTTGTAAATAGGAGAGTAGCGTTTAGTAACATAAGTTTTATTCTAAGACAATACACTATTGTTGATTATAAGTGTTTTAAATCAAATGGCGGATTATTTTGGCGGATTTTAGGCAAATGTTGCAGGTGAAATAAGATACAGTTCGCGGATTTTGGCGGATGTCTGGCATTATAAAGTTTGCGGGATTATTGCAAATGCACCTGGCAACACTGAAAACCCATACCACTACACTCATCTCCACACTAATAGGATTCAGTAGTCTGATGTCACGCCGCCCGGCAACGGCGGCCATCTTGGTTCTAAACAAAGAAAATCATTGATTGGCTAGAACTTTTCATATGGCTTGTGATCTGAATATGGAAAAGTCAAAACATGATAAGATGTCATTTTCCCTCTCGATACGCTTTTATGCTCGCCGGGGAAATATTTCATACGGGCGTCCGCCATTGTTCCGATAGTTTAGAGCCAGTGTTACTAAGTTACCATGCGTCATTAGGAAGGAAGTGACGTTACGACTATTGAAGAATATTACGAGTACTTACACCACTGCAAATTTATTGGGAGATAGATGGGAATCGGGTAAAAATGCTGAAGATAAAACGTGTATAAAAACGTGATCATTTACCATACTGATGACTTTTATTATACATAAGATTCTGCTGACTTTGGGCATTAACATTTTAAAAAAAATGTATATTATTTTGAGATTGTCATGTCATCAAATTGATAAAATAATGCCTGCCTTACTCTGAAAAAAAAAGAGGCAAAGAGCAGACCTGACTCAATAGGCTTCAACAGTCATGACGTCACTTCCCTCGTAATGACGCATGATAACTTAGTAACTAGTTCTAAACTATCGGAATAATGGCGGACGCCCTTATGAAATATTTCTCCGACGACCATAAGAGTGTATCCAGAGGAGAAAAGCCTTATAAATCTGATCATGTTTTGAGTTTTATACATTCTGATCACATGACATGTGAAAAAGTTCAGCATGAAGAATACAAAGTACCGATTTTCTTTGTTTAGAACCAAGCTGTTCGTTGCTGGGCGGACGTGACATCAGACTATGGAATCCAATTTGCGGCGCTATGTGGTTGACGCCTGATTACTCCAGCCTTCCCTTGGAATAGGAGGATGAATAAACGGAATCTTATTTATTTATTTATTTGTGTATTTATCTATTTATTTATTATTTTAGACAGACGGTCCAACTCCAAATCCACTCAACGTGCCAAAACCTCTTATCTAGAGTAGATCGTCGTGTCATCAAAATGATAAAATTATGAGATAAGTTTTCTCATCAAAAATTTTAAATTGTTTTTTTTTTTCCGAGTACAGCAGAGTTAAAAATTTATCGAGTCGATGACATGACAATCTCAAAATGATGATGATGCTGATGATAATAATGATACTACTACTACTACTACTACTACTACTACTACTACTACTACTACTACTACTACTACTACTACTACTACTACTACTACTACTATACTACTAATAATAATAATAATAATAATATAATAATAATAATAATAATAATAATAATAATAATAATAATAATAATAATAATAATAAGTAATAATAATAATAATAATAATAATAATAATAATAATAATAATAATAATAATAATAATAATAATAATAATAATATATATAATAATAATAATAATAATAATAATAATAATAATAATAATAATAATAATAATAATAATAATAATAATAATAATAGACGTGACTAAAAGTATGGGACCCGATTCCCTTCATCCCCGTTTACTGAAAGAAGTGGCCTTTGAAATATCACAGCCGTTATCAACAATATATAATAAGTCTCTTGAATCTGATACCTTACCCATTGAACGGAAACAAGCCAATGTTACTACCATTCATAAAAAGGGAAGCAAATTGGATGCTGCAAACTATAGACCCATCAGCTTAACATGCATACTCTGTAAGGTTATGGAGTTTATCGTGAAAGACCGAATAATGGACTTTCTTAAAAGTCATACGATGCTAAACGATAACCAGCATGGTTTTAGATCAAAGAGATCATGCATTACTCAACTTTTTACAGGCGATGGAGGATTTTACCAAGTTAATTAATCGTGATCAATGCATTAATGTTGTTTATCTTGATTTCCGCAAGGCTTTTGATTCTATACCACATGAGAGATTATTGATTAAACTCAAAGCATATGGATTTAAAGGGAAAATCTTTAACTGGATTAAAGACTTTCTTAATAATCGAATACAAAGAGTCATTGTCAATGAGGTGGGGTCAGATTTTAAGAATGTAATTAGCGGTGTACTCCAAGGAAGCGTATTGGGACCACTTTTATTTCTTTTA
>NC_088360.1:29494599-29502099 GCF_034508935.2 Berghia stephanieae
GTTGGTTTGAGCCCCACTCTGGAAGGTGCAAAGTTGAGTGCCTGAAAAAAAACCAACAACTAATTACTCGTATTCTCTTACAATACTTAAGTCCTGACATTGTTTACTTGGGTAAAACACTTCTTCTCCTTCATCTTCTTCTTGTTCTTCGTTTTATCATTTTTATTCTTCTTCTTGTTCTTCTTGTTCTTCTTCTTCTTCTTCTTCTTCTTCTTCTTCTTCTTCTTCTTTTTGTTTTTGTTGCTGTTGTTGTTGTTGTTGTTGTTTTCTTTTTTCTTCTTCTTCTTCTTCTTCTTCTTCTTCTTCTTCTTATTATTATTATTATTATTATTATTATTATTATTATTATACATCATCATAATCATCATCATCATCATCATCATCATCATCATCATCATCATCATCATCATCATCATCATCATTATTATTATTATTATTATTATTATTATTATTATTATTATTGTTATTATTATTATTTCTCCTCCTCCTCCCCCTGTTCCACCTTCATCCCTCCACGTCCTCCTATTCCTTGTTTTTCCTCTGACCTTCGTCCTTCACTCATTCCAAACGTCAAGCAATTAATCCTCTTAATATTTTGTCTCCTAAAGCGTCTTATCACTCAAATAAGAGCCGTTTTATTTCTATTATTGTTGATGTCGAGGTGACAAGTGAAGTGATTTGTCCGGTGTCTGAGGGATAGAGAGGGAGAGAGGGGCAGAGATAGAGAGAGAGGCAGAGAGAGAGAGGCAGAGAGGCAGAGAGAGAGAGAGAGAGAGAGAGAGAGAGAGAGCCGCTAGGAAGAGGCAGAGTTGGGTGGAATCAGGAAGCTGTTGAAGAGCTTAGACAGATTATAATATAGACTCTCAAATGTAGAGCCATTTGACATTATCTGGTGACTGGGGAGAGAGAGAGAGAGAGAGAGAGAGAGAGAGAGAGAGAGAGAGAGAGAGAGAGAATGAGAGAGAGAGAGAATGAGAGAGAGAATGAGAGAGAGAGGGGGAGAGAGAGAGAGAGAGAGAGCCGCTAGGAAGAGGCAGAGTTGGGTGGAATCAGGAAGCTGTTGAAGAGCTTAGACAGATTATAATATAGACTCTCAAATGTAGAGCCATTTGACATTATCTGGTGACTGGAGAGAGAGAGAGAGAGAGAGAGAGAGAGAGAGAGAGAGAGAGAGAGAGAGAGAGGGAGACAGGAAAAATATATTTAAAAAAAAAGAAGAAGAAGAAGAAGAAGGTGACGTCAAAATGCCAGTCTTTTGCCACAAAATAAAACAAATCGTGAGTTGTATTCAATAGTTCAACCAATGAAATAACTTGTTTCCATGAGCTCTACTAACGACAACTCACTCGGCGGTGCAAAAACCAAATAATGACGTCAAAATGGATTTCAGTATCAGGCTATAACATCACGATGGCTACTCTAGAACCCTCAAGGACTGGCAGTTTGACGTCATTTTTTAGGTTTGTGTCGCGTCTAGTGATTTGCTGTTTGTAGAGCTCAAGGAAAACAGTTATTTCATTGGTTGAACTATTGAATACAACTCACGATTTGTTTTCTTTTGTGGCAAAAGACTGGCATTTTGACGTCATTTTTTTGGTCAGTGTCAGGCCATAACTTTACAAAGGCCACGGTCAGGCTATAAGTTAACGATGGCTACGGTTTATGAGTAATTCTCACTTAACTGTATTAACCAGACTATAAACGTTTAAGGTTACACTTAGTTTTGTGTGTTGGTCCCTTATACCTCCGGATGGCAATGTTGTGAGCCTTAGCCAAGCGCATACTATCTGTATGATTTGTAAACATTTGAGTGTGTTCCTCTTAGTGAGGACCTGTGCTTGTGCTAGGACGAGACACTCAGGTGATTTCAAACTAAGTACACTGATAGTGTGCTCTTGGAATCTACATCTGTTTCCTTTTTGAACCAATTCACCTTTGTCTTACCTTTTCTTGAGTGCTTTAATTGTAATTCTAGAACTTTGTACTATCCCATTCTATTCCATTTGCCTGGCGCTGATATGACCTTAATGTGTTGCAAGTGCGTAAAACCCTTTCAAACAAACAAAAAACAACAAAAAACAAAACAAAAAATAAAAATAACAAAAAACAAAACAAAACAAATATTATACGATTCAATTTATTTCAATTCAAACGTTTATTTTTAATCCTTTGCCAGGATACAATATAATGCATTACTTACAATTTCTAACTAATAAATCAAAATAGTAACTCTTTGTTATTGTTTGTCGACAGTCATTTTTTATGAGTTATTAATTCTATCAATCAGACTATAAACGTTCAAGGTTACACATAGTTTTGTGACCTTGGTACGCTATGTCTGGCTGGTGAAATATTGTGAGCTTTATAGCCAAACGCATTGCATTAATATGACATATAAAGACAATCCAAGTCTTATAATTTTGTCTGCAATTTCAATTTTCACAACCTAAATCATCCTGGCAAATTGGATTCAATAGTCTGATGTCACGTCGCCCAGCAATGGCGAGCAGCGTGGTTCGAAACAAAGAAAATCGGTACTTTTTATTCTTCATGCTGGCTAGAACATTTCATATGCCATGTGATCAGAATGTATAAAAGTCAAAACATGATCAGATTTATAATGTTTTTCTCCTCTGGATCCACTTTTATGCTCGTCGGAGAAATATTTCATAAGGGTGTCCGTCATTGTTCCGATAGTTTAGAGCCAGTTACTAAGTTACCATGCGTCATTACGAGGGAAGTGACGTCATGACTGTTTAAGCGTATTACCGTTTTGAGGTGGTGGGTGGCTTGACTAGACGCTCTGCCTGCGCTGACCGAATTTTTCAAGAGGGATCACGTGAGTGAATTGTGAAACCGGAAGGAAGTCGTTTTAATTGATAAACAAACAAGTGAGATTCTATCTTTCATATTTTACACGGTATCGATCCGAATGGTAATCGATTTCTTTTTTCAGCAAGTGTCTCATATCGAATCGTTAACAAATATAGATAGTATGCAGATGACGTCACTCAGGCCTTTGTTATTGTTTTTGCCATCCGCGTTTGTGAGTTGTTCTCACTAAACTGTATTAACCTGGCTATAAACGTTCATGGTTACACAGAGTTTGTGTGTTGGTCCTTTATACTTCTTGTGAACTCCTTGGCCAAGCGCATTCTATCTATACAGAACCATCATTACGCGTCGTGATACTATGTGGTCTTGTGGTATGACTCTCGCCTTCGGATCAGAAGGTCCAGGGTTCGACACCCGCTCTGGGCGGTGCATATTCGAATCCTTGGAAAAGGTTCTTTATTCACATTTTCTTGAGTTTGATATTTTGTTGTTTTTTTCTCTCACTGTATTCATGCGGTTATGTGGTCTTGTTGTATGAGACTAGCTTTCGGATCGGAATGTCCTGGGTTCGAGCCTCGCTCGGCGTATAGTTGAGTCCTTGGCTGGAAAACGCTCTTTACTCACATTTTTTCACCGTACTCAGGTGTAAAATGAGAACCTGGCTGTCAACAGCGTTGTCTCTGTCCGAAAAAAAATATAATATCGCCTTACAGGCGTCATATCTTGTCCTAAGTGTTAAATATTTCTGTTGGCCAGGGGACCCCTTGTAAAGCGCTTTGAGCACGTTTTGCGGATATTGCGCTATATAAAAGCTCACTTTTTTATTCAGATGTAGAACGAGTACCTGGCCGTTAACAGTGTTGTCTCTATCCGCAACTGTAATATCGCCTAACCGCCGTCCTTCGTGGTTAAGTGCTGCTGTTGGCTTGGGACCCCTTGTAAAGTGCTCTGGGCAGGTTTCGTGGATATTGCTCTAATTAAATGCTCTAGTCTGTTTGTTTTTTGTTCTTCTTCTTTTTAAATCTATAGATAGTATAAGATAGCGAATAAGCTCACAACATTGCCATCCGGAAGTATAACTAACCAACACATATAACTATGTGTAACCATGAACTTTTATAGTCTGGATAATACAGTTAAGTGAGAATTACTAATCAACGCGGATGGCAAAAACCAATAACAAAGACCCGAGTGACGTCAATTTCATTCCATCTATAATTGGTTAAATAGACTTACAGTACCACGATGATTCATTTTGAACTGACAAACCATGGACTACATTATGAATAATTAAATGTAAATAAATACTTCGCGTTTGGAGACACAATTCCCACAGGCAGACAATATGTCAACATTAACTCACTCAACTCTAACACCGACTTTATCCGTAGTACACCCGGGGTTACTTTTACCCCACACCTTTTTATTACATTTTCTGAGTCAAATTATAGGCGCATTATCAAATCTAATGTTTTTAATGTTTACAGGTTAATGGTAGTTGAATAAAACGATCTTGGTCTATGTACAAGCTCATTTTTAATACGCGTTTTTCCAATTTTGAAAAGAAGCAAAAATCTCTAGGATTTAGTGAGTTATTATAATCATAATGGTGATAATATTGGAATCCAACTATATTAATTCATTATAAGGGGAATGCGATTATCACAGATTCTGTCCCTTAGTTGTACCCAACTATTATTACTATTAAAGAAGACAGCAGCACACGACATGTAAACACTTATTTCTTGAGGGCTCGATTATTTTTACAAGAGAACAAAATTCAAAAAATAACACAGCTTAACAATAAAAATAAACATATTTTATACCATGAATTTAATCCTTTGCCATCTGGGAGAAGGTTTTGTCAGATTAAATGTGGAATAACTAACAAGTCCAAATCAGCTTTGGTTCCATCAGCAATAAAAATGTTGAATATTTAATATGGTACAGAAAAATCAAGGACTGATGTGTTGGCTGATTGACTGATTGATTTATTTAATGATAGATTAATTGACCAATTGATAATGATGATAATATTAAAATTTGGTGTTGAATTGCCACAATTGTAACAAATTGAAAACGAAATCCATCTGTTTATATTGTGTATATCGCACGCGTGAAAGAAAGAGATGAAGAGATAGAGAGAGAGAGTGAGTGAGAGATACAGAGAGAGAGATACAGAGAGAAAGAGAGAGAGAGAGAGAGAGAGAATAAGTAGGAGTGAAATATCTGTTCAATGTTATAGTTATCATATAACGTTATAACAAGTGTAACTAAATGACAAATTGCCATATTTTATCACCAATAAAGATCTATTATTATTATTATTATTATTATTATTATTATTATTATTATATTATTATTATTATTATTATTATTATTATTATTATTATTATTATTATTAGTATTATCATTATTATTATTGTTATTATTATCATTACTAATATTATTATTATTATTGTTATTATTATTATTATTATTATTATTATTTATTATTATATTATTATTATTATTATTATTAATATTATTATTATTATTGTTATTATTATCATTATTATTATTAATATTATTATTATTATTATTATTATTATTATTATTATTATTATTATTATCATTATTATTATTATTATTATTATTATTATTATTTATTATTATTATTATTATTATTATTATTATTATTATTATTATTATTATTATTATTATTATTATTATTATTATTATTATTATTATTATTATTATTATTATTATTATTATTATTATTATTATTATTATTATTATTATTATTATTATTATTATTAATAATAATATATAATTATTATTATTATTATTATTTATTATTATTATTATTATTATTATTATTATTATTATTATTATTATTATTATTATTATTATTATTATTATTATTATTATATTATTATTTATTATTATATTATTATTATTATTTCATTATTATTTTATTATATTATTATTATTATTATTATTATTATTATTATTATTATTATATTATTATTATTATATTATTATTATTATTATTATTATTATTATTATTATTATTATTATTATTATTATTATTATTACTATTCATATTCATTCTTATATATTATTAATATTTTATTATTATCAATAATTTTTTATTATAATTATTAATTATATTTTATTATAACAAGCCACAACACAGAGATACCATGTGGAAGTTCTTTATAATACTTCTTCTTGAACCACCAATCAACAACAACAACAACAAATAGCAACAACAACAACAAATAGCAATAACAACAACAACAACAAATAGCAACAACAACAACAACAAATAGCAACAACAACAACAACAACAACAAATAAGAACAACACAAAAAAATAGAAATCATGCCGGGATTTATTCCACTGGCATTCAATCTGTGTCGTAAATTCTACACCAATCATATTCTCAGCTGTCTCTTATAGCCGAATATCATAAACAACAACAATAACAACAACAACAACAACAACAACAACAACAAAGACAACAAGAAAAGCAATATCAATGACAGGTAAAAAAAAAAAACCACAATCAAAAGGGTTATCCCCCCCCCCCCCCCCCCTCTGTCGTATATACACCACCAGATGAGATTAGCGGAAGAGTAGCGTCCCTTGATTGGACGTCACCCATAGTCATCGCTACGAGGACGAGAGCCGCATGCGCACAACCAACATGACGTTCTCTCTCTAATAACGTTTCCGCCGGTGACGTCACAGACTATGGGTGACGTCCAATCAAGGGACGCTACTCTTCCGCTAATCTCATTCCCTATCGCCAAATATCATAAACAACAACAACAATTTAAAAATACTTTTCATACTTTTTTCCTAGCTCGAAATCTGTGTCCTAAAATCACCGATCTTCTTGTCAGCTCTGCCACGCCATATTCGTGAAAAACACATATTTAGAAATTTGGCCAGAAAACTCGTCCTTCAAATATCAATCGATTTAGATGACCCTCGTCTTAGCTAAAACTTTCAAACCTGGGACTTCGTGAAGTCCTAGGTTTGAAAGTTCTTGCTAAGACGAGAGTCATCTAAATCGATCGATATTTGAAGGGCGTGTTTTCTGGCCAAATTTCTAAATATGTGTGTTTTTCACGAGCATGAGAGAGCTGTCTCTTTCCTAGATCCAATTTTACCCGTATCCATCTGACCTTAATCTCTTATAGATTACATAAAATGAATACCCAATCGATGTATTTTTCTTTTCTTCTGTTCCCATTATAAGGAAAATAAAGCTAAGTATAGAATACTCTTCAACAGTCGTAACGTCACTTCCTTCCTAATGACGCATGGTAACCTAGTAACACTGGCTCTAAACTATCGAAACAATGGCGGACGCCCGTATGAAATAATTATCCGGCGAGCATAAAAGCGTATCCAGAGGGAAAAAAAACCCCATAAATTTTAACAAGTTTTGACTTTTACACATTCTGATCACAAGGCATATGAAAAGTTCTAGCCAGCATGAACAATAAAAAGTAATGATTTTCTTTGTTTAGAACCAAGATGGCCGCCGTTGCCGGGCGGCTTGACATCAGACTACTGAATCCTATTGTAAGCTTCAATTTCTTAGAAGACTGATAATGTGGACGTTTCAATGTTTTTGTTTATTCACTTTAACTAACTTGAGCTTTCACTTGG
>NC_088360.1:29507099-29544599 GCF_034508935.2 Berghia stephanieae
TATATTGATCCCGTTGTCGAGTCGTCCCTAATCCTCTCTAAACACCAGCTCTGGTTTGAGTGTCATGTGATCTAACATCACCCAATCATAGTCGTGTGTGTATATGATTATATAATGTGACCTTCCGTCTCACAACGGTATTATGCCCAGGGGATTTAGATGCTGTAGATTCATTCTATAGTAAAAGAAGATATGAGACTATCAACGGATACGTTTAATATACGTTAAGCGCCAAGAGCCTCATTGTTGAGGATACCGTGCGCTCTATAAGAGTTTATTATTATTTATTATTATTAATTATTATTATTATTTATTATTTATTATATTATTATTATTATTATTATTATTATTATTATTATTATATTATTATTATTATTATTATTATTATTATTATTATATTATTATTATTATTATATTATTATTATTATTATTATTATTATTATTATTATTATTATTATTATTATTATTATTATTATTATTATTATTATTATTATTATTATTATTATTATTATTATTATTATTATTATTATTATTATTATTATATGTTAACTGCCGGACTCTGGAAAGACACGTATTTATAAATTTGGCAAGAGAACTCGTCCTTCAAATGTCGATCGATTTAAATGACCTTCAACTTGGCGAAAAACTCTCAAAACTGGTACCTGGCATAGTGGTGATTATATTGCTTTATTTTTTTAGCGCTCAATAGACTAGCGTGTTATCCAAGTGGTGTAAAGCAATTAATTAAACGATACAAAAACGGGATTTATTCAGGCATCTTGTAGCTCTGAAGAACTAGGCTACTTAATTATATTGTTTACCATCATCCTAAGGACCACGATGTCAAGTCTATACTAGTTTAAAAATTGAGCTTTTATATATCGCAATATCCACTAAATGTGCTCAAAGCGCTTTACAAGGGGTCCGGGTCAACAGCAACATTTAACATGTAGGACGGGACATAACGCCTATTAGGCGATATTACAATTTTTCGGACAAAGACAACGCTGTTAACGGCCAGGTACTCATTTTACATCTGAGTACGGTGAGAGAATGTGAGTAAAGAGCCTTTTCCAAGGGCTCGACTATACGCTGAGCCAGACTCAACAAACCCAGGACCTTCCGGTCCAAAAGCGAATGTCATACCACTAGACCACATCGCCGCACTAGACTAGCGTGCTATATAAAGGATGTAAAGCATTTAATTAAACGCTACAAAAACGGGATAAATTCAGGCATCTTGTAGCTCTGAAGAACTAGGCTACTTAATTATATTTTTTGCCATCATCCTAAGAATCATTGTGATATTAGACGGTATCAAGTCTATACTAGTTTACACTAGCATGTCAGGAACGTTGAGCCAATGTAAATATTTTAATGTCCTCCATGTTTTGTTTGTCTGCCCCTGAGAACTGGGCTTATTTTTCACAACCTCAATCCATTTTAAACTTAAATTTAAACGTGAAAATTTATATAGAGCAATATCCACTTTACGTGCTCAAAGCGTATTGCATACAAGGGTTCACCATATAACACACAGCAACATTTAACACGCAGGATGAACATGACGCATGTTAGGCGATATTAATTTTTTTTTTTCTGACATATACAACATTGTTAACGGCCAGGTACTCATTTCACGCTTGAGTACGGTGAGAGAATGTGAGTAAAGAGCCTTTTCCAAGGACTCAACTATGCGTCGTTCAGAGCGGGACTTGAACCCTGAATCTTTTGATTCGCATGTTAAGTGTAGCGTTTAAAAAAACGTTTTTGCCGTGTTTAGTGCATATTGGGCGATCTATATAAATGATCAAGTTTTTTTAAAAGTTTTTTTTTTTAAGCCAAAAAGAACGATTTTGAAAGGACGATATTCTGTCCTAAAGAGTGAATTTAGAGTTTGTATCTTTAAGCATTTTGTGAGGGTTGTTTTTGTTATGTTTTGTTTTGCTTTTTTGCTTCGGGGAATTTTTTGGGTTTGTATTTTTTTTTCAATGTAAGATATTGTATTTATTTTCCACCAAAACAAATAGAAAATTCAACCAAAATTTCACATTTTTTGCTATAAATTAATTCAATTTCCAGCACCAGACATAATACCGTTTTGAGATGGTGAGTCACATATCACGTGCACGTCGATTCAGTTCAATCATGGAGGGATGTAATCGTTTGAATAAATTATCATAACTGACCTTTAAAAGGTCAAGGTCATTCCTCGTCCAAATATTCATACGACAGTTAGTCCGTGTTTATCAGCTTAACACTTACCTATTATAACATAATGACATATTATAACATAATGACCTATTATAACATAATGACCTATTATAACATAATGACCTATTATAACATAATGACACTCAATAGAGAACTCAGCCGCACTCTGATAAACAATAATTAGAATCAATAGTCTGATGTCACGTCGCCCAGCAATGGTGGTTCTAAACAAAGAAAAATCTGTACTTTTTATTCTTCATGCTGGCTACAACTTTACATATGTCTTGTGATCAGAATGTGTAAAAGTCAAAACATGATCAGATTTTTAATTGTTTTTTTTTTCCCTCCGGATACGCTTTTATGCTTGTCAAAGAAATATGTCATAAGGGCGTCCGCCATTGTTACGATAGTTTAGAGCCAGTTACTAAGTTACCATGCGTCATTACGAGGGAAGTGACGTCATGGCTGTAAAGTGTATTTAAAAGATTTTTTTTTTCATTTTGGCCAGAAATAAAATTCTTCAAATATTTATTGGTCGATTAAAACTATCCTTAAAATGTCGAATTTGTTGTTTTTTTTTATGTTGTTTTTTTTTTTTTACTGAATTCCAAACAAGACATCCCGTTTTTATCGACTTCACACAAGACGTCTACTAATTTTGTGCAACATTATTGCACCCCACAGACAACCCAGCCAAACTATGGCACAGTTTCATTTTTTATTTTGGCCATAAAAAGTTATTACTTCAACCATCTATAGGTCAATTTAAATGACCATTCACTTGTCTAAGTCCATCAAAATCTGACATTTCTTTGAAATTTCATGTTTTACAAGTTGAGAGTCATTTAAATCGATTGATATTTGAAGTAAAACTTCCCTGGCCAAAATGAGAAAAGATAAAATGAGATGTTGCATTTTATGGATCCACTATGAGAATTATTATTTAGTATTTACAAAGCTGAAACTAAAAGGTTATTAATTCTTACAGTAAGAAAAAGACAAATGCAATTTTTAGGGCACCTAAATCGACATAAATGTATTGAACATCTTGCTCTCACATGAAAGGTAGAAGGTAAAAATAGTAAAGGTAGACCAAGAAAAACATATTTGAATAGATTGAACAGCTGGGTGACAAAGAAAGAAAAGAGTAATATTAGTTTTCTGAGGTTATCTCATCAGAGAGATGAATGGCGTACCATGATCATCGATGTCTGGCACAGACTTGGTACTTGAAGAAGAAGATGAAGAATCCCAAAGATATAAAATAAAAAAGACTTCTATGCAATCTAATCACACATGAATTCAATGCCTTTACTGACTTCAAGCCTTCCACCCTCGATGTCATCCGATTTCATAGTTTCGGCTGTTCCTCTTATTCTTGCGTTGAAGATTCTCCAAATGTCTCTCTGTCTGTCTTGCCCTTTTTCTCTGATGTTTGATGATCTGGTTTGTCGTTGAGTCTTTACCACAAATCGCTATAGGGAATGAGATTAGCGGAAGAGTAGCGTCCCTTGATTGGACGTCACCCACAGTCTGTGACGTCACCGGCGGAAAAGTTATGAGAGAGAGAACGTCATGTTGGTTGTGCGCATGCGTCTCTCGTCCTCGCACAACCAACATGACGTTCTCTCTCTAATAACTATTCCGCCAGTGACGTCACAGACTATGGGTGACGTCCAATCAAGGGACGCTACTCTTCCGCTAATCTCATTCCCTATCGAGAGTAAAGAGCGGTGGAAGGGGAGGGGGGGGGGGGGGGCTGCTTGAAGCCCGGGATCGTGAAAATACTAACAAAAGAATGATAATGGAAAGGCTTTGGATTGGAACAATATGAGACGATATTGAGACAATGGAAGTTTCGTGTACAAACCCTTCGTCAGCATCACAATAAACAAATAAACGTGGAAAACACATAAGATAGAATGCAGTAGAACTTGCTACTTGAGCCATAACATTTTGGGTTATCATATCTGCAAATACGTACACGTTTCCTGATACATGATACCATTCAGCCAACGTGCACTTATTGCAGGTCTGATAACCCATTTCCTTATGGGCGCATTGTTGTAATGAAAATCTCCAACAATAAAAAATGACGCAAAACATTGTCCATTACAACAATGTTAAATTAGGCCCATAAATGGGTTCGGATGTCAGACCTGCATATATATATATACATATCGTCGCATTTAGCCTCTCTGATCTCAAACTAAATACAATGATAGTGTGCTCTAGGAATCTACATATGTTCCTTTTTTGAACCAATTCCCCTTTGTCTGCCATATTCTTGGATGCTTTAATTGGAATTCTAGAACATTTTACTATCCCATTTTCTTCCTTTTTACTGGCGCTGATATGACCTGAATGTGTTGCAAGCGCCGTAAAACCCTTCAAAACAAACAAAACAGTCTCTCTGTTTCTCACATCGGTCCAATAGTCATTTCACATGGAGGAACACGTGGTCTGTCGCAACGCGACGTATCTGTGTCTATTTTTATCCACTTCGGATGCTATTTTTTCCCGGTGTGTCTTTTTTACGAAACCGAAACCCGACGAAACCCGACGAAACTCGACAAAGTTATGGGAAGTAGATAGCACTCAGGGAAGTGTACACCATTGGGGAGTGAACCTGGGACTGGGGTTCGTAAAACAGAATTATGCTTTTTTACGAAACCCGGCGAAACCCGGCGAAACCCGACAATATCCAGCAAAGTTATGGGAAGTAGACAACTGTGGGGAGTGTACACCAGTCGGGAGTGAACCTGAGACTATGGTTATCGGCGGGTTTCGGCGGGTTTCGTAAAAAAGACACGCCCATCTCCCCCCCCCCCCCCCCCCCCCCCCCTGATTTGTTACCAGCTTGAATATTATAATAGATGTTTTATTCTCGTGGGAGACGTCAGAGAGGGAAGAATAGGCGAATGCAAACCAGTGCGGACGGTGCCCGTGTGTTCGTATGAAAACGTGTAGTCGATATGAGTTTGCAAAGATGCACGATAGACGAGCGGTTACATCATAAGGCAGTGTTTTGGCATTGATTAAAATAATTGCCTTTATGTATTCAAGCCAAAGACCGATATCTCACACTGATGTTGTATTCGAAGCCGTTTTATTTTGAAAATTATTGATTGAATTTGAACTTATGTATATTTTGCAGACTTGCAGAGAAAGAGATAGGTAGGGGGTGGGGGGATTTTAAAGAAGATAATTTTGAAACTAGCTTGCTGTGTTTTTTTTCCAAGCCATTTTGTTGCTCTTGAAGTTCTTGATATCGTTTAACTGGACTTGGTATCTTTGAAATAACTTGATATTGTTTGACTGACTTGGTATCCTTCGAGACTTACCAATATTCGCCAAAAAAAACATTGAGCTTTTATATAGAGCAACAGCCACTAAACGTGCTCAAAGAGCTTTACAATGGGTCCCTGTCCAACTGCAAATCGTGACATGTAGAACGGGACATGACGCCTGTTAGGCGATATTACCATTTTTTCCCCGACATATACAATGCTGTTAACGACCAGGTACGCATTCTACACCTGAGTACGTTAAGAGATTGTGAGTAAAGAGTGGTTTCCAAGGAGTCAACTATGCGCCGAGCGAGGCTCGAACCCAGGACATTGCGATCTAAAAGCGAGTGTCATACCACTAGACCACAAAGCCAAGACTATATTAGCGTTCGCAAGAATGGAGTTCGATGACACTGGCGGAGCGTACCGATTGAGCAAAGATCGCGAACAATAAAGGATTAACAGGAACATGAAATTCCCCTTTAACTATCATGATACAATTACCCTCAGCATTTTTAAATTCCAGGTATGCATCCATTGTGATAGAAAGCTTTCTCCCTCGAGGTCAACTTAAATGGGGTGACACAGAGGTATTGTCTCAGGGTCGTACTTAGTACTTGGTATATTGGTTTTACTCCTCCACAGCGCCGACTGGCCTTGAGCAAGTCACCTAGTTTTAGCTCACTTTTCGGCTGCTGCTTGCGGATATATATATATATATATATATATATATATATATATATATGTGTGTGTGTGTGTGTGTGTGTGTGTGTGTGTGTGTGTGTGGTGTATGTGTGTATATGTTGCCCCCCCCCCCCCAAAAAAAAATGATAAAAGGAAAGAAAAATAAGTTCCTTAATTTTGTGATATTCAGCACATTACAAATTGTAGGTATCGATTTACCCCATTTTCAAATGACTCCTGACCTTGCCCTATATCGATATTTACCCAGGCCCAACATAATATTGTAGTGCCTGGATTCTCACTCAATCCAACAATACAATTAATTAATACAATGTGTACCGAGTGACGAAAAGTAAGTTGATATGACGTCGACTAAAACCCTATTTGTCTTTCATTGGACCAGTAAGTCCTAGGTTCGCGTTCAGTCCAGCTCTGAACACGGAATTTTGAGTCCTTGAAATAAGGACCATTTATAACTAACTCACATTCTCTCATCATTCAAAACCACATTTTAACAACGCCTGGTATTGGTCATGAACCTCCCTAATGGCAACCACAGATTCGTGAGAGGGCTCTAGTCTGTGACGGCAAAGACGCTTCATGTGTGCGGCTATGTGGTCTAGTGGTATGACACTCGCTTTTAGATCGGAAGGTCCTGGGTTCGAGCCTCGCTCGACGCATAGTTGAATCCTTGGAAATGACTCTTTACTCACATTCTCTCACCGTACTCAGGTGTAAAATGAGTACCTGGCCGTTAACAGCGTTGTCTTTGTCCGAAAAATTGTAATATCGCCTAACAGGCGTCATGTCTCGTCCTACATGTTAAATGTTGCTGTTGACCAGGGACCCCTTGTAAAGCGCTTTGAGCACGTTAAGTGGATATTGTGCTATATAATTGCTTAATTTTATTTTTATTTTATTATTTTATTTTATTTTACGCGTTGCTGCGGCAAAGAACCTGGGAACGTAAAGCATCTAGTCGAACGTTGGCGTTGTGAAGAGGCTACTGGGCGGGTTCGCGACTGTACACGAATGCGGCAACGAATTCGTGGCCTGGATAGATTATATCATCAAATATTGTATATTATTATGTAGTGTGAGACAAATTAGAAGCTGTAGCTTCTGCCATGTCGTATCCTATATGCTGATTGTTGTTGTTGTTGGCTTGGGACCAATTGTAGAGCGCATTGAGCACAGTTAGTTGATACTGCATTATATAAAAAGCGATTTAGATGAAATTCTATACCCCCCCCCCCCACAACACTGCTGTAATCAATCCTAACATTGGCCCACACCGATATTTATATATGCCCATACTCATTGCCTAAATCCCCCAAACATTTCAATCTGTATCCAGAGGACACCTGATACCACAGACTCGAATTCTATTTTAATGTTTCATAACAAAACACTTTTTTTTTCCATTTTGGCCCCCAAAGTTCTTGTGCATCCAATCTCGATGGCCATCAAATAGGCAATAAGTCTCAAACCTGAGAATTCAATAAATTGTCAAGATCTGTCGCGTATCATACAATACTCTACTCTTTGCTGTTGATTCGGGACATTTTGTAAAGCGTTTTAAGCACATTCAGTGGATATTGCGTTATATCAAAAGTCCCAAGTTGAAAAATCGAATGACCCAAGTGTTCAATGACGTCATAGCCTGGAACAGGATAGTGATTGAAAATAGACCAGATGAACCCCATTCCGGCAATGCAACATTTCACGTTGGTATCGATATTTTCCCAGCACTGCTTCATTCAAATTACGCATGGCCTTGACCGACCATGGCGACATATATATATATATATTATATATTATATATATATATATATATATATATATATATATTATATATATATATCCTTTCTTTAAAAAATATAGCATTGTGGAGAACATTGTGCTTATTTGAGTCAATGAAAAACAATAAAAAATTGATACGGTGCACAACTCTACTGAAAGATTTGAAAATTAGAAATGTATTTTTTACAGATAGATAAACAGATAACTTGATTTCCTTTTATAATTTAAAGTCAGTTTGAATGTTCGTTGAGTCACACAGATATCATAAAATACGTACCGACGACACTAAACAGTCCCCAAATCAACCAATTTCGTCACTGTAAAAAGTTGTCAGTTTGCGTCATTTATTTATGACATCAAGTATTATTATTACTTCCGTTGTGTTGTTGATTTAGCGGTAATCAGTTTTGTTCTAATTGCGTGTATGTTTGTGTGTGTGTGTGTGTGTGTATGTGTGTATGTTTGTGTGTGTGTGTTGTGTGTGGTGTATACATGTGTGTGTGTTGGCATTTTTCAGCATACCGTGGCATTCATAGTGATATTATTCACTTGATCACATGAAGGTATTTCAGTCGCCATTTTGATTCTTCTTTTTTTTACTATTAGGGTTAGCTCGAGAGGTTAGTCATAAGTGTTATTAAAGGTGCTAGGGTGTTTGTTTTTCCATAAGTTAAGTAAAGGGGAGACATTCCAAAAGCTCCTACATCCCCATTATTCTTTAAATTTGTATTTTCACCGTTGATATTTTGTCAGGCATTTATTTAATCAATTTGTCATTATATAGAAGTATTTTAAAAACTCTAGAACGAGCCTTGATAGATTTGTGAAAGTTTAAAATTTCCTAATTTGACCATTGTTTTGATTTTCGGCCGCCATTTTGATTTGTTAAGTATTGAAAGTTAAAAGGTAGTGCAAAGCAGTCCGAGAGTTGTTTTCTTCTATTAGGGTTAGCTCGAGAGGTTAGTCATAAGTCTTATTGAAGGTGCTAGGGTGTTTGTTTTTTCCATAAGTTAAGTAAAGGGGAGACATTCCGAAAGCTCCTACATCACCAGTATTCTTTAAATTTGTATTTTCACCTTTAATCTTTTGTCAGGCGTTCATTTATTCAATTTGTCATGATTTTTTTCTATTAGGGTTAGCTCGAGATCGGATTATATTTCTTCCTATTAGGGTTATTCATAAGTCTTATTAAAGTGCTAGGGTGTTTGTTTTTCCTATTAGGGTTAATTAAAGGTACTAGGTTTAATTTTTTCTTGGGGTTAGTTGGGGGAATATATTATTAACTATATTACTGGGCCACACAGAAAAATCAACCGAAGATATACCAAATTACACAGACAACGTTGTTTACCAATCTGCCCTCATTAAATGATGGTGAGTACAGTATCGAATGAAAATAGTTCTTTCCCGCGAAATTGCGGGCTTTTTACTTTTATATATATATATATATATATATATATATATATATATATATATATATATATATATATTATCTGTAAAACTAAATTGCTATTCGTAGTCTATTTTTTGTAATTCAAATGTTATTTTATCAAACCAACACAAAACATTCTCAATATAACAATACCTACTGTGTGTTAAATAAAACATGCCCATATCATAATGGCCTTGGACACCTAATACTGCTAACAATGACACGTAGATATACCTAAGCCTATAGCAATCCCATTGCTTTAATTGTCCAACTCTTCACGCTGTATCGACTAGTGCGGCAATGTGGTCTAGTCGTATGACACTCGCTTTCGGATCGGAAGGTCCTGTGTTCGAGTCTCGCTCGACGCATAGTTGAGTCCTTGGAAAAGAGTCTTTACTCACTTTCTCTCACCGGACTCAGGTGTAAAATGAGTACCTGGTCGTTAACAGCGTTGTCTTTGTCCGAATAAATTATAATATCGCCTTGCAGGCGTAATGTCTTCGTCCTACATGTTAAATGTTTCTGTTGGCTAGGGTCCCCTTGTAAAGCGCTTTGAGCACGTTTAGTGGATATTGCGCTATAGAAAAGCTCATTATTTATTAGTGAAAGTGCCATCCGAAGACAATGCCTATTTTATTGCACTACGACAAAACACGTTATATACATTTTGGCCTGATAACTGATAACAAATTTAAATCAAAACACTCATCGGTTTAAAGGACTCTCAACTTGTCAAAATGTCTAGAAATGAAGAATTCAAGGACGTGTCAGTTTTGAGACGGTTTAACAAGTTGAAGATCATTTTAAAAACAACAAAACTAGAGCATTTAGTGGGAGCAGCGTGGCGCAGCGGTGCGGTCTTTGGTTCGTACCCGAAAAGGTACCCATTTCGATCGCCCGTCGCTGCGCTGTGTGGCCTTCTTGAGCAAGTCACCTCGCCCTAGATCAATTTACGGCGTGCACTGCGGATGACGCCTGGTTTATTCCAGTCTTCCCTAGGAATAGACCCTAGGGACAATTTTCCCCTATGGGATGAATAAAGAGAATTTTATTTTTTTTATTATTATTTATTTATTTATTGTATTGCGCAATATCCACTAAACGTGATCAAAACTCTTTGCTTTGTTCCCCAACAACAGCAACAATTAACATGTAGGACGACACATGACGCCTGTTAGGCGATATTACAATTTATTTCCGACAGAGACAACGCTGTTATCGGCCATTTCCTCATTTTACACTTGAGCACGGTGAAAGACTGTGAGGAAAGAGTATTTTCCAAGAACTCAACCATGCACCACACAGAGCGGGTCTCGAACCCTGGACCTTCCTATGGTGAGAGTCACACCACTAGTCCACATGGCCGCACGATCGTGCGATCCTCTGGTGTGACACTTGCTTTAGGCACTAGTATGACGTTTTGCTCTGACGGCGAAAGTTGTCCTTGGACATGGTTAGTTAGTCACATACTTTTTCCACACTCAGGTGTAAAATGAGTACCCGGCCGGTAAGAGCGTTGTCTTTGGCTTTTTTTTTTTTTTAGCTCTTTTAATATAGCGCAATATCCACTAAATGTGCTCAAAGCGCTTTACAAGGGGTCCCTGGTCAACAGCAACATTTAACATGTAGGACGGGACATGACGCCTGTTAGGCGATATTACAATTTTTCGGACAAAGACAACACTGTTAACGGCCAGGTACTCGTTTTACTCCTGAGTACGGTGAGAGAATGCAAGTAAAGAGCCTTTTCCAAGAACTCAACTATGCGCCGAGCGCGAGGCTCGAACCCAGGACCTTCCGATCCGAAAGCGAGTGTCATACCACGAGACCACATAGCCGTCTTGTCGGGGGAAAAAATATTCAACGCTATGTCTCGACATGCATGTTGCTGTTGACTTGGGACCCCTTCAAAGCTCCTTTTGGTACATTTAGTTGACATTGAAATGAACAAGTGTGTGTGAAAGGTGCCAGACAAAGCAAGAAAGAAAAATACAAGAAAAAAAAACATCCCAAATTGACAGTCGACCTCGATTGGGGATCGAACCTCAGACCTTCTGATTACCGGTCAGACGTGCTACCATTACCGACTGATATTTTGGGATATTTCTTTTTCTTGTATTTTTCTTCCTTGCTTTTTCTGGCACCTTTCATACACATTTGTTCAATTCTTTATCATACACAAGTGCCTGCTCTTAAATTCTTAAATTGACATTAGTTGACATGGCGCTGTGGAGAAGTTCAATGTTTTGCGGGGATATTTTCTTTTGTTTTACTTCCTTATTTTTTCTCCTTAAAAAAAAAAGTTGTACAATTTTTCAGACCAAAACTTTAAAAAATGTGTTTGGTCAGAGAAAGACTGAAATTGGTGAGATCAAACATGTTATATTATGTATAGTGTTACGTGACGACACCCTAATACCTGTTTATGTTTTTTCGACCAATCACCGATCAGCAAAGTAAAGGAAGTGGCACTTAAAAACATGATCTCGTTATTGATGAGACCTTGCGTGTAAATCCTGACTCAAATCCAATACAGGATTGCCCAGTTTGGTGTGTTTAATGTCAAATTTCAAAAACTGATTGTTTTCTCTTTGGTTATTGAATTTCGTTTTCTTATATTTTCTATGTTTTTAAAAATTATTTGGTTGGAGCTATTCAAACCTGAAATTTGTCAATAATAAAAGAAAACAGACTGTATATTTACATCGTATTTCTATGGTGCGGATATGTGGTTTAGTGGTATGACACTCGCTTTCGGATCGGAAGGTCCTGGGTTCGAGACTCGCTCGGCGCATAGTTGAGTCCTTGGAAAAGGCTCTTTACTCATATTCTTTCACCGTACCCAGGTGTAAAATGAGAACTTGGCCGTTTACGAAGTTATCTCAATCGAAAAAAAAAATTATTATCGCCTAGCAGGCGTCATGTCTCTTTCTATATGTTACGTATGGCTGTTGGTTATGGTCACCATGTAAATCGCTTTGAGCACGTTTAGTGGATATCGCTCTATATAACTGCTCTTTTTTTAATGATTGGTGAATATTTGGTCAAGTAAATTGTTTCTATATTTGTGCTCGATTAATCTGCGTGAAGCCTTACCGAGATATTGGAATAGGATAAACAGGAGATGGAACCCTATATTTATTTTATATAGTCTTTCTACCATAATTGCTCAATAAGTCGGTGGAACCGGAAATTGCTTCCAAGCCTCAACCAGTTGACTGACGTAATCTAAAAAGGGCGTATTTAAGAATTTAGCCAGAACACTCGTCCATCAAAAAATCGATCGATTTAAATGACCCTCAACTTGGCAAAAACTCTCAAACCTCGGACTTCGAGAAGTCACAGGTTTGAGATTTTTGCCCTCTTCTACCTTCAAATATTTTCTCGGACTTCTCCAAGTCCCAGGTTTGAGAGTTTTTGCCCTCGTCTACCTTCAAATATTCTCTCGGACTTCTCGAAGTCCCAGGTTTGATAGTTTTTGCCCTCGTCTACCTTCAAATATTGATCGATTTAAATCTATCGATATAATTTGAAGGACGTAGTAGGGTCACTGACATCGATCGATAGTTGAAGGACGAGTTTTCTGGCCAAACCTTTAAATACGTTATTTTTGTCAGAGTACGATACAAAGAGCTGGTTCATTGCCTTGCCACTTTTAAGTTCCACTAAATTCATACAAAGACAGAATATAGGTTATAACTCCCGAGAGAGTACGAGACAAATAGCTGGTTCATTGCCTTGCCACTTTTAAGTTCCACTAAATTCATACTAAGACAGAATATAGGTTATAACTCCCGAGAGATGTATTGAACACCCTAGAATCACAATTATTAGTCCAGATATCTCGATCGTAAGAGCATTTGTGACCCATCGTCTCAAAATGGTATTATGTCGGAACGAACCATATGCTTAAAAGTCGAATTAACTGATAAACTGGCCAAAAATATAATTTGTTGGCATTAGTACCCTAAAATATGGTATCCGCTCTTCTCAATAAAACATACAAACTCAACACAAGTCTGATATTTCTGGCTATAAATTCAATTTTCAACATCTTAACCATCCCGACTTAATATCGTTTTGAGACGAAGGGTCACATTTGCTGAATGCGTAAAGAAGTCTGGATCGTTTGTGAAGATCTTTGTGTACGTTTGGTGGATCCAGCACTATATAAAAGCTCAAGTTGTTGGGGGGTTTTTTTCTCTATGAATGATGAACATGTGACTTATTCGGTTTGAAACGTCACGTCATCAAATGAGTTGATGACTTTCAAAACGTCCTGAGTCACATCCTGATAGAATATGAGTCAACAATCTCAAGCTGTCTTTTGGACTCCATAGAATCACCAGAGAAAATTTGGAGTTTGGAGATAATCAGGGTACTGTTCTATGAGGCAAAGAAGACACTACTGCTCCTCTTTTAAAAATGGCGGTTTTTAACGTGCGGCTATGTGGTCTAGTGGTATGACACTCGCTTTCGGATCGGAAGGTCCTGGGTACTCACCGTACTCAGGTGTAAAATGAGTACCTGGCCGTTAACAGCGTTGTCTGTGTCCGAAAAATTGTAATATCGCCTAACAGGCGTCATGTCTCGTCCTACATGTTAAATGTTGCTGTTGACCAGGGACCCCTTGTAAAGCGCTTTGAGCACATTTCAGTGGATATTGTGCTATATAAAGCTCAATTTTTTATTTATTTTTTTTTAAATGTGACTTAGTGCCTTTTGAAAGGCACCTACTCAAATGTCTGACTTTTCATTATTTTGATCTTTCAAATCAATAATGCCTAATCTTCTTCATTCCGACAAAATACGAAATGGACGACAAGAACATCGCACAAAATGACGTTTATTCAATTCTTATCAGAAATGCCATCATGAGCAGATGTTCATATCCAACATCCTTTCTTTTAAAAATATAGCATTGTGGAGAACATTGTGCTTATTTGAGTCAATAAAAAAATTGATACGGCGCACAACTCTACTGAAAGATTTGAAAATTAGAAATGTATTTTTTACAGATAGATAAACAGATAACTTGATTTCCTATTATAATTTAAAGTCAGTTTGAAAGTTCGTTGAGTCAAACAGATAATATCATAAAATATGTACCGACGACACTTAGCTCCCAAAATCAACTAATTTTGACACTGTAAAAAGTTGTCAATTTGCGTCATCTATTTATGACATCAAGTATTATTATTACTTCCGTTGTGTTGTTGATTTAGCGGTAATCAGTTTTATTATGTAGTATTATGTTCTAATTGCGTGTATGTTTGTGTGTGTGTGTGTGTGTGTGTGTGTTGTGTGTGGTGTATACATGTGTGTGTGTGTGTTGGCATTTTTCAGCAAATCGTGGCATTCATAGTGATATTATTCACTTGATCACATGAAGGTATTTCAGTCGCCATTTTGATTCTTTTTTTACTATTAGGGTTAGCTAGAGAGGTTACTCATAAGTGTTATTAAAGGTGCTAGGGTGTTTGTTTTTCCATAAGTTAAGTAAAGGGGAGACATTCCGAAAGCTGCTACATCCCCAGTATTCTTTAAATTTGTATTTTCACCGTTGATATTTTGTCAGGCATTTATTTATTCAGTTTGTCATTATATAGAAGTATTTTAAAAACTCTAGAACAAGCCTTGATAGATTTGTGAAAGTTTAACATTTCCTAATTTAACCATTGTTTTGATTTTCCGCCGCCATTGTGATTTGTTAAGTATTGAAAGGTAGTGCAAAGCAGTCCGAGAGTTGTTTTTTTCTATTAGGGTTAGCTCGAGAGGTTAGTCATAAGTGTTATTAAAGGTGCTAGGGTGTTTGTTTTTCCACAAGTTAAGTAAAGGGGAGACATTCCGAAAGCTGCTACATCCCCAGTATTCTCTAAATTTGTATTTTCACCGTTGATTTTTGTCAGGCATTTATTTATTCAGTTTGTCATATAGAAGTACTCTAGAACAAACCTTGATAGATTTGTGAAAGTTTAAAATTTCCTAATTTGACCATTGTTTTGATTTTCGGCCGCCATTGTGATTTGTTAAGTATTAAAAGGTAGTGCAAAGCAGTCCGAGAGTTGTTTTTTTTCTATTAGGGTTAGCTCGAGAGGTTAGTCATAAGTGTTATTAAAGGTGCTAGGGTGTTTGTTTTTCCATAAGTTAAGTAAAGGGGAGACATTCCGAAAGCTGCTACATCCCCAGTATTCTTTAAATTTGTATTTTCACCGTTGATAAAATATGTACCGACGACACTTGGCTCCCAAAATCAACTAATTTTGACACTGTAAAAAGTTGTCAATTTGCGTCATCTATTTATGACATCAAGTATTATTATTACTTCCGTTGTGTTGTTGATTTAGCGGTAATCAGTTTTATTATGTAGTATTATGTTCTAATTGCGTGTATGTTTGTGTGTGTGTGTGTGTGTGTGTGTATGTTTGTGTGTGTTGTGTGTGGTGTATACATGTGTGTGTGTTGGCATTTTTCAGCAAATCGTGGCATTCATAGTGATATTATTCACTTGATCACATGAAGGTATTTCAGTCGCCATTTTGATTCTTTTTTTACTATGAGGGTTAGCTCGAGAGGTTACTCATAAGTGTTATTAAAGGTGCTAGGGTGTTTGTTTTTCCATAGGTTAAGTAAAGGGGAGACATTCCGAAAACTGCTACATCCCCAGTATTCTTTAAATTTGTATTTTCACCGTTGATATTTTGTCAGGCATTTATTTATTCAGTATGTCATTATATAGAAGTATTTTAAAAACTCTAGAACAAGCCTTGATAGATTTGTGAAAGTTTAACGTTTCCCAATTTGACCATTGTTTTGATTTTCGGCCGCCATTGTGATTTGTTAAGTATTGAAAGGTAGTGCAAAGCAGTCCAAGAGTTGTTTTTTTTCTATTAGGGTTAGCTCGAGAGGTTAGTCATAAGTGTTATTAAAGGTGCTAGGGTGTTTGTTTTTCCATAAGTTAAGTAAAGGGGAGACCTTCTGAAAGCTCCTACATCCCCAGTATTTTTTAAATTTGTATTTTCACCGTTGATATTTTGTCAGGCATTTATTTATTCAGTTTGTCATATAAAAGTATTTTAAAAACTCTAGAACAAACCTTGATAGATTTGTGAAAGTTTAACATTTCCTAATTTGACCATTGTTTTTGATTTTCGGCCGCCATTGTGATTTGTTAAGTATTGAAAGGTAGCTCGAGAGGTTAGTCATAAGTGTTATTAAAGGTGCTAGGGTGTTTGTTTTCCATAAGTTAAGTAAAGAGGAGACATTCCGAAAGCTCCTTCATCCCCAGTATTCTTTAAATTTGTATTTTCACCTTTGATCTTTTGTCAGCACGGTGGTAGAACAGCACATTCAACGTTCAAAATTCCAATTCCAATAACGGATAACAGCACCTGTAGCATCAGTCGCCAATCAGACACAGCTAAGTTACTGAAGAGTAGTTCTCTCATAATTTGGGATGAAGCACCTACGATGGACAGGCGTGTGTTTGAATGTGTGAGCAGGACATTTTGTGACATAACAGGCAGTTCAAAACCTTTTGGGGGCAAAGTGGTTGTACTTGGATGGGATTTTCGGCAAATTCTACCTGTTGTTAACAAAGGAAGTGAAGCCGATATATTAAGTGTCACACTTAAGTCAATTATTTGGAATTTTGTCACCATTTTTCATGAACATGAGGGTTACTGATGACAATAACTGTTTTGCAAATTGGCTTCTCCGCATCGGAAATGGTGCAGAGCCGGTTTTCAGCGAAATAGGAAAGTATTCTGTTAAATTACATACAGCGCTATGCCTTCCTGAAAATGACCCAGAATGCTTGATAAATGCTGTATACAATGATTTGAATCTGAACTTTGCGGATGAACGTTATCTATCAGAGAGAGCAATTTTGACTACAAGCCATGAAAATGTTGACAAAATAAATGCAGCCGTTCTGTCCAGGTTGACCTCATCAACTGAACAAATTTTCCGCAGTGCTGATTCCATTCAAAGTGACTCTGACATCAACGTATACCCGATTGAATTCTTGAACGAACTTACACCTCCCGGACTTCCTCCACATGCATTACATTTGAAAGCCAACACGTCAGTCATGCTGCTTAGAAATATAAATCCTAAATCAGGCTTCCTAAATGGCACCCGTTTGTTAATAATTAAATTAGGTTCAAAAGTATTAGAAGCCAAGATAATTACCGGTAGTAGAGCTGGAGACATAGTGTTTATCCCTAGAATCAATCTGACGACAACAACGGATTGAGGCTTACCATTTTTTCTAAATAGAAGACAGTTTCCGGTAAAATTGTCATATGCAATGACAATTAACAAGTCTCAGGGGCAGACATTAAGCAAGGTGGAGATTTTCTTACCACAACCGGTATTCACACACGGACAACTGTATGTTTCTGTGTCACGGGTCAGAGGCTATAGTGGCTTACACTTCATGTTGGGCCACACAGAAAAATCAACCGAAGATATACCAGATTACACAGACAACGTTGTTTACCAATCTGCCCTCATTAAATGGTGGTGAGTACAGTATCGAATGAAAAAGTTCTTTCCCCGCGAAATTGCGGGCTTTTTACTAGTATATAAATATAATAATTCAGAAAAGTGAATGGAGCAGGCACTTATGTTGGTAACAACAAGAGATGAAGTGAATAGAAAAGTGCCAGATGACAATAGAGAATAAAGAATTTTCGCGGCGGAGTTGTCGTACAAATAAACGTCGCAGGTCAAACCCCATAACCGCCGCGAAAAAAAATTATTCTCTATTGTCTTATGGCACTTTTCTACTCACTTCACCTCTTGTTGGTAACAAATATACGTAATAATGTAGGCCAAGGGTCAAGAATTCGGTGAGTTGGTCTCCTTGTTATAATTGGGGACAAAGAATGTCTCATGAAAGTACGGGGGAACCACTTGAATGTTCATAGTTTATTTCATTTTCATGGAAAGGAAATTGTGACAGACAAAAGGCACGATATCTATTATTCAAACAAAAACGTTGAGAACCAAATTCAATTATCTGTGTTTCCTGTTTTCTAATAAACTCAACAACTTCCAAATTAGTAGTTAAATATATCAATATTTCACAACCGGAATTTATGAATTAATAACGGGATAGCATCTTTTCCCATTTCACAATACCAGCATGATAACAAACGTGACCCACCGTCTCAAAGCGGTATTATTTAGGTGTTAGCCAGGGGGTACAAAACGTATTTCAAAATAAAAGTAAGAAAACCTGTGAGATTTTAGTTTTTGTCAGTTTAACTCTATCCTTACCAGCTATTTTTAGAATTTCCCCCCAAAATTCACTCCAAACCAACACAAGAATAGACTTTTCTTACTCAAACAAAAAGAAGAAAGTGAGCTCTACAGCAGTGTTTAGTATCTATAGCTGTAATCAAAGCATGTCTTTAAATTTTGTGATGTACAAGAGAAATCAGATTGAGAAAATTGTCTGTTGCATCGTAACGAATGTGGCGAATTTCCTATAGGTGGTAAGAAGAGGGTTAACTCTCTTCTTACCAGCTATGTTCAGAATTTCCTCCCGTATTTTCACAACCACTCAACCACTAAAATTGAATTCCTGACTCAGACAGAAAGCAACAAGTACATTTTATGCATAATGCTGTTCAGCAAAATGAGTTCTACAACACAGTGTCAAGTATTGATATCTTCTGTGCGGCTATGTGGTCTAGTGGTATGACACTCGCTTTCGGATCGGAAGGTCCTGGGTTCGAGCCTCGCGCTCGGCGCATAGTTGAGTCCTTGGAAATGACTCTTTACTCACATTCTCTCACCGTACTCAGGTGTAAAATGAGTACCTGGTCGTCAACAGCGTTGTTTCTGTCCGAAAAATTGTAATGTCTTGTTCTTCATTTTACGTGTTGCTGTTGGTCAGGGACCCTTTGTAAAGCGCTGCTTTGAGCACATTTAGTGGATATTGCGCTATATAAAAGCTCTAGTTCTTTTTTTCTTCTCTTCAGTCCTCATCCCACAGTGAATATGGACCACTTATGACCTTGTGATTTTGTCCTCTGCTTTCCTCAAAATGTGTGCTATCCATCTCTAAAGTATTTATAGCTATAGGGAATGAGATTAGCGGAAGAGTAGCGCCCCTTGATTGGACGTCACCCATAGTCTGTGACGTCACCGGCGGAAAAGTTATAAGAGAGAGAACGTCATGTTTGTTGTGCGCATGCGTCTCTCGTCCTCGCCCCATAGTCTGTGACGTCACATACTATGGGTGACGTCCTAGGTGAACAGACAGTAGGTCACATACCCCGGAAGAGACTCGATTCTATTGGGGGCCTAAAAACTGGCCCTCAATGAATCTGTACGAATGACGAAACGTTTAAAACGCTATTTAAAAGTGCCTCTCTACAACTATTTTTATTGAGAAATTATATTTTTCATGATTCTAGTTTAAATACATATTACTCTGATGATAGCTAACCTTGATTATAATTGCTTAAATCACAGATGGGTTAATTAAGGGCAATACAAATTGATAGTTATTATTTTGTAAACAGTACGAAATATCAAGAAAGAACCCCATAAAATCTGAATATTTCTATTTCTATGACACATTGCCATATTTATGGACAATAAAGATCTATTATTATTATTATTATTATTATTATTATTATTATTATTATTATTATTATTATTATTATTATTATTATTATTATTATTATTATGATAATGATGATGTGATGATGATGATGATGATGATGATGATGATAGTTAAAATGATAATACGATAATCATAATAATAATAATATAATAATAATAATAATAATAATAATAATAATAATAATATAATAAAATAATAATAATAATAATAATAATAATAATAATAATATTAATAATAATAATAATAATAATAATAATAATAATAATAATAATAATAATAATAATAATAATAATAATAATAACAATAATAATAATAATGATAATAATAAAAGGATGATCATCATGACATGATTACTACTTATTACTAAGAAGACTATATCTATTTCATATTTCATTGTTATTAGTGTTAGTTCATATTCTCCATTAGCATTGACATGTACTTTTAATCTAAGTCTATTAACTTAAGAGTAATAGTAGTGAGGGATAGAAATGCTATTATTCACATTGTTGGAATACAACTTGACAAGTAGTCAAGTAAGAAAAAGAAAGTGAAAAATATCCAAATCTAAGGGTGTCTACTTACATGTCATGAATATCACAACCACAAATTAATCCTCAGAAATATATATCCAAATAAGAAATACACCGTAATCTTAATCCATTGGAAGAATAATCCAGATGATTCCATTTCATGATACAATTTGTACCTCACTCTGCGTTTAACGGGCTTGTGACCGTCACATTCAAAATGTGGCCGCATTAAGGTTGTTTTTTATTTTATTATTATTATTTATTTTTTTTTAAATAAATAAATACATAGAAATACATACATGGCCCTGTAAGTAATGCTGGGAATTCTGAGGATATAAGAAGAAAATTATTTGAGAGTGTCTCTGAAATTCGAAAATTAATATTCACATTCGTGGACATAAAAATTTAACATTGGGGCATGGGGGGGGGGGGGGAGAAAGGATGCTTGATAATGATGTCTTATGTTGATGTCAGCTTTCTTATCTTCCTTGCACTCCGCTCAACATTTCTTTCCTCCACATTTTCCCTGCAATAATTCTTTAGCAAAATATTAACGAGTCTTGAAATTGCAGCGTCTGGTATGGAACAGTCCAATCTGAAAAAACGAGGAAATTCTTTGAATAAATTGAGATATCTACGCCTACATGATAGCTCCACTGACTGTCTGAAAAAATCCAAAACACAAGAGAACAAATTGAAAAAGTCCTTCTGAAGGACAGCTCAAACCACCACGAGAAAGCGTTGTTGTAAAAGAAGTAGTCTCAGTGGGAAACGATGACATGTTACCTTGGAGATTCGGGTGTTTTGATGCAATATAACCTGCAATATAAAAAAGAGGCATTGTCTCATCAGTTGACAGTTTACTAGGAAAGTCTGGAAGTGAATCTAAAAGCAAAATATCATTATCAGAAAATGGAAGGTCACATAAATTACAAGCATGCGGTGCTCCACTGTAATCAACATCTGTTGTCATGCTCTCCAGCATGAGCTTGGCACGATCAATGGTATTGGTATGTGAGGCATTCTCTACTGAAATGTAATAGTTACACCCTGCTGATCTGCGTAAGTGACCAAAATGGCTTTCAATATCATCCTGTTGACAAAAAACCAAGAGCGACATAATCATGATGGAGACTTATCTGAGGACAAGAGAAAATGTGCCAAATCAATAAAGCACTTGCAGGTCCAGAAGAGAGCATTGGCTGTATCTGCTGTAAGAGAATGCATACGAGGATTAGAAAGTGGAGTAAGACGTAATGCCATATCTGCCCATGAGTTCAGAATATCCAGCTGGTGATGCTCCTCATCCCTGATTACTGCCATATCAGGATCTCGAAGTCGAGTATGTCGGAGAGGATCTTTTGTATTGAAAACTTTCCATAAGCATATCACATTATCAATGAATATAGCCGTATCTTTCCATGACTGTGTCGAAGCTGATGAAGACTTGAGGGCTGCACTTGTTTTTTTTTTCTGAAAAGACATCAAGAACAAGAGAAACTTTCTGCTTTTCGATGTTAGAAGGCCTAAGACAAACATTATTTAATTTAGACATGCGCAATGAAAATTCAGATGTTTCATGATCATATAGTGCGATCAAATCCGACCATTTAGCCATCTTCTTGTCTGTGGGGTCAGGACTATCTAAAGGTGAAAAAGCAATGGTACCAGTTCTTTCGAAATCCAATTATTACGTATACTCTTTAACAGGTGAACTGGATCATAAATCAAAAAAAGAGGTTTGTGATTAGTTGAGACTGGGGATTTAGCAATCCAAGGCGTTTGCTCATTATCTCTGTCAAATTTCTGAAAAAAAGACTGATTTACTCTATTATTATCACATACAATGGCGACAACATTTCCTCCACATTCCTCCACAGTTGTAATGACTTCAGCAACCTGTTGAAATTGAAATTCAGAAGTTAATGAATGACACGGAACAAGTCTGGCAAGGAAAGATTTTGAACCAAAAAAACATTTCACCATAATACCAAGCATTGTTGTAGCTGCTCTGTCAGGATAATCATGAGCATAACCAAAGACTTCAGCACCACGATACGACAAAGAGGCTTTGATGTAAATTTCATCCACAATCAATATACATCCTCGGCTGCGCTCACTGATGCTCCTGAAAATAGAGGTAAATAAAGCTGCATCACTCATATTTTTGCTGACAGCAGTAATTTTCTGTAAAGTAGAAATGGATGGTAATTGTAAATAATTCCTAAGCTGTGAATAATGAGAACGAGACAATGAATACCAACTAAAAGCAGTAAAAAGGTCCTCTGTGGAGTAAATGCGTTAATTTTTAGAGGCATTAAGAATGTGAACATTACGTTGTAGAAATTTCACCTGTGGAACATCTTCATCATTGGAAATGACATACTTAATCAATGCATCAAGCCCACTCCAACACTTCACTTGCTTGTCACTAGAAATAAAGTCTGGATAATTCTTTATTTTTCTGACGCCCTTGTAGCATTCAAATGATAAAGCCAGAGAACCTGAGGAAGATAATATATTAAAAAACATAGAAAAATCACAGATTGGACCATCTCTACGTATACTACATAAAGTGTAGAGTCCTCTTGCCTTTTCAAATCCAACAACACCTCCTACAGGATGGCCAAGAAGCATGTTAATAAAGCGTTCATGAAAATCCTTTCCATCAAGCGAATCTTTTGCACGAAATTCAGCCATTTCATCAATAACAAGAGCTCTTGACTCTGCTGTTGCTCTGTCTGTAGTACGACAAGTATGTCTGCCAGCCTGTAGAGGGATACAAGATTTTGGAACGTTAGGGAAAATAGAAGGTGGATTAGCAGGTCGAAAGGCTCTTCCGACGGTTCGAATCATTTCAGTGTTCTTTCGGCCAATGTAAAGAACACACGCCCATATTATCAGTCACATCCTCAAATTTCAATACATTGGGCAGACGTGAAATCCAAAGCCTTTTTGTTTCATCGTCAGTTGGAAAACGATAAACAGAAATCTTTTCATCTGATGCCGATGGTGGATTATTGTGAGCGGGACGATATCCACTTCGAAAATTTACGACTCAGCACCTCCTCCCCATTTTATATTAAATCCTGTTGGAAATCACAAACAAATTAATCCTGAAATGTTAGAATGCTGTGGAAATAAGAATCATTTCATAAAAATCATTCTAAAAAGGGAAAAAATCAAATTTAACAGACTCTCATCAAAGCACGCCATGCCTGATAACATTGGATGAGAAAGAGAAAGTAGAAATCTTAGGCCTTGACAAAACGAGGTTTCACTGCGTATTCTATGTCCGGTATAAAGACCTCCATGGTGACGTCCAATCAAGGGAATCTACTCTTCCGCTAATCTCATTCCCTATATCAAAAAAATAATCCTTGAATTTTGTGATGTACAAAAAAGATTAGAATGAGAAAATTATTGGTCGCATCGTAACGAATGTGGTGATTTTCCTATTGTTGGTAAGGAGAGGCTTAAGAAACTTCATCCAATTTCCTCAGTAAAACCATTAAAAACCAACAATACAAATGTCATATTTTTTGAAGATAAAGACCTGAACAAGGGGGTATGAAACGTGCCAGATATAGCAAGAAATAAAAATACAAGAAAACAAAAAAAATCCCAAAAAATTAGTCTATCTCGACTGGGGACCGATTTTTTGGGATGGTTTTTTTTCTTTTCTTGTACAGTATTTTTCTTTCTTACTTTGTCTGGCACCTTTCATACACACTTGTTCTGATCTTTATTTTACACCGGTGCCTGCTCCCTTAATTTCTTAATTTGATATTTTTGAAGATAAAATCAAAATTTAGCATTTTTTTTAAAAATCAACCCGTCCGATGTGAATACATTTGCATGTCTGATAACCGGACGCATTTATGGGCTCGTCTTAGCATTGATGTAATGGACATGTTCGGACTAAAGGCCAGAGGTATGGCCTATCTCAATTTATCAATTAATATATCAAGTGTTGCTATTGGTTCTTGGTGGTATATTTTTTACATTTTTGTGCATTTGCATATATATATATATATATATATATATATATATATATATATATATATATATATATATATATATATATATATATATATATATATATATATATATATATATATATATATATATATATATATATATATAATATATATATATATATTATACATTATGCATAGATTTTTAAACTTTGTAGTTTATATATACATTTATACGATTTCCATTTTTTGATGAATAGTTTTATATTATATTATATTTATTATTATTATTATAATATATTATTATTATTATTATTATTATTATTATTATTATTATTATTATTATTATTATTATTATTATTATTATTATTATTATTATTATCATTATTATTATTACTATTATTATTATTATTATTATTAATGATAATGTGGGGCTTTTTGTTTGTTTGTTGGTTTGATAGTATTTCCATTACAACAATGAGACCAGAACAATTTGGTTACCAGACCTGCTAATAGATATACGCCGATCCCAACATAATACTGTTGAGGCACAAATTTTTAGTTCTTCTTTTTCACCATTTCTGTCCCTTCGCGTCATCACCTAATTTTCTGTCTCTTGTCAAACCCTTAAGGGTCTTCTCAAGGAATATTCATGGGTGATTTCAACAAGTCTCTATCTATAAAACGACACTTTGATATTCCGTATTCCTTATTTGTTTTTAGATATCTACGATATTTCAAGAACATGATATTTGCCCGTGGTTATAATTTGTCATCGAATAATATCATACTGTCTGATAAACAGTTTTAATTTCCGTTTCATCGCTCCTAATTTTCTAAGTGGCTAAGTAGCGGAAACGCATTAAATTCAATTTGGCCTAAAACTGACAAAAGGCATATTTATAAAGATTTTCTCATAAATTATTATTTTAGGTCTGATAACCCAATATAAAATGGGCTCATTGTTGTAGTGGAAATCTAAAACGCAAAATATATTACAACTGATGTCAGACCTGTATATATATACAGGTCGTTTTAAACCGTAAGGTCAATTCAAAATGAATTGGTATTTGCTTAGGTACACAAAGTAGCAAATAAGGTTGGCCAACGCTATTTGTCATATTTCCACATTCAGTAAAACCCTCATTTATTTTTGCCTTTAAAATCAAAGAACACAACAAAGTTTTCTTATTCGTCAGAATATATTTAAATTTTTAAAATAATTATATTTATATCTAATTATTAATTATATTTATATTTAATTAACGATTGCTTTTCTTACAGCTTTTGTTTCATAATGTGTATTTTAATCCGCATCATTGGTTGTTAAAACCTCAAAAATCCATATCTAATGCGATATATTTATATAACTATTTACTTTTATGACATTTTAATAAAAGGTTTTTATTTCATAATCCAATAATTAACGTTGTTCAAGACATTGTAGAAAAAAATGACATCGTGAAAACATATTAGATATGTGATTCTTTATTTTCATTGTTGACCTTTCTTATGTTCAAACGCTTCCCGAATCAATACAATCTGATTATGACTGCAATGAATATAATAAATAAATGAAACACTGTGGCATTGTTCATGGTAAATGCTTAGAAAAGCTCTTTATAATTACTCTTAATTCTTTATTTATCTCTATGTTGTTGTTTTTTAAAGCAATCATATTATATCTATTCATTCAATTATTTATCTATTATGTATCTATCCCCAAAGCTCACTGATGATGATGATGATGATGATGATGATGATGATGATGATGATGATGATGATGATGATGATGATGATGATGAATACATTATTTATTGTCGGTAAAAATTCATATCATGCATACATCGTTTATTACATCGTAAAAGCTATTAACAATGACAACAAAATATAAAAGTAATAATTTGAAATAAAATATAATGAGGTAGATAATATCTTCTTGATAAAATCTGATTTAAAATCAGTAAGCCCTTGAAGGCTTTTCACCGGAAAAATATTCTTTTAAAAATACTTTGCACATAAATTAAATGCTATATATATTGACATATCTCACTGTTTCATTAAATATGAATATCAAATATGCTTAAGAGAACAGAAAACAGATTTGAACCAGTCTGAGAATCTGCCACCTTTGTCATAAGAGTCTTTCAAACCTATTCAAATCTGTCTCCGATCTCATGTGCTCTGGCAGATTATCCCACGAACCTGCAGCAGCATAAGGAAGACTGTTTACCGAAATGAGTTGTGTTGATGTTTGGGACATTAACAGTATTGGTGTGCATAAAACACATATTTTCTTTCTTTAAAAGTTACTAAAGTTTTAAACATTTTGGGGATAATTTGTGAACAATTTTGAATGTTTCTGTTGCCATAATTTGCATTCGCTTGGTTTCAAGGGGGATAACTTAAGCCTTAGTTAATAGCTCTTCGTAAGTGTCGGTATAGTCGCTGTAGATGAATCTGAGAGCACGTTCTTGATTTTTTTCCCCATTTTCTTAGTTTTTGCTCTTGAGAAGCAGTGCCAAATTAGTGGACAAAAACTGAAATTTAATAAGATAAATGTATGGAAAATTGTTGTTTCTTTATTTTGGACATGTGTCTTCCTATTCTTTTTAACACGTTTAGTTGTTGAGAGGCCTTCCTGCATATTTCCTTGATGTGAAAGTCAAATTTTAGTTGGTAGTCAATATCAATTCCAAGTAACTTTACTGTGTCTTCACATCGTATTGTTACTGAATCAATATTAAATAGTGGGGACTTATTTTGGTTTCTTTTGCCTACAGCTAAAGCCTGGAACTTGTCTGGATTGGCCTTAATGCGACTTGTATGGAACCAATTAGTCAGGATCTGGCTCTCCTGCTCAAGAATATCAGTTAGAGTTTTAAAATCTTTATGGCAGTAGGATAGGATAGTGTGTTATCGTCGGCATAATAACACAGTACTGAATCTTTTATAAATAAAAATATGTCATTTGTGACCCATCGCCTCAAAACGGTATTAAGCCGGGATGATCAAAGTGCTGAGATTAGAATCTATGACCAAAAACATCAGACATGGGTTGAGTCCATAAGAAAAAATATAGAATTTTAAAATGCTGAAAACCGACATTTCGTTTTCTTGACCAGTTAAGCTTAAAATTGACCTTTCAGCATCTTGTTCATCTCGACATAATACCATTTGGAAACGATGGGTCACATTTATAAATATATTAAAAAGCAATGCACCTAAAATCGATCCCCGTGGCGCCCCTTTTTGAAACTTCTTCCCACTGACTCTGAACTTCTCCAATTTTAACTTGTTGTTTTCTTTTTTGATACATAACATTTAATTAATATTGTAGATTTTCGTGAAACCCAACAGGCATAGAATTTGCTAATTAAAATGTCACGCGGCAAACAATCAAAAGCTTTAGACAAATCCATCAGGATTGTCGTTACATATTGTTTATTGTCTCGCTTTACACCAAAAAGGACTTATTCTAGTCGATCCTGGTTGGTGTTAAGATTTTTTTACGGTAGCTTAGTCAGATCTGGCGGAAAGTATGTTGCGATCAAAAAGGTAACAAGCAATTGTTATTGTTTGTCCGTTTCACACTATGGAAACTGGGATTAACACCTACTTCATGGGTCGAATGGCTCTGAAGAACGACGGTAATATTTTGGCATCAAAATCTTAAAAATATGAGCTTTTTATATCGTGCAATATCCACTAAACGTCCTCAAAGCGCTTTACATGGAGTCTCTGGCCAACAGCAACATCTAACATGAAGGACGGGACTTGACGCCTGTTAGGAGAGACAACGCTGTTAACGACCAGGTACTCATTTTACACCTGAGTACGGTGAGAGAATGTGAGTAAAGAGCCTTCTCCAAGGACTCAACTATGCGCCGAGAGAGGCTCGAACCCAGGACCTTCCGATCCGAAAGCGAGTGTCATGCGACTATACCACATACCGTTTTAAGACGGTGGGTCACATTTATTAGCATCTAGATTAGCCCAACAAAATACTGGTTTGAGACGGCTCATCACATTTTTAGAGTCCAAAACACCGGGGAAAAAAAACAAAAAACAACTACACGATTCTAGTGTGTAAGACATCATAAGCTGATTGAATTCCTTTCGCCTCAAGGACAGACAAATAAAACATGGAGTACGTGAAAATATTTACCCTGGCTCAACGTTCGAGGCATGCTAGTGTAAACATGTATGCCGCCTACTGCCGTATTGGGAATGAGATTAGCGGAGGAGTAGCGTTCATGGTTTGGACGTCACCCATAGTCTGTGACGTCACCGGCGGAAAAGTTATTAGAGAGAGAACGTCATGTTGGTTGTGCGCATGCGTTCTCGTGGGAACGTCATGTTGGTTGTGTGCACAACCAACATGACGTTCTCTCTCTAATAACTTTTCCGCCGGTGACGTCATAGACTATGGGTAACGTCCAATCAAGGGACGCTACTCTGCCGCTAATCTCATTCCCAATAGGCAAAATTCTTAGTTTGACGGGACGTCAAAGAGCCAGGATGGATGGATGGATGGATGGATGGTATTGATTGACGGGCTGCTTGTATTTGTTTAGACTTGGAAATAAGATGTCATTACTCTGAAACCAGACGATCAACTACACAAGGTATGTACCCAGTCGTTCGGGAGAGTGGGTTCACACTTCCACGAAAAATAGAACCAGTTTTTTTGACATCCCACTTTTGAGACTTAAAATTATGGTCTAGTCAAGTTTCGCTTTTGATTTAAAAGCAACCATATGTAACCCCCCAAAAAATATTGATTTAATTCATTATTTACCTGGGGCTTAGAATGAAAGAAAGAAAGAAATTGAGCTTTTATATAGCGCAATATCCACTAAACGTGCTCAAAGCGCTTTACAAGGGGTCCCTGGTCAACAGCAACATTTAGCATGTAGGACGGGACATAACGCTTGTGAGGCGATATTACAATTTTTCGGACAAAGTCAACGCTGTTAACGGCCAGGTACTCATTTTACACCTGAGTACGGTGAGAGAATGTGAGTAAAGAGCCTTTTCCAAGGACTCAACTATGCGCCGATCGCGAGGCTCGAAACCAGGACCTTCCTATCCGAAAGCGAGTGTCATACCACTAGACCACATAGCCGCACAGATGAGGACCGTAGCATTTAGATAGCATTCTAGACGGGGATCGAATAGACATTTATAGATTCATTTTAAGACAATGGGATATAATTCTTTTTCAACGTCCAATGGCACATTTTTTATTGTCTGTAAGAACACATATCATGCATGCATCGTAAAAATTATTAACAATGACAACAAAATATAAAAGTAATAATTTGAAGAAAAAAAAATAATGAGGTAGATATTATCTTCTTGATAAAATCTGATTTATAATCAGTAAACCCTTCAAGGCTTTTCACCGGCAAAATATTCTTTAAAAAATACTTTGCACATAAATTAAATACTATATATATATTGACATATCTCACTGTTTCATTAAATATGAATATCAAATATGCTTACGGGAACAGAAAACAGATCTGAACCAGTCTGAGAATCTGCCACCTTTGTCATAAAAGTCTTCCAAACCGATTCAAATTTGCAGTCGTACGTTTCATTCTCATACAGGTTCTATCCATGGTTGTGCTTTTATAAAGAATTAAAATGGTTCTGAGTTTTGTTATTTACGAGACGTTAACGAATGGCCTTGACATTGGATGGAAAGTTCGGTGGAACAGCATAATGGATTAATTTAGATTAATGACAAGTAGTTGTTGTTTTTCCTATCCGACACTTACGAGTGGAAGAACCGAATCAACCTCTTAAAACACGCCAGACATGTAACTGTTTTCTGCGCTTAGGGTTGTTAAACTGGAGAAGGAACGAAATTGTCAACAATCAGCTCTTTGTTGTTGTTTTTTTAGACGGCCATTTCAATGATTAGTTCTCACCTGATTATATCAATCCGACTATAAACGTTATAAGGTTACGCATAGTTGTATGTTTTGGTGCGTTATAACGTAGCCTGATACTGAAAATCCAAAAGACTGGCAGTTTGACGTCATTTTTTGGTTTTTGCACCGCTTAGTGAGTTGTAGTTAGTAGTGCTCATGGAAACAAGTTATTTCATTGGTTGAACTATTGAACACAACTCACGATTTGTTTTCTTTTGTGGCAAAAGACTGGTATTTTGACGTCATTTTTTGGTCAGTATCAGGCCATAACTTTACGAAGGCCACGGTATCAGGCCATACCTTTACGAAGGCCACGGTTATAACTGGCTGGCAGATGTTGTGAGTATTTTACCTAATTGTATAGCATCAATAAAATTGACTTGTATAATATATAAAATAAGGCTAAAACATATTTTTTTTAAACCTGAGCTTTTATCCAGGGCAAAATCCACTAAATGTTCTTAAAGCGCTTTGCAAGAGGCCCAAGTCAATAAGGAATGAGATTAGCGGAAGAGTAGCGTCCCTTGATTGGAAGTCACCCATAGTCTGTGACGTCACCGGCGGAAAAGTTTTTAGAGAGAGATCGTCATGTTGGTTGTGCGCATGGGTCCCTCATGCTCGCTTGCGGTGAAAGCGGCTTGTGACACTTCAAAACCAAATTGACGTTCTCTCTGTAAGGTGACGTCCAATCAAGGGACGCTACTCTTCCGCTAATCTCATTCCCTATAACAACACTTAACATATACATAGTAGCCTATTACAATATTATAATTTTGGAAGAGACAAACGCTGTTTCAAGCCAGTTTCTCATTTTACACATAGGAGAGGCAGTCAAACCGTCTAACTCCAAATCCTAAAACCAGCGTCATATCCAGAGTCCCTACTATCACCGTGTCTAGTTGCAACGGCAATATGGTACGATACCAGGGTGATTCTAATACCGAAAAATGAATCTAGAACAAGATGCTTAGAAATATGGTGGGTGGTGTCGACTGTAGAGCGTCCCTCACGCGGCCAGGCGGAGTTGCCGTAACAGTATTGTCGTGGATCCGAGCCCCCATCGCCGCGAAGTTTCTCATCAATAAAAATAGTATACTTGAATAGTGTAACTATAGATGGAACCCTGTAAAAAGTAGTCCTTCAACGCATTTGGGCCCATTGGGGTCGGCCTTATCCCGGTTTCTATAGCGTGAAACGGACACTACCAATTACTCGCTATCCTTTGGATAGGACGCTAGTCTATCGCAAAGTACTTTCCGCCAAATCTAACAGACTCAGCAACCCATTCACTGCTAGGTCGACAGGAGGTCAGAAAAAATCTCGACTGCACCTGAATCTTTAAATTATTTTTCACAGGTTTATTTAATAACCGTTGACCTAAGCAATCCTTACTGTGATATATTATCATTAGTCAAGGTTAAGATACAAAACTTATTCCCTGCACGTATTCATTTGAAGACATTATTATAAGTTTAGTTTTAAATTGAATTTTAAACATCGGATTCAGTCAGACATAATATCGTGTTGCCGTGATGGGTGACATATTATATCGTCACGTATCCAATCTGCTGAAAATACAAATTTTGATGACACTGATCCATGCTTAAGGCGACACTGTCGAGTTCATTGATAAGAGAATCCATTTTACTGAGAAATAATATGAAATTCTCGAACCCCCACTTTTAGAGTTAAGAATGAGTTCCCAAAGCCGCTGCACAACCTCATGAGCGCGCGTTGGGAACGAGTTCGGAATTTCACACGTAGGAGTTCAAGAATACATAATTTATTTCATGACTTCAAACGTGACAGTTCTCATCAAGAGTTATCCTTCTTTAAATAAATTTAACCGATATGAACCCGTTTGACATTAATATAATTCATTGTTGTAAATATATCATTATGCGTCAAAATCTATTTTTAGTAAAACCGGATGCGTGGGTACAAATGTCGCCTCCTAGCATTCTATTTTTGCTTAAATCTCATGGTAAAATCGAGCGTTCCCTAAAAAGGATAGGGCATCATAACAACAAAGAGTTTTGTACTTTTGCGTTTGACAGGGCATCATTCACAGCCAACGTCGTAACCTGGTTATGAGTTCGGTCTGAATTACCTTCCGCAAGAGTGCACGAATTCCGTAGCTTTTAATGACAACAATAATGAAATGATGATGACGTCTTCATTCACAGTTACCTCCCCTGGCGATTCATGTCGCCATACGAGATGACATACATCATCAGACAGGTGTATTATAAAAACATTCGATTACGAACGATGACAGTATCATTAATGACTAGATATAGAGAAAATCAATTTGACTCTCTGATCTAATTGAGATGAATGACAAACTGCCGTCGTGTCAGTCTCCAGTGTGAGGATTTTTCCAAGTGCCACATTCAGTCATTGCGTCGATAGTATCAAGTAAAAGTGCATTATTGAAAAAGAACAACACATAAACCTCATTAATTTATGTTGTTGTTTGTTGGTGGCTTTTTGGGTTTTTCTTTTTGTTGGTGTGTGTGTGTTTGGGGGGGGGGGGGGGGGGGGGGGGGGTGGTTGTCGTCGTTTTGATTTTTTTTTTGTGTGTGTTTGTTTGTGTTTGTTTTGCTTTTTGTTGGTTTTATTTTTGATCAACTTCCTTTAAAATCGCCAACCAGTTTCCCAGGAAAGGAAAATGGTTTTATATAATAATATCGGAATTACATTGGATCACGGAATGTCCGTGCAACACTGACATTAAAAACAATAAATAAATAAAAAATAAAAATTCTCTTTATACATCCCATAGGGGAAATTTGTTTCTAGGGTCTGTTCCAAGGGATGACTGAAATAACCCAGGCGTCAGCCGCAGTGCAGCGCCGCAAATTGAGCTAGGGATAGGTGACTTGCTCAAGGCCACACAGGGCAGCGGCGGGTGATTGAACTCGGTACCTTTCGGGTACGAAGCAAAGACCATACCGGTGAGCTACGCTAATAACACCTCGTCCAGTTAGTTCTCTCAAACCTTTAGCCCGCCATGGGATAAACCGTGGCCATCGTAAAGTTATGGCCTGACACTGACCAAAAAATGACGTCAAAATGCCAGTCTTTTGCCACAAAAGAAAACAAATCGTGAGTTGTATTCAATAGTTCAACCAATGAAATGACTTGTTTCCATGAGCTCTACTAACGACAACTCACTAAGCGGTGCAAAAACCAAATAATGACGTCAAACTGCCAGTCCTTTTGGATTTCAGTATCAGGCTATAACATAACGATGGCCACGGATAAACCCCCCCCCCCCCCCCACCCCTTGTCCCTTTCTCTTCTCACCACCACCGACCACTCTACTCCCCTCCCCCCTTTATTTCCCCTCTACATTCACCACCTCGCAAAATGACCATCGATCATAACGAACGTATGAAAGGGAAATGTTACCCACAGTGTCCATCTGGTGTTAAAATCGAATGAATTAGATTAAAAACTACATTGGTTTTAAGCTATAATGTCGTGTTATGAAGAAATAAAAAACACTTTTAAAATGGCCCCCATCTTGTCCCCCCCCCCCCCACCTCCCTTCCTCCATCCCCTCCAAAAAAAATATAATCTCAGGTTTAAAAGTTTCTGACAAAATATCGATCAATATTTTAAGCTTGAGTTTTTGGGTCAAAATCTTTCTTTTTCATTCATTTATTTTTTATTTGTTTATTTATTTATGTATTTATTTATTTATTTACTTATTTATTTATGTATTTATGTATTTATGTATTTATTAATGTATTTATTTATTTATGTATTTATTTATTTATTCATTTATTTATTTATTTATTTATTTATTTATTTGTTTATTTATTTATTTATTTATTTATTTATGTATTTATTTATTTATGTATTTATGTATTTATTTATGTATTTATTTACTTATCTATGTATTTATTTATTTATTTATCTATTTATTTATTTATTTATTTATGTATTTATTTATTTATTCATGTATTTATTCATTTATGTATTTATTTATTTATTTATCTATTTATTTATTTATTTATTTATTTATTTATTTATTTATTTATGTATTTATTTATGTATTTATTTATTTATGTATTTATTTATGTATTTATTTATTCATGCATTTATTTATTTTTTGATGTATTTATTTATGTATTTATTTTTTTATTTATGTATTTATTTATGTATTTTTGAGATTAGGACTTGGTGAGAAAAGTCATCCTTTAAGTACCGATTGGTTAGAACGACTCCCGAAAAAAATTATTTAAAAATTAAAAAAAAATAAAAACTAGTCCCAGAGTTAAGATTTTTAGGAAAGATTAAGGTCAATTGATCGATGTTTGAAGGACGAATTTTCGGGCCCAAATTGTTTTAATGTATCTAGATATTTTAGAGTAGGGTTGGGTGGCAATGGTAATAACACTAATACTAATAACAGACCTGCCAACTTAAAATTGGAAAAATTCGTATTTTTCAGGGATAGTAGACATTATAACTGCCATTTAAAATAACAAATTCGTGTTTAAATACATTAAATTAATGCTTTAAACTCCTTTCTCCACCAGCTGTGGCAACAAAACTTCGTTTTATACAAGTTTATTGGAGCAAATTTCTTTATATAATTGTCAATTAAGACCCCCAAAAAATCGTATTTCTACGAGATTTTCGTATTAATTGGCAGCTCTGCGAATAATAATCCGAAGGCCAATCTGTCGATTTGGACTCGACCTGGCGGGGTTACTGTTCATTGACCTGGCAATAATACATCATGACGTAATAGGATAAGTCTACAACCCCAGCCTGGGGTCAAGTGGTCAAGTAAACACGATATTTTGGTAGTGGACATTTATTTCATGCGTTTATTCAACTGTACTCTGAAGAATAACACGTATTTCTAATTTTGGCAAGAAAAAAACCAACTCGTCCCGAAAATATCGATCGATTACAATGACAAATAAAAAACACGCTCAAACCTGGGACTTCGCAAGTCCAAGATTTGAGAGATTTTTTTTTTTTTTGCCAAGACGATGGTCATTTTAACCGATCTATATTTGAAGGACGAGTTTTCTGGCAAAAATTTTTAATAACGTGTTTTTCTGAGTTATGCAGTCGTGTGTCCCGAGCTTGACGAAGTGTTGGCGACAAATGACCTCATTATTGATTGTAAACTGTGTAGTAAAAATTCTCATTAAGTCTGTCATCCAAAACAATTATAAATAGACCATTAAATGGGAACTGGTCCACATAAATATTAATATGAACATGATACAGCGCAATGTTAAGGATTTACCACGCGCAATGCGCTTCATAGTATTATTTCATTTATCCCACCACCAGGACATATGGTAATAATAATATATTTATGTTTTCATCACTTTTTGTTGTTGGCTGAAGAAGGGGTTTGAGTCCGAAACGTTACGTGTTTGTATTTTGTGGGTGGGGGGGGGGGGTTTAAAGCTGTTATAGGGAATGAGATTAGCGGAAGAGTAGCGTCCCTTGATTGGACGTCACCCATAGTCTGTGACGTCACCGGCGGAAAAGTTATTAGAGAGAGATCGTCATGTTGGTTGTGCGCATGCGTCTCTCGTCCTCGCTTCCGCGCACAACCACATGATGTTCTCTCTCTAATAACCTTTCCGCCGGTGACGTCACAGACTATGGGTGACGTCCAATCAAGGGACGCTACACTTCCGCTAATCTCATTCCCTATAGATAGAATGCGCTTGGCCAAGGAGTTCATGACATTGCCATCCTGAAGTATAACAGACCAACACACAAACTCTGTGTAACCATGAACGTTTATAGTCTGGTTAATACAGTTTAGTGAGAACAACTCACAAACGCGGATGGCAAAAACAAAAACAAAGGCCTGAGTGACGTCATCTTCGAACTATCTATATTCATTTTTATTTATTTCTTTCTAAACTTATAAAGACTTTTAAAAAATGCCGTGGAAAATAATCAATCAATTCGTTTAAATATTTCCATTAACTAACTTTGAATTACAAAACGTCTGAAAGTTCCACATTTCTATAAAAGGATATATAACAATTTTTCAAAGCACGTATAACATGTCCAAACCAAATTCGGTGTTATCCAGAGCAAATCCAACTGTCCAAATCAAATTAGCGTTATCCAGACCAAATCCAACTTTCCACATCAAATTCGGCGTTATCCAGAGTAAATAATAATAATAATAATAATAATAATAATAATAATAATAATAATAATAATAATAATAATAATAATAATAATAATAATATAATTATTATTATTATTATTATTATATTATAATAATAATAATAATAATAATAATAATAATAATAATAATAATATAATAATAATAATAATAATAATAATAATAATAATAATATAATAATAATAATAATGCTGAAAACTTATATAGCACTATAACTCCGAGACACCAGACTCTAAGCGCTTAAATTACAAATTACTTTGGCTGAAACATAATCATTTACACACACAAGCACACACACACACACACACACACACACACAACACACAACACAAACCAAACCTATCTTGCTTCTCATACCATCTACTAAAATCGAAACAGATATGTTTTAAACGAACGTTTAAAAATAGACAAAGATTCTTTTTCACGAATGCTCTGCGGTAAGACATTCCAAATAGAGGGTCCGAAATGAGAAAAGGATCTCATTCCAGCATTTTTCCGAATTCGAGGGACAACTAGTTTTGTGGAATCACTGGCCGAACGTAAGGGGCGGGGTTTTGAATATCTTTCAATTAGTTCCCTTTTAAATCCAACTTTCCGAATCAAATTCGGCGTTATCCAGAGTAAATCCAACTTTCCAAATCAAATTCGGCGTTATCCAGAGTAAATCCAACTTTCCACATCAAATTCGGCGTTATCCAGAGTAAATCCAACTTTCCAAATCAAAGTCGGCGTTATCCAGACCAAATCCAACTTTTCAAATCAAATTCGGCGTTATCCAGAACAAATCCAACTTTCCAAATCA
>NC_088360.1:29549599-29552099 GCF_034508935.2 Berghia stephanieae
TCTGTTAGGGAGAGATGGAGAAATAAAGTTACAATCATAGAGATTTCTCAAGAGGTTTTTGAAGAAAAAAAAGCGGTTCCTTGGCAATCCTATAGATAGTATGCGCTTGGCTAAGAAGCTCATAACATTGCCATCCGGAAGTATAAGGGACCAACACACAAAACTGTGTTTATCCATGAACATGTATAGTCAGATTAATACAGTTCAGTGAGCATTACTCATAAACGCGGATGACAAAAAACAATAACAAAGACATGAGTGACGTCATCTTCGAACTATCTATTAGATGAAGAGGTAACTTAACTTTGTCAAAGCATTCACAGATATCCACAGATATTCAATCAAGAAGGAGAAGAAAAAAAGGGGAGAGAGAGAGAGAGAGAGAGAGAGAGAGAGAGAGAGAGAGAGAGAGAGAGAGAGAGAGAGAGGGAAAATAAATTGACACGAGAAAGGTAAGAAAGGAGGAGGGAAATATCAGATGTGAATGTGTACAGGGCGATAACGGATATTGTGAGAGTGTTAGTAAAAAAAAACGGACGCCCAACTTCTCTCTCACATAGGTTTACGTAATATTATGGTCTGTTTTAGGAATGACTCGAATAATGTGAAGTGCTTTCAATGGGCATCATTGTAAATTCGTGTAAATGCGCTATAGGGAATGAGATTATCGGAAGAGTAGCGTCCCTTCATTGGGCGTCAACCATAGTCTGTGACGTCATCTGCGGAAAAGTTATTAGAGATAGAACGTCATGTTGGTTGTGCGCATGCGTCCGCGAGGACGAGAGACGCATGCGCACAACCAACATGACGTTTTCTCTCTAATAACTTTTCCGCCGGTGACGTCACAGACTATGGGTGACGTCCAATCAAGGGACGCTACTCTTCCGCTAATCTCATTCCCTATATAACTGTTCATAGTTATTTGAACGTATTTAAATCGACACGAATTCAACGTTCTTTCGTTGAAGATGTGACCAATCGTCTGAAAACAGTGTCATGCCAAGGTAGACTTGGTTCTTGATAGACTATTGTCACACCAATCAACAGACCGCTTCGCTTTTCGGTCTCCTTAAGGTTTCAGTAGTTATTTGTCCATTTATTTATTTATCTTTTTAAAAAAGCTCAATCACGAATCAGAGACTGGTGTGAGTGTAGGAAACACATGTAGTGTACAACAAATAAAGATGTGTATCTACTGTACACACTCGCTAGTCTGGTAACCGACGCAATACTCTTAAACAGTCGTAACGTCACTTCCTTCCTAATGACGCATGGTAACTTAGTAACACTGGCTCTAAACTATCGGAACAATGGCAGATGCCCGTATGAAATAGTTCTCCGGCGAGCATAAAGGGTATCCAGAAGGGGAAAAAAAACCCCATAAATTTGATCATGTTTAGACTTTTACACATTCTGATCACAAGGCATATGAAAAGTTCTAGCTAGCATAAAGAATAAAAAGTAATGATTTTCTTTGTTTAGAACCGAGATGGCCGCCGTTGCCGGGCGGCGTGATATCAGACTATCAGAATATTTAAAAGTCAAAACATGATCAAATTTATGTGGTTTTTTCCTCTGAATACGCTTTTATGCTCGCCGGGGAAATATTTCATACGGGCGTCCGCCATTGTTCCGATAGTTTAGAGTCAGTGTTACTAGGTTACCATGCGTCATTAGGAAGGAAGTGACGTTACGACTGTTGAAGAGTATTTGGGTTTACAGACCTGCAATTAAGTACAAGTCGGTGTGTATTAAACAGTGCTCGATGACGTAGAGAAGAAACATACAAGAAAATAAACATCCCCAAAAGATTGGTCTTCCTCACCAGGGCCAAATCAGTAAAACAGAGATTTATCATTGTACCTCTCTTCGATATTTTAAATAAAATAAAAGTAAATCTCAACATTTATATTGCCCATTTCCACGATGATTTATCCATGCTCAATGCCCTTCGCAACGTTTTATTTATTGATTTAATAGGCCATATGGAACTTTATTTCCATTTCATACAATGCTAGCTAGGTGGCCGTTTTGTTCTAACACTCATACAATTTGTGTCACTGTCTATAGCAGAGTACTCATTCACACCTGAGTCGAGTTAGGTAACATGAGTTAAGTTCCTTGCACAAGGACACAAACTCGATATTGGAATTTTCACGATAGCTGTCTCTCGCAAGGCTATGACCACGCTTGGCATCGCTTGACTTTTGTGACAAGACGAGACACATAATAAATTCAACAGTGAAGATTCTGATGATGATGATGATGATGATGATGATGATGATGATGATGATGATGATGATGATGATGATGATGATGATGATGATGATGATGATGTTGATGATGATGATGATGATGATGATGATGATGATGATGATGATGATGATGATGATGTTGATGATGATGATGATGATGATGATGATGATGATGATGATGATGATGATGATGATGATGATGATGATGATGTTGATGATGATGACGACGATGATGATGATGATGA
>NC_088360.1:29559599-29562099 GCF_034508935.2 Berghia stephanieae
GCATGAAGAATAAAAAGTACCGATTTTCTTTGTTTAGAACCAAGATGCTCGTTGTTGGGCGGACGTGGGCAGACTATTGGATCCTATTGGTCTTGAAATGTTGAAATTGATTTAGAAAATTGTTACATTTGCACGAGAAAACGTATGATAGAATCCAAAAACAGATTTTATTCATCTACATAGGTATTAAATAATCTTCAGCGTTTGAGAAAAGCCCAAAATAACCCAGACTTTTGTTCCAATGCCCCCCCCCCCCCCCAAAGAATACAAAAAGCGTGACTTGAACCCTGGTGTAATTGCAATGTCTTATTTACTTGATAATCTCGCCATGTTTAAGTTTTATAATCTTTCATTTGATGCAGCCCCAGGCCTTTCAGTGTGTCCGCTTTTTATTTATCTATTTATTTATTTATTTTTATTTTTTTTTTGGGATCGGTTTTTAATATTTTTCTTTTTGTTATGTTGTTGTAAACAGTTTTGTTATCTTGCTTGCATTAAAATATTATAGATCTTGCCTCAAGTTTTTCTCTTTATCGGTATGTGTGTTTGTGTGTGTGCGTGTGTTTTGCTTTCGCTTTTGTATTTTTGTTTTGTTTTGTTTGATTTTGTTGCTTTTTTAAATATCATTTTACACTTTTGTGTATTTATGTGATAATAAATAGCATAAGCTTTCAAACGTGTAATGGAATATTTAATGAGAATTTTAAATGGGATTTTGTATGCTGCAATAATACAAAAAGAGGAAAGCTCATTGTTTTGAAGACGAAAATGCCTAATACAGAAACATAGCACTTATTATTATTATTATTTTTTTTTTAATTATTATTATTATTATTATTATTATTATTATTATTATTATTATTATTATTATTATTATTATTATTATTATTATTATTATTATTATTATTATTATTATTAATATTATTATTATTATTATTATTATGATGATGATGATGATGATGATGATGATGATGATGATGATGATGATGATGATGATGATGAAAAGTGCGATATGTCGCATCTATGTAGGAGAAGTGGCAAGTAGGAGTAGACAAATTAGGAGTCAGATAGCCTCCCCAAAGACCTAAGTTGTCTGGTGTCACTTTGTCCTGTTATAGTCGGGTTAAGGTTCCTGACAACTCGACAGATGGTAAGAAAATGTTTAAATTTAAAGATATAGGTAGTAGACGTAGTGGTAGATTATTGGCACGTTATATAGGGATAGGTAGGTTCAGAAGGTAAGTATTAATCCCCGCTAAAGCAGAAATACTTATATAAATCAACGGAATTGCCTCACACAATTACACGTTAACACATAATTAGCCAAAAAGAATAATAGTACATTTCAATAGATTAAAGTTATTATGGGTAGTTAATGTTCATCCCCTTCATGGTCCGTTTCTCGAATGATCATAATTGGATCCTTATCTGCTTGGATTTGACTGGTGGCGGTGTTAAGATTGCTTATGCCTGGTTATTTTATGGAGGAGCCTTTTATTTACTCTCTCGAATTCGAATGTCGCTTTGTCTCAGTTTGTCTTTCTCATGCTGCCTCAATCAGGTGTCAGCCATTTTATGACGGAAATGCGAAAATAGCCTCGAACCAACCAGTATGATAAAAGAATATATTGTTTTGATCACAAATAATACAAGTGAGGTCATTAGAGGGGTATAATAAAAAGATTCTTGAACTCCTGTGTATGAAACTTCGAACCCCTTCCCACTGCGCGTCTCCAAGGTCCTTCAGCGTGAGTCGGAAATTATTCGAAATAACCAGGCTAATTATTCCTATTGGTTTAGCGAAGGGATTATTTTTTGTTATACCAATACAGACACCAAAACGGATCTGAGCAACATTTGAAATCACTTTTGACTGCATTTATGTGACAAGGCTGTAATCGTATGTAATAAGTAAAGATGTGGTTTAGACGGGGTATGGGGGTTCAGATAGCTCAGTTGCTATAGCACTAGCTTCATTCACATAGGGACAGAGATCGATCCCGGGGTGAAGTCATGATTTGTTTCTGACCACCCCCCCCCCCCACCCCCACTCACCTATCGGCCACCCAGCAGTGATTGGGTTGCTGTGTCTGTTAGATCTGGTGGAAAGTACTTTGTGATAGACACGCGTCCTAGCCAAAGGATAGAAAGCAATTACTATTTTCCTTTTCACGCAATAGAAACTGGGATAAACTCCCGCTCTATGGGCCTAACGGCTCTGAAGGGCTGTAAGACTGTAATTCTATAGCCATTATTAAACATTATCAAAATAAAAGATTATTATTGTTCAAATTTAGAAGTCTTACTTTTTTGTTTTAAATACATGAACAAAGCAGCTGATTCTAACCATGTAAATCGACATGCACAACGTTTTCAGGTCTGACAATGGAACGCCATTATGGGCTTGATTTACCACTATTGTAAAAGACAATATTGTGTGTTGGATTTCCATTAACAACAATGAGCTCTCAACAAATTGGGTTAGTAGACCTGTAGACAG
>NC_088360.1:29567099-29604599 GCF_034508935.2 Berghia stephanieae
GAAAACGACTGCGATATCCATTTCAGTAACTGTCGTCGACAATGATTGCTTTGTTATCAACACCAGTTGAAAGCGTCTCGTATCCGTTTTGTGGCCTTTAATCATCATCAGTCTTTTATAAAAGAGTTTTTTTTAATTAAACAAATTCCCAGTTCATGAAAATGATTACTGACAAAAACAAATAAATTCCATGGCATTTCATCTCTGTCTGGATGCAAGCAATAAAAACTGTCTGGATGGAAGTATAGAAAAACAATCAAACGATTTTGACAAATACTAATAAGGACATCGTCGACGTATATATATATATATATTATATATATATATATATATATATATATATATATATATATATATATATATATATATATATGCAGGTCTGACATCCGAACGCAAATATGGGCCTAGTTTAACATTGTTGAATTGGATAATATCTTAAGTCACTGTTTTTAGATTTCCATAACAACAATGAGCCCATAGTGAATTGGGTTAACAGACCTGCAAATAAGTGCATATCGGATTTTGTTATGCCATTTATTGACATCAATATTTTTTATCTCAAGGACATGATATCATTTATTTTTTATTGTCATTCTTGGTTTTGTCTTTTGTTTTACTTTGTGTGTTCTGCTGCCAGGATGATCCCCTTCTTCCAAATGAACAGCCCGGGGTCTTCCTCTTCTTCCCCTTCCTTCTTGTATCCAATTCAGGGCAGTTTTGTTTATGTTTCTTTCCTTCTTCTTGGCTCATAACATGCCCTAACTCCCACCTCTACCTTGTTTCAAGATGATGTGCATTATTTCATGTAGAAGGAGTAATGACAGAATATGGGAAGAGAGAAGAGAGAGAGAGAGAGAGAGAGAGAGCGAGAGAGAGAGAGAGAGAGAGAGAGAGAGAGGGAGAGAGAGAGAGAGAGAGAGAGAGAGAGAGAGAGAGAGAGAGAGAGAGAGAGAGAGAGACCTGGAGCTCCCAGAAGAAGATGGCCCCGGACATAAGAAGATTGAAGTCCTTCGTTAGTGCCCAACATGCCTGCAGGCAGAATTGGACAAGAAGTAAGTAAGAAAAAAAAGATAAATTAAAAAGATAAATTCCCTATTTTATTCCAAAGGCGAAATTTTTCTTCAGATCTATTCCAATAGAAGACTGGAATAACCCAGTGCAGCGTCGCAAAGTGATTTAAAGCTAGGTGACTTTCTCAATGTCACACAGTAGCGCGGCAAGTAGTTGAACTCGGTACCTTTCGGATACGAAGCAAAGACCATACCTGTGGGTAACCTTGTCCCACGAAGGAAGGGCGTAAGTAGAATGAGTTAGTAAGTAAGTTAAGGAAAATGTGTGTTCCTCTCATCAACAATAATCATACGTCCACTGTGTCATTATAGATAGTTCGAAGATGACGTCACTTAGGTCTTTGTTATTGTTTTTTGCCATCCGCGTTCACGAGTCATTCTCACTGAACTGTATTAACCCGACTATAAACGTTCCTGGATACCCACAGTTTGGTTATACTTCCGGATGGCAATGTTAATGGCTTCTTAGCCAAGCGCATACTATCTATAAGTTGATACTGGTCAAAAATGACTTCAGAAGACAAGTCTTTGGCCACAAAAGAAAACGAATCGTGAGTTGTATTCAGTAGGGCAACCAATGAAACCACTTGCTTCCTTGAGTTCTACTAACGACAACTCACTAGACGGTGCAAAAACCTAAAAAAGATGACGTCAAACTATAAGTCCTAGATGGTTCTTGTTTCAGGCTCAAGATAGTATGCGCTTGGCTAAGAAGTTCACAACATTTCCGTTCGGAAGTATAACGGACCAATACACAAAATGCTGTGTAACAATAAACTTTTATAGTCTGGATAATACAGTTAAGTCAGAATAACTCATAAACGTGGATGGCAAAAAACAATAACAAAGAGCCGAGTGACGTCAACTTCGTTCTATCTATAAGTGAACGATGACCACGATTCAATCCACCTTTTTTGTTGCAATAAGAACAAGAAATGAATTGAGTAGAAAAGTGCCAGAAGACAAGAGAGAATAAAACATTTTGATATGGTGGGGAGTTGACCACTGACCACTGGATCGCGACAGTTACGGCTCCCATCACAAGGCAACTTCGCGTTTTGTAGCGAGGTCTTGTTTAGACTTCGTTTTTTACAAAAAAAGTCCTTGTCTAAATGCGGCGTATCCTGTCAATGTGGTATTGTATAGGATTAACTACGTGTGACTATGTGGTCTAGTGGTCCTGGGTTCGAGCCTCACTCGGCACATAGTTGAGTCCCCAGAAAAGGCTCTTTTCCCACATTCTCTCACCCTACTCAGGTGTAAAATGAGTACCTGATCGTTAACAGCGTTGTCTCTGTCAGGAAAATTGTAATACCGCCTAACAGGCGTCCTGTCATGTCACGTCCTACGTGTTGAATAATGCTGTTGGTCAGTGACCCCTTGTAAAGCGCTTTGAGCACTTTTAGTGGATATTGCGCTATATAAAAGTTCAATAAACTAGAGAAAGAACAATGACTGTGAAGTCAAAATTACGTGTTTTAGGATATTTAAGGATTATTAAGGTTATAAAACAAAATTCATTCTATTCATTATCAAGCCGAGACAAACTAATAATATCTAGCTCTGTACTAATTTCCTCACTATACTCAGGTATAAAAATGAGTACCCACGGTAAGAGCGTTGCCTGCGTCGAAATTAAAATGTGATAGCACCTGGCTACAGCTGTGACTCCGATCCGGGGATTCCAGAATTCATCTCTGGATTGATAACAGATTGAATCAAAACTAGACCGGATTCTAAGTGGGGTAGAGGGGGGGGGAGAGGGGTGAGGGGTGAGGGCAGAGGGGAGAGGGGAGAGGGGAGAGGGGAGAGGGGAGAGGGGTGAGGGGTGAGGGCAGAGGGGAGAGGGGAGAGGGGTGAGGGGAGAGGGGTGAGGGGAGCCAGTTCTTTTCATTCGCAGATGGATTTCTCTTTTTCAAAATTGTTGAAATTCGTGATCGTTTCTATAAATTTCAAAATAATGAAAATTAAAAAAAAACATTGAGCATTCATACTGCGTATTTCCACTAAACGTGCTCAAAATGCTTTCCAAGAAATCCTTAGATAACAGCAACAAGTAACATGTAACAGCAATATTATTATTCTTTTTTTTCCGACAAAGACTACGCTCTTAACGATCAAAGCGGGAATCTAACCCTAAACCGTCCGATCCGAAGACGAGTATCATATCAGTAAACCACATATCGCACAAAACTAAAAAAAAAAAGTAAATGAAACATTTATCGTGGACAGAGGGTCAATATGTTATATCACCACTATTAGATTTGGAGTTAGTCTTTGCATCACGTACAGATTTGGAAAAAAATTATCTGGCAACATTTTTGTTCAGATCATGAAATTCGCTCGAAACAACGGGTCGCCATCGTAAAGTTATATAGCCTGACACTGCCCAAAAAATGATGTCAAAAGACAAGTCTTTGACCGCAAAAGAAAACAAATCGTGAGTTGTATTCAATAGTTCAACCAATGGGACCACTTGTTTCATTGAGCTCTACTAACGACAACTTACTAGACGCTACACAAACCTTAAAAATGACGTCAAACTGTACGTCCTAGTGTGTTTTAACGATAGCTGCGAACAACGCGAACGAACTTATTAACACCTCTGGTAACCCAAATTGCTATGAGCTCATTGTTGTAATGAAAATACACACCACTCTCAAATCAACTCAAAATATTGTCCATTACAACAATGTTAAATTAAATTAATCCCGCCCGTATTTGCGATATCAAATCTGCCTTATAATACTATGCGCACCTTGACTCCAAGTTGCACACACAAGAGAGTGATTGAAGTTTGTAAACACATTCAGTAACAAAACGTATAATTTAATGATTCTTTTAAACTTGAGCTTTTAAATAGCGCAAGATCCACTAAACCTTCTCAGAGCGTTTTACAAAGGGTGCCTGACCAACAGCAGCACGTGACATGTACAACCAGGCATGATGCCTGTTAGGCTATAATAAGATTACAATTTATCTTTAAATATCAAATTAAGAAATTAAGTAGCAGGTACCGGTTTAAGACAAAGATCAGAACAAGTGTGTATGAAAGGTGCCAGACAAGGTAAGAAAGAAAAATACAAGGAAAAAAACAGCATCCTAAAACATCAGTTTACCTGATGTAGACCCAGACGAGGTAAACTGATTTTTTGGGATGTTTTTTTTTTCTTTTTCTTGTATTTTTCTTTCCTACTTTGTCTGGTACCTTTCATACACACTTGTTGAGATCTTTATCTTATTACAATTTGTCCACGCTGTTAACGGTCAGGTACTCATTTAACACCCGACTACAGTATGAGAAAGTAAGTAAACAGTATTTTCCAATGAACTCAACTATGCGCCGGGTAGGTTCGAACCCAGGACCTTAGGATCAGAAAGCAAGTGTCATACCACAAGACCGCATAGCCACACATTCATCTTTCAAATCATTTTTCATTTTAATTTTGAAGAAATGTAGAGATAGAAAAAAATGAGCTCTTATATAGCGCAATATCCACTAAACGTGCTCAAAGCATTTTACAAGGGGTCCCTGGTCAACAGCAATACATAACATATTATAGGACGAGACATGACGTCAATTAGGCGATATTACAATTTTTTCGGACAGAGACAACGCTGTTAACGGCCAGGTACTAATTTTTACACCTGCGTTTGGTTAAAGAATGTGAGAAAAGATCCGTTCCCAATGACTCGACTATGAGCCGGGCGAGGCTCGAACCCAAAACTTTCCGATCCGAAAGCGAGTGTCATTACGACGAGACCACAAAGCCTCACAGACTCGGTTGATCTCAGCCCACGTTATAGATAGTTCGAAGATGACGTCACTCATGTCTTTGTTATTGTTTTTTGCCATCCACGTTTATGAGTAATGCTCACTGAACTGTATTAACCAGACTATAAACGTTCATGGATACACACAGTTTTGTGTGTCGGTCCGTTATACTTCCGGATGGCAATGTTATGAGCTTCTCAGCCAAGCGCATACTATCTATATTTCTATTCTGTATTTGAAGAAAACAAAGTTGTTTTATTTTCTGGATTGTAACCAATTAAAATCCGTTCTCTGGAAATTCACGTATTTGAAATGTTGGCCAAAAAACGCGTCCTTCAAATATCCATCGAATTAAATGACCTTCACCTTGGCAAAATCTCTCAAACCTGGGAGCTGGCGCGGTCCCACGTTTGAAAGGTTTTCCAGGCTTAGGGTCATTTAAATCGATCGATATTTGAAGGACGAGTTTTCTGGCCAAATTTTTAGATACACGTCTTTCCAGATTACGGAAGTTTTCTGGTTAAGATCAAATGAATGAATTAACTTGACATCTGAGCACAGGCTATAAAAAGTAAGCAATCCGCTGTGTGCACAGACCGAGGTCGCTTTGCCTTAAGGCATTCAATTGATGTTATGAGTTGGGGTAAAATAGAATGAAGTTGACGTCACTCGGTTATTTGTTATTGTTTTTGCCATCTGCATTTATGAGTAATTCTCACTAAACTGTATTATCCAGACTATAACAATTCATGGTTAGACAGAAAATCGGTACTTTTTATTCTTCTTGCTGGCTATAACTTTTTCACATGTCATGTGATCAGGATATATAAAAGTCAAAACCTGATCGGATTTGTAAGGTTTTTCTCCTCTGAATACACTTATATGCTCGTCGGAGAAATATTTCATAAGGGCGTTCCGATAGTTTAGAACCAGTTACTAAGTTACTATGAGTCATTACAAGGGAAGTGACGTCACGACTATTGAAGCCTTTTACAAAAATGGCTGTCTGAAAACAACAGCAACGACCTGAGTTTGGTCAATTTCGTTCCTTCTAAAGATAGAATGAAAATGACGTAACTCACGCCTTTGTTAATGTTTTTTGCCATCCATGTTTGTGAGTCATCCCGACCATAAAACATTTAAGGTTACACATAGTTTTGTGTGTTGGTCCGTTGTACTAGATAGTGTGCGCTTGGCGATGAAACTCACATTTCCATCTGGATGTATAGATAGTATGCAGATGACGTCACTCAGGCCTTTGTTATTGTTTTTGCCATCCGCGTTTGTGAGTTGTTCTCACTAAACTGTATTAACCAGACTATAAAAGTTCATGGTTACACAGAGTTTGTGTGTTGGTCCGTTATACTTCCGGATGGCAATGTTGTGAACTCCTTGGCCAAGCGCATTCTATCTATAACGGACTAACACACAAAACTATGTGTAACCTTAAACATTTATAGATAGAATGAAGATGACGTCACTCATGCCTTTGTTATTGTATTTTGCCATCAGCGTTTGTGAGTAATTCTCACTAAACTGTTTTAACCAGACTATAAAATTACATGGTTACACAGAGTTTGTGTGTTGGTCCGTTATACTTCCGGATGGCAATGTTGTGAACTCCTTGACCAAGCGCATTCTATCTATAACGGACTAACACACAAAACTATGTGTAACCTTAAACATTTATAGATAGAATGAAGATGACGTCACTCAAACCTTTGTTATTGTATTTTGCCATCAGCGTTTGTGAGTAATTCTCACTAAACTGTTTTAACCAGACTATAAAATTACATGGTTACACAGAGTTTTGTGTGTTGGTCCGTTATACTTCTGGATGGCAATTTTGTGAGCTTCTATAAGATAGTGTGCGCTTGGCTAAGAAGCTCACAAATTTGCCATCCGGAAGTATAACGGACCAACACACAAAACTATGCGTAACCTTATACATTTATAGATAGTATGCGCTTGGCTTAGAAGCTCACAACATTGCCATCCGGAAGTATAACGGACCAACACACAAAACTGTGTGTATCCATGAACGTTTATAGTCAGGTTAATACAGTTCAGTGAGCATTATTCATAAACGCGGATGGCAAAAAGCAATAACAAAGACCTGAGTGACGTCATCTTCGAACTATCTATACGCTGGTTAATGCAGTTTAGTGAGATTTGTTCACAAACGTGTGTGGCAAAAAACAATAACAAAGGCTTGAATGACGCCATCTTGGTTCTATCTGTAGCATGTTTGAAGTTCACGTCACTCGGTTGTTCGTTTGCCAGACTTACATCACAGAACGAAGGATAGTTTTACTAACTCGTTTGAAAGAATTGCGGAAGATATATTTTCAAAACCTTCAACTTTAATTTTGTCTTGTGGATGAGTAAATTAGCAATCTGTTTCGTATTCCAAGGTTCAAAGACATCACAAAACGTCTTTGAAGGCAGGTAAGATGTGTCTCGCACCTCAATAGGATTCAACAGTCGTGACGTCACTTCCCTTGTAATGACGCATGGTGACCTAGTAATTTGGGTTATCAGACATGCAAATAAGTATACGTCGACTACAATTCATCTGGAAAAAATAAAAGTCTTGAAGAGGAATTTATAATCATCAAGTTTCCACGCAAGAAATATCTCTCGCTGAATATCTTTTTGTATAAGTCTATAAGGTATTAAAACCACATGAGTTGTCGTCCTTTCATGATGTGTTCAAATGGTTCTTTAATCTTATGAAGTGAAAAAGGAGGTTTTAATTTGTAACAATGAATAATAGTCAGACATTAGTATTTACTTATGGTTTCTCCTTGAGATAAAAAAAAGAGAAGAATGCTCACCTTGTCACTCATTCTTCACCCCTTCCTGTTTTCTTCTTTTTCCTCATAATGGTCCTCCTCCTTCACCTTCCACTCCTCCACCTCTACTTCCTCGTCCTTCTCTTCATCATCATCATCATCATCATTATTATCACCATCATCATCATCTTCTTCTTCTTCTTCTTCTTCTTCTTCTTCTTCTTCTTCTTCTTCTTCTTCTTCTTCTTCTTATTCTTATTCTTCTTCTTCTTCTTCTTCGAGTCGTCCCTCCTCATTCTCCTCCTCCTCCACCTGTTCTTCCTCCTCCTCCCTCTTCTCCTCCTTCTCCTCCCATCTTCCTCCTCCCTAACTAATACTATTCATCTCCTCTTCTATTTCAAAATATCCTTCTTACTATTTCTCACCCTTTTTTTAATGCACTCTAAAGGCCAATCCTATGCTACACTTTCAAATGCAACCCAACATTCAAGACGGTACTATGTCAGGATAATGTAAATCCAGAAAATTGAATGGCGAAGTCCCAGGTTAGAGTTTTGTCAAGATAAGTGTCATTTATATCAATCAATATTTAAAAGACGAGTTTTCTGACCAATTTTTAATCCATGTTTTTCCAGAGTACGGCGACAGTAAACTGATTTAAGCGGCGATGTGGTCCAGTGGTATGACACTCGCTTTCGGATCGGAAAGTCCTGGGTTTGAGCATTCATGTCATGTGAATAAGAATGGATGTTTGTTTGTATGTTTTTATTTTGTTGTTTTGTTGGGATTTTTTTTTTTACTTCTTCGCTTTTTTTCTGATTTCCCTTAATAATATTTTTATCTCAAAGACTATGCAATCTATTTACAATGATATATGATTACTTATGTTTTAAGGACATTTCAGGAATACGTGGCCCATTTTAAAGCCCTATTACTGGTATGATATGAAATTAATGGGAGCGATCTACATTCATGTTTTCGTCCAACCAAATCATCAATCACATGATTTGTTGCTGTCCAACGATTGGATATTTCTTCAGAAATGTAAACACGCTGCTTTGTTTATAAAAGTTGTAAACATACCCATGTGTGAAGCTGAACAAAATGACCAATCGTGATGTAAGATAATTAAAAAACGGTGAGCACTTTTCACTATGTGGGTCACTTTGAGCACATATTCCAATATGACCAATGACCTCGAGCACATAGAAATGTAATATAGATCATGCCCATTGTGGAAAACAAATATTGCATTGTGATGAGCAGGACAATCAATGCAGAGCTGTGGCTACGTGCAAGACAGGCACAAGATGAGCATGCAGAACCAACGGGGGACATCTTTAGAAAGCCAGACTCACACGCCACAAATTATCAGGGTGGGGGGGGGGGGGGAAACAAAAGAGTGGAAGATCGAATATAACAGCTGGAGGCGCTACACAGAAGGTGAAATGAAAATTAAATTGAGCTTTTATATAGCTCAATATCCACTAAACGTGCTCAAAACACTTTAAATGGGTCCCATGCCAACAGCATCACTTAACATGGTTGGACGGGACATGACGGCTGTTAGTCGATATTACATTTTTTTGGACAGAGACAACGCTGTTAACGGCCAGGTACTCATCTTACACCTGAGTACAGTGTGAGGATGTGAGTAAAGTCCTTTTCCAAGGACTCATCTATGGGTGCACAAAGGCACTGACCTTTTGACCTCCTATAAAGGCAAAGACTAGTTCTATTGTTTTTCATTGTTCTATAAATAAATTTTCCCGCCTCGCGCAATTATATCTAATAATTTGTTTTGCTGCGGATTAATACGCTAGAATTTTTAAGCTGTTTAAAGTTCACGAATCTTTTCCCCGTTTGATAATAGCTTATCAAATTCACTTCTTCGTTGAACTTTTAGCTGCTTTCATTATGTTATTTATATATCATGACTATATAATTGAGATAATTCTATCCCTCACACTAAACGCGTAATGATATAAAGTTTACAATAATTATTTTTGACGTCAGATAATAAATCGTTCTCTTTTACAAAAATTAGATTTTTAAAACACGAAATACCATTTAAGTAGATTTGTAAATGCCTTTTATTCAGAGATGACGAAATGAGAATAAATGAGGGGTAGAGTAAAATATTTCTTATACTCTTACATTTTGGAATTCAAACTTTGTTCCCAACGTGCACTCGCAAGTCCGTGCAGCGAATGGGAACACGTCCGGAATTCTGTAAGGCAAGAGTGTAGCAATGACTATGAAAAATGTTTTTTTCTCTTTTTGAGGAAAATTTTATCTAAAATCAAAGCCCTATCACCACTGAGTAAAAATGTTTTTGAATTTTGAAAATCCATTCATAAATAAACAAGTTATGCAGTTTCAAATGTGTAATTTATTTGGATGACCCGCAAATAGGAAAAAAACGCGAAAATATGGGACGCTTTTTCGGCATTTTTTTTTTTCGACCTTTGGTTGTATCTTGCGTAATAAGTGAATTAAAAGATTGAAACTTGAAGAGCAAATTAGGATGGTGTTTTGTAAAATACGGGAAAAGTACTCGTCATATTCATGTGAAATTTTACAATCAAAAGAAGAAATGTTCATGTATTACCTTGTCAGCGACAAAACCTCCACGCCCGGTAGTTTTAGAGATATTTTACTCCAAAGAGTAAAAATCTATTTTTAACGGTCTTCTGGTAATCGCATGAGTTTTGTCCCTTGACATAATCTAAAATGACCTTTTTTCTAACTGTGTGCCAACTTTCAGTCATATTCATTGATAAACAGCGTCGTAATTAATTTTTTAAAAATAGCATATACGAAACGGCTTCGTCCCATATTTTGACGCGAATTCGGGCACTTTGTAAGCGAAAAAGAGGCCCAAAGAATTGTGCGGGATAGTCATTGCTAAAGAGTGTAAGAACCATATATCATTGAATGAAGTTGGGGGGGGGGGGGGTTCGAAATTCACTGCATTGTTTATTGTCTTATAACTTATAAGTACTTTATTGCAATTGTATTCAGTAGTCTGATGTCACGCCGCCCGGCAACGGCGGCCATCTTGGTTCTAAACAAAGAAAATAATTACTTTTTATTCTTCATGCTGGCTAGAACTTTTCATATGCCTTGTGATCAGAATGTGTAAAAGTCAAAACATGATCAAAGTTATGGGGTTTTTTCCCTCTGAATACGCTTTTATGCTCGCCGGGGAAATATTTCATACGGGCGTCCGCCATTGTTCCGTTAGTTTAGAGCCAGTGTTACGAGGTTACCATGCGTCATTAGGAAGGAAGTGACGTTACCAGTGGCGGTTCTCGCCTATTTACAGTGGTGGGGCAAAGATGATCCGGTCATATATATATATATATATATATATATATATATATATATATATATATATATATATATATATATATATATATATATAATTTATTTAATTTATTTTTTTAATTATAATTTTTTTTCACCTTTAAAAAAATATTTCAACCACAAATAATCACATTCACAATGAAATGACAATACCAGTAGATTTTAATTATTCCAAACGTAATCAAAAATTAATCACGAAAGAGAATACAACTAAAAAAAAAGCGACGAGTCATAATGCGACAACACTTTGACAATAGAAGTCCATTTCGTTCACTCGAAAAATTAAAGAGATTTAATCCCTCAACTGCGAGATTAATATTTCTGTTACATTACTGGTTTTCAGTAGTATGTAGTAACCTTAAAGTTTTCATCGAGAAGCAACAACAGCGATATGACTCAAGTTTCATTCAAAGCTGAAATTGCATCATTTTTACTGCTGTCTTGGTGGTTAGAATGATTGTGCCGGTGGTGGTAGTGGTTGGAATAGTGGTAGCGGTGGTGGTGGTGGTGGAGGAGGAGGAGGAAGACGAGGCGGTGAGGGAGGATGTAATTATGATAGTGGTTTTGGTGGTGCTGTTGGTTAGAATGATAGTTGTGGAGACGATGACGGAAATTGTATGATGATGTTGATATTGTTTTTATTGCTATTGTTGTACTTGTTAATATTGTTGTTGTTGTTGTTGTTGTTTTTAATGATGATGATGATGATGATGATGATGATGATGATGATGATGATGATGATGATGATGATGATGATGATTAAGATGACAACGACGATGTCGTCGACAATGATGGTTACCACCATACGATATTACAAAGTTTATTTAATCTTAGGCTTTCGCCAATAATTCACACAATACAATTAAGACAAAAGAATGTTACCAATCTCTCCTCATGCATTCGTTATACTATCACAATAATGACCGTGTTATCTTTACTCCTTCCCCAACCAACCCCTAGTTTCCCGCCTCTTCATCGCGAACCATCTTATGTATGTATTAGCTTCAGGACGGGCAAGTACGGAATCTGCCCACCCTTCCTTTAAACATATTTATTTCCTCTATAACTTAGAATTCAACTCTCTCCTTACTCAGAAGAGTATTTCTCGTATACTAATTCAATTGTTGAGAATACCAAAATGGTGGTTGCATTTTATATATTTATTTAGTCGTGACTTTTGAATAAAAGTGTTTTATTTTATTAGAGGGAATACAATAGAAAATTACATTGTTTTGCAAAATTATTTAGTCTGGCAATAAAAATACAGCGGTAATTACTTTAAGAATAATTTTAAAAAAGAACTAACAAATTAATTTGTTAAAAAACAAAAACAAAAAAAAAACAATAAAAAAAATAAAAAAAAAAATAAGAAAACAATTTAAATAAATGAGTTTTGAGAAGTACTAAAGAAAACGAGAGAAAAAAATAATTTAAATGGATAAACAAATATATAAAAACAACATAAATTAATACTAAATTGATATAATATTAGTAAGTTAATAAATTTAATTCAATACTGGAACCTTCCCAAAGTCATTACATCAATGGTACCAGCACAAGTAAGGCAATAAATAAGAAAAAGTTCGTTTGCCAAAAGCTCTATTCAGTGTTCACTGGTTATTAAGGTGGGCCCATTTGAATTAGCCCGACCTAGTACTGGAGAGGCCAGACAGGAAAAATCGAAGTTAGTTCACCGTCAGGCGACGTGACGATGAAATGACGATGTGGGCGGAGTGGAGTGGAGTGGGTTGGGGGGGGGGGGGGTGATAAAAAGAACAGGAGCGTATCCTGGTTTATGCATTACGGGATGCATGGTGATTCGCAATCTATCAAAAATACACACAAATTGATTTCAGTACGAAGTATCAAGTTTAAGTAGTAACTTTTGAAATTATCTAATTTAAATTTGATTATTTCGGACCTGGTAATACAGCTTATAACTTGAAAAAACAGGCTGGTATTTGCCCACCCTGCCCATTATTACCAGCCGTCCCTGGACGTTACGACTGTTGAAGAGTATTTTGATGATCAAAATTGTTATGATTTCATTGTTGCCATGAGAATGGGAGCGATCCAACTCATGTTTTCGTCCAACCTAGTCACCAATCATATGATTTGTTGCTGTCCAACGATTGGACATTTCTTGATAAATGTAAACACGCTGCTTTGTTTATGAAAGTTGTAAACATTCCCGTGTGTCAAGCTGAACAAAGTTGTGTGTGTTGGTACGTTATACCTCCGGATGGCAATGTTATGATCTTCTTAGCCAAGCGCATACTATCTATAGATAGTTCGAAGATGACGTCACTCATGTCTTTGTTATTGTTTTTTGCCATCCGCGTTTATGAGTAATGCTCACTGAACTGAATTAACCTGACTATAAACGTTCATGGATACACACAGTTTTGTGTGTTGGTCCGTTATACTTCCGGATGGCAATGTTATGAGCTTCTTAGCCAAACGCATACTATCTATAGTCTTACACTAGAAACTCTTAAGACATATTAGATAGTTCGACATCGTTTTTTATATTTGTGCAGGGTCCAGTGAGTTGTCGTTAGTAGGGCTCATGTGATCCCATTGTCATTGATTGAACTACTGAATACAACTCACGATTTGTTTTCTTTCGTGGCCAAAGACGTCATTTTTTGGTCAGTGTCAGGCTATAGATAGTATGCGCTTGGCTAAGAAGCTCATAACATTGCCATCCGGAAGTATAACGGACCAACACACAAAACTGTGTGTATCCATGAACGTTTATAGTCGGGTTAATACAGTTCAGTGAGCATTACGTCATCTTCGAACTATCTATAAGTTAACGATGGCTACGCTCAAAGGTCATTTCAAAAATTCAAATCGAACCTAAGACCTCCCGATTACCGGTCAGACATGATACAATTACACAACATAGGTTACCCTATAAATGGGATGATTTCTTCACAGAGTTACGCGTTGTTTTATAAAGAATATGACTGATAAATATCCTGATAGTTGGGCAAAATTTTCGGTCAAGAACAAAACAACCTGGTCGAATGACAGGTTACAAAAAACGGCTTAGAACGCATATCAAACAGATTCAAGGGTTTAACTCTCTCCTTACCAGCCATTTCCCCAAAACTTCACACCAAACTAACACACAAATATATTTTTTATCACTCAAACACAATATCAGTAAAATTCTTACGATAAATAGCTTCTTTAGCAAAACATGCTCCACAACACACTGTTTATTTTCATTCAATTTTATGCTGTACAAAAGACATTTGAAAAGAAAAAATGTTGGTTATATCGTAACGAATGTGACGATTTTCCTATAGTTGGTAAGGAGACGGCTTATCGGTTGTCTGCCATACACTGAAAAGGCCCAGACTTAAAGATTGGCCAGAAAACTCGTCCTTCAATTATCGATCTTGACAAAAGCTTTCAACGTCGCGATGTTCCAGGTTTTTGAGAGGTTTTACAAAGATGCGGCCATTTAAATTAATGATACTCGAAGACTTGAAGGACGAATTTTATAATAATGATAATAATAAATAATAATAATAATAATAATAATAATAATAATAATAATAATAATAATAATAATAATAATAATAATAATAATAATAATGATAATAATAATAGTAATATAATAATAATAATAATAATAATAATAATAATAATAATAATAATAATAATAATAATAATAATAATAATAATAATAATAATAATAATAATAATAATAATAATAATAATAATAATAATAATAATAATAATAATAACAACAACAATAATTGCACCCGAAAAAGGATTTTTTTTCGTACAGACGTGTTATAATTACACAATAAGATAAAAACATATTGGAAATATGATGTGGATATATATATATATATATATATAATATATATATATATATATATATATATATATATATATATATATATATAAATATAAACAAAGGGGCAGTTCCACAACCAGAGCAATGTTTAAAATATTCGTACGTGCTTTTTCCAGATTAAGGCAGTTAACTGGATAATGATTTGATCACTGTTGATATTGTCACCATGTTTCGTCCTTAACCGTTCAACAAAACCTGTGCTGGTTCATAGACCCTTGTAGTTTGATGGGTCATATCAGCTTAGATTTTGAGATCTGTTAAGGTTTGCGAGATTCTTGAACTCCTGTGAGCAGACTTTCTAACGTAAGAGTTCAAGAATCTTGTATTTCTTACCTTCTCAATGACCTCGTCTAAAATGTTATTTCTTCTTGGAATTTATTCTTTTTTTTTTTGTAACTGATTGGTTCGCACATTTAACTATTTATTGTTTTTGCTGTCGAAGGCTTTGTACCAGGATAGTCCATTTGTTGGTATTGTTTCCATCCAAATACTTTTGATTTTCAACTTTTTGTTTGTATTTTTACAATCCAATTCTAGACCTAAGGCATCCCCCCCCCCCCCCCCCCCCCCCCCCCCCCCACCGCTCTCTACTTTTGACATATCTGTAACAACACAACTGGCTTGAATTTAAGAGAAATAATATATGATCATCGGATTTGCACGTCAAAAAGACGCTCATGAACCTTTTATTGTCTAAATTTATTCTTAATACTGGTGTCTTCTGGGGGAGCATGACACAACGGTCTGGATTTGCTTCGTACTCAGAGGGCATCGAGTTTGATTCCCCATGCACACTGTCTGACCCTGACACCTCGCCCAAGCTCACTTTGCAAACTGACGCCTAGGCTATTTCAGTTCCGACTTCTCTTTGGGATAAATAAATTTAAATTGAATCATTTCTATTTACCTTGTGCCATCATTGATGCCTCAGTGCAGCAAATATGTAAATTTACAAAATATCACATTTCGTCAAATGTGGAAATAATGTAAATGTAAGGAGAGGTCGTCGAGTGTGGATGCAAGTAGAGTTGCAAGAACAGAAAGGCGGGGCGATATATAAAAAAAAGGGGGGGGGGTAGAGAGAAAGAGAGAGAGAGAGAGAGAGAGAGAGAGAGAGAGAGAGAGGGGGGTGGAGCCCATATGTATGTGTTTGTGTGTGTGCGTATGTGTGTGTGTGTAGAGTAAAAGTAACTGCAAAAAGGTCTTTATAATGGGGATGGTGGTGAGAGAGCGATTAATATTATACCAAATATATAAATGAACCAAATGAGAGGAAGAGAAATAGATAGAGGGAGAGAGAGAGAGAGAGAGAGAGAGAAAGAGAGAGAGAGAGAGAGAGAGAGACATACATATCCTCTCCATTCCCTCTCTCTCTCTCTCTCTCTCTCTCTCTCTCCCACACACACACACACACAAACACACACACACTCTCGCTCTCTCTCTCTTTCTCTCTATCCCCCCCCCCTTTTTTTTTTATTTCTCAGCGCCTTTCTGTTCTTGCAACTCTACTTGCATCCACACCTGACGACCTCTCCTTACATTTACATTATTTCCACATTTGACGAAATGTGATATTGTGTAAATTTACATATTTGTGTCAGTGTGTTTTGTCTCCTGATGAAGGCCAAGGGCCGAAACATTGTTTGTTATGTGTTGTTCCCTTATATAAAAGTCACATCTACTCACTTTATTTTTATCTCCATACTAGTTGTATGCGTCGGTACGATACATCTGGTGGGCAGAACAGGTGAGTAGTTTATTTATACCAATGGAATCGACCGAGACAAAAGGCTAGATCATCAATTAAAAATTCGATTACGAGTATGCTGATTAAACGTGTATCTATCTAATAGTCCCGTGTCGTAGTCACGTGATAGTCTACGTCATTAACATTCTTAACCTCGTTTCCGGAAGTCGTGATACTCTTGTGCAACTTTGATTCTATTTCTAACCCACGTCCAAAATTTAAACTCAGGCCGATTCAAACTCAGTTGACGAGTACTCACTTTACAATCGAAGAGATCGATATCGGTCAAGGTCGATGCATTCGATATTTTATCTTGCCCCTTTGTCTTGTGGTTTAACAACAAGACTCAAATCGAGAAGACCTTTCCACCTGGCAGACTTCAGGTTGGAGGAAAACTGGAGAGAAATGTGGAACAGGGAAACACCAAGAGGAGGAAACATCATTAAAGATCCAACCAAAAGAGTGCCTGTATTCAATAACGCCAGGAAATACTGGTTTTGCTCAAAACCGCCTCTTAACTGGAAATGGCAGAACTGCATCAAATATGTGCAGATGGAAACTTGGAAACAGTGATACCTGCCAGAAATGTCAGGCAGCCCCAGAGACCAGCGATCACATCGTCCTCCACTGCCCAGTCACTAAACTTGAAGGTGGCTACGAAACCGTCCTTAGGGCGGAGGAAGACTTTATAAGCTGGGTTGGAGAAATAAATTTGGTGTAGCCATACGCTACTACTACTACCCCTTTGTCAACTGAGCAGAAATGGTAGGGAGTGTATAATATTATTATTTGATATTACGACAAAAAGACTAATATAAGACTAGTGTTAGAAGCGATCTTTTTTGTGGGGGATCGTGGATAGCTCATACGGTAGAGTCACGCTCTCCCCGGCCAGGCGGAGTTGTCGTATCAGTAAGGTAGCGGGTTCGAGCCCCCATTTATTCTATTGTCTTCTGGCACTTTCCTTCTCACTTCATTTCTTGTTGTTATCAACATAAATGTAACATGTATTGATATATATTGGAGTTGTTTGGATGTTTGCGAATGTAATTGTTCGACTGTGTTTAATTATATTAGGTTTTTTTTCTAGCGGTACTCATCTTGTGTTGTGCATGTTTTGTATGTGAGTGTGAATGTTGTCTGCGTGAACGTATTAGCACTTTTTGTTACTTAGAAACATCGTAAGATTTGTTTGTGTATTTAGTTAGTTACTGAATAACTCTGTCCTGGATGGTCGTAATATAATTAAATTGAATTAACATAGTCTAACCTTGAGTCGTTACAATCAGTGCCTGCTTCACTCACTTTTCTGAAGCTTAGATATTCCGGGGGGGGGGGGTGAGTATTTATCAATAGACTGTGCCGTTTGTTTAAAGTGGTAACAGTTAAAATGAGTAGAAATGTGATATTTTGATTGTCATTACTTTAATATGTTCTATCCATTCTCATTAATCTCTCAGTGACATTCAAAATAGTCTTATCATTTTGACTATTAATTCAATTATTAGCATCTAAACTAAAATTATTTTAACTATAAATTCAACCACAGGAATCGAAACCAAAACAATGTTGACTATAAATTCAATTGTTAGAATCTTAAATCAGATAATTTTGACTATAAATTCAATTGTTAGAATCTTAAATCAGATAATTTTGACTATAAATTCAATTGTTAGAATCTTAAATCAGATAATTTTGACTATAAATTCAATTGTTAGAATCTTAAATCAGATAATTTTGACTATAAATTCAATTGTTAGAATCTTAAATCAGATAATTTTGACTATAAATTCAATTGTTAGAATCTTAAATCAGATAATTTTGACTATAAATTCAATTGTTAGAATCTTAAATCAGATAATTTTGACTATAAATTCAATTGTTAGAATCTTTAATCAGATAATTTTGACTATAAATTCAATTGTTAGAATCTTAAATCAGATAATTTTGACTATAAATTCAATTGTTAGAATCTTAAATCAGATAATTTTGACTATAAATTCAATTGTTAGAATCTTAAATCAGATAATTTTGACTATAAATTCAATCATTATAATCTAAACTATAGAATTTGACTTTAAATGCAATTATTAGAATCTAACCCAAAAAAAATGTTGATAATAACTTCAATTATTATAATCTAAACCAAATAATTTTGACGATAAATTCAGGGATCTAAACTACACCGAGATATTACCGTTTTGATACGGTGGGTCACATATAGTCTTCACTCAAGTCCCGCATCTTTTTCATTTAAAAACTGGAATTTAAATTTTCTGCATATGAATCAAACTGACACTATAGCGTTTTGAAACGCTGGATCACAAATGAGTTTTTATACGTTGTAAGCGATAATCTATAAATTGTATTTCATGATGATATTATGTGGTCCAGTCAATTATTGATGCTCTTGTTTGGACATAGAATAAAGCAAATAGTATTAAACAACATATTGAAAAGGAGGTGACTTTCAAATCATTTTACAGGATTTCCACGATTTGAAACGGGGTCAAGAATGTTGATGACGTAGACTATCACGTGACAGCGACATGGGGCTATTAGAGAGATACACGTTTAATCAGCATACTCGTAATCGAATTTTTAATTGATGATCTAGCCTTTTGTCTCCGTCGATTCCAATAAACTACTCACCTGTTCAGCCCACCAGATGTATCGTACCGACGCGTACAATTAGGAGTAACGCTAACATTCTGTTAGAGGGACTTTAGTAAGAACTAATCACCCGATTGGCGGTCTAAAATATTAACAAATAGCCGACTGACGTCATCATCCAGTCTATATAGCCATCACAGTTTTCTACTATCCGTGACAATGATAAATTATGAGGCTCTGTCGAAGGGTGGTTTTGGTAAGATTCGAAATAAATCAAAGCTAAATTTGTGATTTATGCTATCAAGACCGTAATATGTCGCGGTAAATATAATATAATAGTTGAAATTACATTAAATTTTAAGCTTAAACCCATAGGTTCAATGTCAGTTCAAATGAGTCTCGTTATTTGGTGGTTTAGTTATGTGTACTACATTTCCAACCTCTTCATATTGACATTCTTTTTTTTTTATTTGAAAACTGATATCAAGCCTCCTGGTTAAAAAAAATACAACAATAGACATTTGTGTGACTTCTGGTGTCATGTCACGTCAATAACGATCTTTTAAATTTTTTTTAGATTAAACTAAGTTTAGCATTGGAGGATGGGGGATGTGGGGACAGATTTTGACAAGCTTGACACTGAAATCATTTGTTTATGTTGCGTATGAAACCCCAGTGTTGTCGGACTTGAGTGTTATCTTGCCTCTTACGGATATCATTCCGTACTTTTGCGTTGTTGAGCGCATTGGGTTGTTGATATAGTTACGTCTCCTGACATAAATATGCTAAAATGTGACTCGACTCCTGTAAATGTTATTTTATGGGGATGCTTTAGATGTACAAAATGAATTAATAGAAAGAAAGCCTCTTTTCCATTGTTTATAGACCACCAGCTGGGGGATACGTTCTGACATCAGACAACTATGACAAGACGACAAGGCTGCTCTTTCTGTTTGTAAAATAAATATTACCCATATTGTCACGCACGCGCAGAACAGTATCCGTCTCGTTCGGATTATTGGGTCTAAGTAGTGTCGAGCGGAAGTCTCGATGATACCTCAAGTCATCGGCCACCAACACTCAAAACTTCCCGAACTCGATGACCAAGGAAAAGTCGGGAATTCCCGAGAAGTAGCACTTCAACTGAGCTTTGGATGGCTTTTTTTGTATTAAAACTTAAAATACATTAAATAAATTCACTTTGTATAATAATAAAACATTGATACCTATAACCATTTTGATCTATTTACGACGTTTGTGTTTTGTTAGCTGTTTAAAATATGATATAACGTCAATACCCAATACCAATGACTAGGTATTGAATGAAAGCACCGATGACTAGAGCGATGCTCGAGACTTTTTTGAGTCTCGAGACTCAAAAAAGCATCGAGACACAAAAAAGTCTAGAGCTTCGCTGGAATCATCGCCGACGAGAGAGGGGTGAACAATGCAGATAGTACACATTGTTAGTAACGCGTGCGTCGCTCGCGCAGTATAGTCTCGAGACTCGGGAATCGGGACTCAATACGAGAAGCGTCGACGACCAAGATTCTCGAGACGAGAAAAGCATCGAGAACTAAGTGGAGGTCGGGAAGTTCTCAGTCGTCGATGACCTGACTTCTCAAAACCTAAAGCATCGTTGACCTTTTGGTGACCCGGATGCCCTCCCCTAGGTCTAAGTCGCTGGTGTTTACCTTAGTCACCTATTTATCAACTCAGAGGAGTTCGTAGAGTTTGTTATGATAATAATAAATGGTATTTATTTATATATGCTATGGCTATGATAAGACCAATTGTCTCAGTGGTGACGGTTGATTTTAAAATTAGGCAAGTCACTTGAATTGATTTCGTTTAAAACCACCGCTCTTAAGAATGGATTAGAATACGCTTCAACAGTCGTAACGTCACTTCCCTCGTAATCACGCATGGTAACTTAGTAACTGGCTCTAAACAATCGGAACAATGGCGGACGCCCTTATGAAATATTTCTCCGACGAGAATAAAAGTGTATCCAGAAGAAAAAAAACACATTATAAATATGATCATGTTTTGACTTTTACAGATTCTGATCACAAGACATATGAAAAGTTCTAGCCAGCATGAGGAATAAAAAGTACCGATTTTCTTTGTTTAGAACCACGATGGCCGCCGTTGCTGTGCGACGTGACATCAGACTATTGAATCCAATTGCCAGGTTTTTATGTTTTATTCCCCGCCATTATGTACTAAACATTTTTTTTTTGTAATATAAAAGGGCAAATATGCAAATACAAGATTGATCATCATCAAAAATTCCCATCCTTCCGCTTACATTTTGACCGAATCTCACGAGTTACGTGGTACGATTTTGTAACGAAGGCGTCAATGAAACAATCAAAACAATTAACCAGTAGATTTTTGACCAATCAAAAGATTGAATTTGTGACACGCCTTCACATGTGCTCGGACAAACATAGTTGGTTGTTTATAAGCAATAACGTGAATGAACTCGACCTCGTTTTGATTATTGTTATTGTTTTTATATCACAAATGGATGACTAGTTATCACACGATTTTCTCGATCATATTATAGATAGTATGCAGTTGACGGCAATGGGATCTTTGTTATTGTTTTTGCCATCCGCGTTTATGAGTAATGCTCACTGAACTGTATCAACCAGACTATAAACGTTCATGGATACACACAGTTTTGTGTGTTGGTACGTTATACTTCCGGATGGCAATGTTTTGAGCTTCTTAGCCAAGCGCATACTATCTATAAACCTTTAAGTTTTCTGTGTTGGTTCTATTGATCAAGCGGTAGAACAGTGGGTAATTTACTTGGACACATACCACCGATAGTAAAATCTGTGCAGTTCGCTCCTTTTGCCAATCATTGCCATTGTTTACATTATTACGACTGTCCGAGAGGCGTGGTTATCTAAGTGTCTATTCTTGCCTCGAACATCTGCAATGATAAATAAAAGCAACGATACCAATATCTACCCTTTATTCATATCGCATAATCAGCCTAAAACTTTGATGGAACCTAGGACTGCTGCATTCCTAGGTGGATTATCCATTTTAAAAGAAACCATAAGTACAATATTGGTTATGTATATAATGTATTATGTACTAACAATTCCGAACGAAATATTTGCTGACTGTATCGATTATTTTTTAATCGAAAATATGGTAAAAATATGTAACAAAGGGCCTCGTGTATTTTTACTTCAGACAAAAAAGAGTTACTTCCCATGTGACACAATAAGTGGCGGATCCGCCCAAGAAATATCCGGTTTGTTGTCTATTCAATGATAACTATTGTTCTGACTAAATTGTCACCATCAGACTAATTACTGCATTAGAATATTGTGCGGCTATGTGGTCTTGTGGTATGACACTCGCTTTCGGATCGGAAGTTCCTGGGTTCGAGCCTCGTTCGGCACATAGTTGTGTCCTTGGAAAAGGCTCTTTACTCACATTCTCTCACCGTACTCAGGTGTAAAATGAGTACCTGGCCGTTAACAGCGTTGTCTCTGTCCGAAAAAAAATTATAATATCGCCTAACAGGCGTCATGTCCCGTCCTACATATTAAGTGTTGCTGTTGGCCGGGGACCCCTTGTAAAGCGCTTTGAGCACGTTTAGTGGATATTGCGCTAGATAAAAGCTCAATTTAAAAAAATAAATTAATATTGTAAATTCCGTGTGTTTGATGTACACAGATATTGACATGTTTTTTGTAATTGAGCTTTTTCATATAGTGCAATATCCACTAAATGTGCTTAAAGCGCTTTACAAGGCTCCCTAGCCAACAGCAACATTTAAGACTTAGGACGGAACATGACGCCTATTAGGCGATGTTACAATGTTTTTTTTTCCTACAGAGATAACGCTGTTAACGGCCAGGTAATCTTTTTACACCTGAGTACAGTGAGAGAACGTGAGTAAAGAGCCCTCTCCAATGACTCAACTATGCGCCGATCGAGGCTGAATCCAGGACTTTCCGATCCGAAAGCGAATGTCCTACCACGACCACATAGCCGCACAATATTATATAGCCGTCTCCCGATTCCTAACTATCTCTTTGACATCGCTATGAAATGTGACACAGCTCCTTTTAGAGGTATTATGTTTGGGTGAGTTAGACCGTAGCATCATTAACTTAGAGCCTGACACGAGAACCCTCTAGGACTGGCAGTTTGACGTCATTTGTTAGATTCGTGTAGCGTCTAATGAGTTGTTAGTAGAGCTCGAGGAAACAAGATACTTCACTGGTTGAACTATTGTTCACGATTTGTTTTCGTTTGTGGCCAAAGACTGGCATTTTGATGTCATTGTTTGGTCAGTGTCAGGCTATAACTTTACGATGGCTACGGTTAGACGCTAAAATTTATGTTATGGTCAAAAGAGGTGAAGTTTTGGTAAAGCTTAAAAAGATGTCCGCTATTAATAGCAAGGTACCGATTGTCTCCGTCTACATAATCTGTGCCTTGTTATGGTCACTGTGATATTTAGGATTAGGACAATCTGTAATGTGTAAATGCATTAAAAACTGAATAATTTCTTTTTACATTGAAATCTTACACGTATTTGGCGGAGGAACTTCCGGCTATTTGGGTCAAGAAAATAGTCCGTCTCCTGACACCTACTTGTCTGGACCTTATTGTGATATCTGACTTATATATCCAAAGTAATTATGTGGAACTGATTTGGATACTAAAAAAAAAGCTTGAGCTTTTATATAGCGCAATATCCACTAAATGTGCTCAAAGCGCTTTACAAAGTGTCACTGACCAACAGCAACACGTAACATGTAGAACGAGACATGACGCCTGTTAGGCGATATTACAATTTTTCCCGATAGAGACAACGCTGTTGACAGTCAGGTACTCATTTTACACCTGAGTACGGTGAGAGAATGTGAGTAAAAGAGTCTTTTCCAAGGACTCCTCAACTCTGCGCCGATGTGGCTCGAACCCTATACCCTCCGATTCGAAAGCGAATGTCATACCACAAGACCACATAGCCGCACGAGATACTAAATATCTGTGACCGACCGTCTCAAAACGGTATTATGTCAAACTAACAGTGCCCCACGTCTCAACGCTACATAATGTTGTAATGTTGTAACTAGTAGAAATTGAATCTATAGCCACAAATATGAAACTTGAAGTTAATTACATACGGTGTTTTCACGCGACAGTACCCTGCCCTGAGTATAGATAGTCTGAAGTTGACGTCACTCAGGTCTTTGTTATTGATTTTTGCCATCCGCGTTTATGAGTAATTCTCACTAAACTGTATTAACCAGACTATAAACGTTAAAGGTTACACATACTTTTGTGTGTTGGTCCTTTAAACATCCGGATGGCAATGTTGTGAGCTTCTTAGCCAAGCGCATACTATCTATAAAAAATGAGGACCTGTTCTCTTTCATACAATACCTTGACATCATTTTGCATGGGTTTTTAAAAATGATTTACCTTTATGGTGTAGAATAAACACAATTTCTAGCATTGCACGAAACTCTCAAGTTCGCATTTCTCATTATTTTATTTCTAAAGTTACTTCTCGGGCTCCGATTCATCCCGATATAAAACCGTTTTGAGACAATGGGTCACGATTTAGAAGCCAAAAATGTGTGACAACCCATCTCAACCCGGTTTTGGGTAATTCGGGAAGAAATTATGCTTAACCCTCTCCTTACCAACAACAGGGAGATCGTCACATTCGTTACGACACAACCAGCAATGTTCTCATTCTGATTTCTATTGTAAATCACATAATTTAAAGAAATGTTTTGATGACAGCTGTAAATACTAAACACTGTGTTGTAGAAGTCGTTGTTACTTTTTCGTTTGAGGAAGAAAAGTCTGTTTTTGTGTTGGGTGGGAGTGAATTTTCGGGGGAAATTCTAAAAATAGCTGGTAAGGAGAGTTAAACTGAGTTCTAAACTGAACCGAAAAATTCAAAGAAAATCATAACCTTCAATGAGGAAACGGAGTCTTGGTTCGAAATTGGATATGGGTTTGTTTGTCTTTCTCTTAAACCTAAACATTGTGACTAGATATACACCCAGTTGTGATAATCTAATCTCTAGTTCATTCAGACATAGCAATGTATTCCATTATGCTTTGAGAACGTTTTTTTATCGGCATCTTGGACTAACGCTATGGTCTTTGCTTCGTATCCAGAAAGTACCGGGTTCGAGTCCCCCACCCCTTGAGCAAGACACATCACCCTTGCTCACTTTGCGTAGCCGCCTGGAATATTCCAAAAGACCCTAAAGACAATTTTTCTCTTTAGGGATTCTTTTTTCTTTTGGTCTTCTTGTGTTCTCTCTAAGAAGATTGAAGCCGGATTCCGACGCTAGTAAAGGATTCTTAGGTCTTCCAATGGTCATCAATTGGCATTAACATAGAGTTTTGGAGTGATATCTGAGCCTCGAGGCTGGCATCTGTTTCTATCCACAGCACAAAGCGGGCATTCCCTTGGAATTCATGAGGAACATTTTCATTGTCTTTTTGTCATGAGACCATGCTGGTATCTCTACAGTCAAAGTCTGAGTTACATATGGGGTTTCACTGGACAGTGCCCTGCCCTGAATATAAAAATGAGAACCTGTTCTCTTTGATCCGATACTTTGACAGGATCATTTTGCGTATTTTTTTTTAGGTCATTTTTAAGATAAGATATACTTTACTCATCCAAAAAATGGAAATTCGTTTACAGACGTGGCATGTATGAAAATGCACCGTTATTAGGAATGGATACAGACAATTCTATATTTATTGTTTCATCAATAATTTAGGATAAAATGAGCGAAATACATTGAGTATTGTTATATTTTGATTTATATATTTGATTCAGAAAAGTGAGTGGAGCAGGCACTTATGTTGGTAACAACAAGATATGAAGTGAGTAGAAAAGTGCCAGAAGACAATAGAGAATAAAAAATTTTCGCGGCGGTGGTGGGGTTTGAACCTGCGACCTTATTGGTACGACAACTCCGCCTGGCAGGTGAGAGCGTGGCTCTACCGTGTGAGCTATCCACGAACACAAAAAATATTCGTTTCAAACCCAAGTCAAAAAAAGATAAGCAAAATATAAAGCGTAGCCATTGATAGTCAAGTCATTTTTATACAAAAAATCTCTTTTTTTCCGAATGAATGATTAAACCCATTATCTGGAATCGAATTGCAATTAAAAACCTTCCTGCCCATGTCCACAAAGTCGGTAAGCGGCAGAAATCCTTTATCTTCCACAATCAACTCTTATGTAAAATAGCGTACTTTCATTTTTGTAAATAAACAGTCTATAGAATTTGGCTAGAAAATACGTTTTTCAAATATCTATCGAGTAAAATTACTCTCAACTTGTCCAAAACTATCAAACATGGGGATTTAAAGAAGTCTTATAGGAATGGCCATGTTTGAACATTTTTGACAAGATAATTGTCGTTTTAGTCGGTCTATAGGAGACTTTTCTTACCAAAATTTTAAAATGTGTTTTCTAGAGAAGTTTTTGGGGCGAGACCGAGACAATAAGACAAATAAGACTTTTGCTTTGGCAGGACAATTGATTAACAAAAACACTGTTAAATGTATTGGAATCGATGGTAATTCTACAGACATTGAGACAATCTGTTTGCTACAAAATTATGTATTGTTTGAAGAGAATGGTGTGTTGTGTAATGAATGTACTCAGACGTCTTGAAGACACAGTACACACTAAATCAGGTCGGTGGGTTAGAGCCGGTGATGACACGGTAGCGAACACTTCGACTACATGCCTTTAATCTATACTTTTTGCATACTTTTTTAATATTAATTCTTTGCTATAAACTAGCATCCTATCCAAATGGAAGCAAGCAATCGCTACCGCCCTTTTAATCCTAGATTTGCAATAAAACCATACAAGTTAAACGTAAGACAAAGGAAAATCATTCAAATAGGGAATGAGTAGCGTCCCTTGATTGGACATCACCTTACAGAGAGAACGTCAACATGGTTTTGCGCATGCGTCTCTCTCGTCCTCGCTTTCAGTGAAGTGTCTCCGGAAGCGAGGACTAGAGACGCATGCGCACAACCAACATGACGTTCTCTTTCTAATAACTTTTCCGCCGGTGACGTCCAATTAAGGGACGCTACTCTTCCGCTAATCTCATTCCCTATAGGGAACAGATGTAAATTCCAAGAGTACATCGTCAGTGTACTCAGTTTTAGATCACCTACATGTCTCATCTAATCTATAGTTAATCACAAGATCAAACTGAAAGCAATACACGCAGATGCTTGCAAACTTGTGCGGCTATGTGGTCTTGCGGTTTGACACGGATCGGAAGGTCCTGGGTTCGAGCCTCGCTCGGCGCATAGATGAGTACTTGGAAAAGACTATTTACTTACATTCTCTCACCGTACTTAGTTGTAAAATGAGTACTTGGCCGTTTACAGCGTTGTCTCTGTCCGAAAAAAATTGTAATACCGCCTAACAGGCGTCAAGTCACGTGTGTTGCTGTTGGCAAGGGACCCCCTGTAAGGTGCTTTGAGCACGTTTAGTGAATATTGCTCTATATAAGGGAAAAAATGAAGATCTCCCGAAACTATAATTAAACATTTGACTGTATGTATGCGTCCTAAGCCGAGAACTACAACCAAGGCCAGGAGAGAGAAAAAAACAAGTTAATTTGATCCCAATCCAAAGACAGAAAGCTAGTTGGGAAAACAGATTTTGGGAGATAAAGGACACAGCATGTGATCTCTCTGTCCTCTATGGGTGGACAAACAATCCTAGCCAAAATGAAGTATTTTGAACGCATCTCATTAGCTCTATTTATTATAACAGCTCATGTTTGCATGTAGGAGTCCCAATAGTTCATGTGGTAGATAGAGCATTCGCTTCACAAGCAAAGGGACCGAGATCGATCCCAGGTGCAATCGAGATTTTTTCTGACCCCGCTGTCCACCCATCTGTGATTGGGTAGCTTGGTCTTATAGATCTGGTAGAAAGTACTTTGCGATTGACTAGCGTCCCATTCAAAGGATAGCACGCAATTGCTATTGTCCGTTTCACGCGAGAGAAACCGGGATAAACTCCGGCTCTCTGGGCCTATAGCTCTGAACAACTACATGTTTGTATGAACTTTATATCATCTGAGAGGTTTGTGATAATATTTATACACATTGAAATCAAATCAAATTGAGATTTTATACAGTGCAATCCGCTAGATGTTCCCATGGGGCTTTACAAGGGGTCCCAAGACAACAGCAACACTTAACATGTAAGACACGACTTGACTCCTGTCAGGAGATATCACATTTTTTTCCGGTACTCGGTTTACACTTGAGTAAGGGGAAAGAATTATATTATGAGCAAAGAGCCTTTTCCAAGGACTCAACTTTCTGCCAATTAGAGCGTGACTCGAACCAGGGACCTCTAGGTCCAGAGGTCCACAAAGCCGTACATGGTAACTTATAAGTGAAATGATAGCTTAACTGATTTACACAATAAAGAGGTTAGACCAGTGCTTCTATAACCAAATCATACTTGCTTGACCGGCCAGTCAACTGAGTACATACACACAGTACAAGGTCCACGTCCATCAACTTCACAGGGCCTCATCGTGCTCGACGTCGTGGAAAGAAACGTTTTGTGCTGGCCAATGAAAGCCGTTATACTCTGGCTATTACTTAGCTTCTACAGAATTCAAACTGCCCTGTTGAAATGGCCTTCTCTAGGCTATTCTTTTCGTCTGATGTGATGAAAGGTTCAAGGATAATTCTGCCTTACTCTGGAAAAAACACAACAACTTATGTTTAGAATTTTTGCTTAAAAACCCATCCGTCTAATATCGATCGAATAAAATGACAGTCACCTTGCCAAAAACTCTCAAACATGGGACTTCCTGAAAGATTTCATTTGAAGACCCAGGTTTGAGAGTTTTGACAAGTTGAGGGTTATTTAATCAATGGATATTGAAGTCAATATTTTCTGGCCAAAATTTTAAAAATGTGATTTTCTTTTTGAGTGAGTCTTGGGGTCTCAAGGTGTGTCCTGGAATGAAAGATTTTGGATATTATAACTCGTAATGCGTCATTGGCCATGATCTATATTACATTTCCATGTGCTCGAGGTCATTGGTCACATTGCAAAGTGTGCTCAAAATGACCCATAATATATTGTGAAAAGTGTTCAGTTTGAGAAATAACCAACGTTATAATTGGTCATTTTGCTCAGCATGACTCGTGGATATGTTTACAACTTTTATAAACAAAGAAGCGTGTTTTTATAAATTGAGAAATGTCCAATCGTTGTACAGCTACAAATCATGTGATCGATGACTAGGTTGGACGAAAGCATGAATATAGATCGCTCCCATTGTCGCCTTCATAAACTCAAGCCTGACATTTACATAAAATGTACGCCACCGTACAAGTCGGCGATAAGAACCAAAAGGTGTTGCTCGTACAGTTTAAGGAAGCAAATTATTCCATTGATTGATTGCACTTGTGAATAAAACTCACTGTTTACTATATTTTGGTTGCCGTCGCCTAGTCTTGCGACCTAATGTTTTGGCCAATGTCAGGCTATTACTAGGCATAGTCTTTTTTTCCACAAGTTGTCAATTTGGCATTGTAACATCTAATGGATTTAGCCCTAATAAATCGCGTGACAGGTTACAGCCAAATGTCTAAATTATGTCAACAGAAGCCCTTTTTAAAAATCCGATTGCGTTACAATGGCCAATATTGACAACAGAGACTTGACTTTTAGTCTAAATAGCAAAATTCGTGCACGGCTTTGTTTGTAGGCCAGGTAGTTTGATAAATAAATGTCCAAGAGGAAGTGTTAGATGTAATCAATGGTAGACAGGAAATGAATGTTCCATTAATGTAAATAGAAATGAACACAATTAATACAACAACAATGAAAAAGAACATAGAACACACACAAAAATCCCGACGGAACGTTTCGTACTCAAAACCCTTCTCCAACATTCTTCTTTTGTTATTGACTGTTATATTAATTCTTGTATACATTACGTTTGACATTTTACAGTTTCTAACAGTTTAGTGTCCCGGTTAGTTTAATAGCTGATAAAGTTACGTGAAGACCTGACCAGAAAAATAGATAAATAAAATTGATTATTATGAACATTTATTTATCAAATTTTCACGGATTTACCATGTTCAATGCACTTCACAATGTTTCATTTATTTCCCCAATAGGCCATATGGAACCATACTTCCATTCCATACATTACCAGTCTCCTGCTAGGTGTCCATTTTGCATCTACACTCTTACAATATCCGTCACGGCCTAGAGCCACTTTTCTACTCCACTTTCTTTTGTTTATCCTGTTAAACATATTATAGACAAACATGCCTACATACACACATATAATTTCACGACTTTGTCATCCCCCCCCCCTCCAATTTATTCTTCTTTTTCTTCTTCTTCTTCTTCTTCTTCTTCTTCTTCTTCTTCTTCTTCTTTTTCTTCTTCTTCTTCTTCTTCTTCTTCTTCTTCTTCTTCTTCTTCTTCTTCTTCTTCTTCTTCTCTTCTTCTTCTTCTTCTTCTTCTTCTTCTTCTTCTTCTTCTTCTTCTTCTTCTTCTCTTCTTCTTCTTCTTCTTTTCTTCTTCTTCTTCTTCTTCTTCTTCTTCTTCTTCTTTCTTCTCTTCTTCTCTTCTCCTTCTTCTTCTTCTTCTTCTTCTTCTCTTCTTCTCCTTCTTCTTCTTCTTCTTCTTCTTCTTCTTCTTCTTCTTCTTCTTCTTCTTCTTCTTCTTCTTCTTCTTCTTCTTCTTCTTCTTCTTCTTCTTCTTCTTCTTCTTCTTCTTCTTCTTCTTCTTCTTCTTCTTCTTCTTCCACCTCCTCCTCCTCCTTCTCCTTCTACTCTTCCTCTTCGTCTTCCTTGCACTCTTCTTCTCCTTCGGGTAATCTATTTTATTCTTTAGCCCTATCAAAGTAATACAAAATTCCTATTCCTAATATAAGAATATTCATTATATATTTCAAGATAAATAAGGTTTCAAATGATTATATTTATAATCTCTGGAGTTATTTCGGCAGGAAACATCAGAAAATGGACACGCCACTGTGATTATAACATGAAAAATATGTCGAAATAAATGAGATTGGGTTCGATTTAACATTGTTGTAATGGATGATATTTTGTGTTGGTTTGAGAGTATTTATCTCCATGACAACGATGAGCCCATGACGTAGTGACAAATCAGAAACTTTAAAGATGTGATGTTTTGCCAGAGGCCATCACCATCAGGTTTCAAATTATTATATTTATAATCTCTGGAGTTATTTCGGCAGGAAACATCAGAAAATGGACACGCCACTGTGATTATAACATGAAAAATATGTCGAAATAAATGAGATTGGGTTCGATTTAACATTGTTGTAATGGATGATATTTTGTGTTGGTTTGAGAGTATTTATCTCCATGACAACGATGAGCCCATGACGTAGTGACAAATCAGAAACTTTAAAGATGTGATGTTTTGCCAGAGGCCATCACCCCCCCCCCTCCCCCCATCTCCCTCCTCTCAACTCTGCCAGCCTAAACACGCCACGGGGTAAAAAACAAAGAAAGATAATCGCCTCAATATATTTTAATACTTTGTCTATGTTGCGTATTAATCTGCATTAAGACCGCTTTAACGTTAGTCCTACCGAGTCTGACGTTAAAACCGCGGAATATAAAAGAACTGACTGATAACCGACCCTTGAGGAACACATATCACTTTTTTTTTCTTTTGGCTTACTCTGTTGACTGGAGACCTCTTGTAAAGCGCTTTGAGCACGTTTTGTGAATATCGTTCTATTTAAAATGCTCGAGTTTTGTTGAGATAATTTTTTTTCCTTCTATCCACTGATGGAGAAAATAATTATTCATTGTTCATGCATTTTAAAAATCGATCATAAATTAATTTCATTTCATTGATTAATTCTGATTCAAGGTAATATGGCGGAAATTGTCAATTGTCACGTAGGGAGATTGAAAGAGAGATAGAGAGTTATCTATGGCTAATGGAATATTTCAGAATAAAGTTATGCGGAAACGAATGGCAAACATTGACTTTCGTCGAATAAGCACAAAAAAGCGAATGAGAAATTATTCATGACCGGGGATTAAAAATTGTTCATGTGTTATTTTTATTTCATTGATTATTTTTTATTCAAGGTAAAAGGGGGGGGGGGGTTGAGGTGTAAAATCGTAATAGAATGAAATAAATGAACAGATGTATTGAAAATGACGAGAGAGATTGAAAGGGAGAGAGATAAAATGAGAAGAGAAGAAAGGAGAGGGGAGTGAGGGGATGAGATAGAGTGAGAGATAGGAAGGGGGAGAGAGATGGAGAGGAGAGAAGGGAGAGAGGAGAGAGGTGGAGAGTGAGGGAGAGAGAGAGGAGAGAGAGAGAGAGGAGGAGAGAGGGACAGAGACAAAGATGGGGACGGAGAGAGGGAGGGACGGAGAGAGAGAGACGGAGAGAGAGAGGGACGGAGAGAGAGAGGGACGGAGAGAGAGAGAGAGGAACGGAGAGAGAGAGAGGGACGGAGAGAGAGAGAGGGAAGGAGAGAAAGAGAGAGAGAGAGGGACGGAGAGAGAGAGAGATAGAGAAGGAGAGAGAGAGAAAGACGGAGAGACAAGAAGCGAATATTAAAATTAATCAAAAGATTTGACTGAAAGATGCGAGAGAGAGAGATTGAGAAAGGGAGAAAGAGGGAAGGGATGGGGTAAGAGAGTGAAAAGTGAGAAAGACTGACAAAAGGGTGAGTATAGGGTCGTTGGTATAGTGCAATATCCACTATACGCGTTCAAAGCGCTTTACAAATGGTTTGTTGAAAACAAATAAACAGACTAGACAGAAACAAAACCAGATTTTAAAAAATAACATTAAGGACTACAAAAACGGATGAAAAAAACCGAGCTGTTGTATAGAGCAATATCCACTAAACGTGTTCAAAACGCTTTGCAAGGGGTCCCTAGCCAAAAGCAACAGTTAGCAAGAGGTACGAAATGTGACACCTGTTAGGCGATATTACATTTTTCCGACAGAGACAACGTTGTTAACGGCCAGGTACTCGTTTTACACCAGAGTACGTGAGAGAATGTGAGTAAAGAGCCTTTTCTAAGGACTCAACTATGAGCCTCTCAGAACGAGAACGAACCCAGGACCTCACGATCCAAAGGAGAGTGCACAAAACCACATAGTTGCAGAGCCGAAATAAAAGACCAATATAAAATAGGTGAAATTTGGAGAGGACAAGAATTAAGTTTTAACATTTTAACTTTCAAGTATCTCTCTTTCTCTCTCTCTCTCTCTCTCTCTCTCTCTCTCTCTCTCTCTCTCTCTCTCTCTCTCTCTTTCTCTCTCTCTCTCACACACACAGACACACACACACACATTGGTACACTCAAACACTATATTATAGGTACTGTCTTGAGGCAATGGGCCACGATTCTTGAGAAAGGCCTTTTATTCGTACTACAGCACTAGTAGTAAGAGGATTATAGAGAATTATGAAGTCCTTGTTCCATATCGGAGCCGTGTGACTTTGCGACGGTGCCGGTGGATTTCTGGCTGTAATCAGGTAAAGATCAATCCTTTTGGAATCACTTCCGGTCATTGACTCTGGAAAACGTAAGACATACGGGAAAGTCACTTTCAAAACCTGCTTAGTCACATTTTCGTCATTTAGAGAAAACTGTATTTTTTTTGTTGGTCATTTATAGGGAATGAGATTAGCGGAAGAGTAGCGCCCCTTGATTGGACGTCACCCATAGTCTGTGACGTCACCTGCGGAAAAGTTATTAGAGAGAGAACGTCATGTTGGTTGTGCGCATGCGTCTCTCGTCCTTTGCCTAATTGAATAATATCCTGAGTGATTTGAAACTTCAATTATTTTGAAGTCACTTCCGCTCGCTAACTTTGGAAAACGTAAGACCTACGGGGAAAGTGACTTCAAAAGCTGCTAAGTCACATTTTCCCTCGTTTAGAGAAAACTGCATTTTTTGGGGGGTCATTTATAAAGTGACTTAAAGAGGAAAATACTTGTCTTTTTTGACTCATGGAATAATACCCTGAATGTTTTGGAACTTCAATTATTTTGAAATCACTTCCGCTCGCTGACTTTGGAAAACGTAATAGATCCGATTAAAATGACTCACACATTGCGAAAAAGAGGCAAACCTTAAAGCGTCGGAAAAGTGTTAGGTTTCTAGAGGGGGTCCCGATAGCTCAGTTGGTAGAGCACTCGCTTCACACACAAAGGGACTGAGATCGATCCCGGGTGCAATCAAGATTTTTTTCTGACCCCTTTGTCCACCCAGTTGTGATTGGGTAGCAGGGTTTGTTAGATCTGGAAGAAAGTACTTTGCGATAGACTAGCGTCCTATCCAAAGGATAGCAAGCAATTGCTATTGTCCGTTAGGCGCTATAGAAACCGGGATAAACTCCTGCTCTATAGGCCTAAAGTCTCTGACGGATCTATTTTAGACTTTCTGACGAGTTGGAAGTCATTTTGATCCATCGATATTTGATGTAAAATTGTTCTTTCTGTTCACAAAGATAAATATACCTTTTGTCAGATTATGATGGTCCAGACTTGATTTCTGGTGATTGTGGCTTTTGGGTGATATATAATGGCTTTTCTTTTTAGATTATGTGTGTGTGTGTATGTAAGTGTGTGTGTGTATGTAAGTGTGTGTGTATGTAAGTGTGTGCATGTGTGTGTTATAGAGTAGTTAAAGAGAAAGGTGATTTCAATGCAATGCACAATATCAAATCATGATCAAGTCGGAATAGTGTGTTGCATTTGATAGTCAAGCAATAAATAGCGGGGTCATTGGCCAGATGGGTGACATTGAATTCTAAGAATGTTCTCGAACAAGACAGTTTACTCAAAATGTAAAACATGACTCAGGTGTAAATGGGTACTTGGCTATATGGCATTCAATAAAAAATAATTATGAGAGCCGCGAAGGCAGTAGGAAGTTTAAAAATTTGTTATAACCTCTAATGATAAGCTAAGATTTGAGCACCGTTTATCTCTTTAGAACACATATCTACTGTTTCCTTTTGCTTTCATGATTTATTTTTATCACGTGGGACATGACTAACGTATTGAACAAAGTAAATAGTACTTGCAGTACGTGGTCTAGTGGTATGGCACTCGCCTTTGGGCCTGAAGATCCAGGGTTGATTCCCGCTTTGAGTGGCGCATAGTTGTGTCCTTGGAAATTTACTCACATTCTCTTTTCGTCCTCAGGTGTGACATGAGTATAACTGGTCTCTTTAACATCGTGGTCGAAAAGAAATTGTAATATCGCCTTACTGGCGTCATGTCTCGTCCTTGTCAAGTTTAGTTGTTTCTGTTGACTAAGGACCCCCTTGTAAAGCGCTTCGAGCACGTTAGTGGATTGTGCGCGAAATAAATGCTCGTGTTTACATGCTCGAGAGTAGTATGTGATGGAACAGTTTCATACTATAGGGAATGAGATTAGCGGAAGATTAGCGTCCCTTGATTGGAGGTCACCTTACAGAGCAGAGAACGTCAATTTAAAAACTTATAACTTTCAACTGAGGATATCTTTCCCTTGGAGAAGGAGATTTCACTAATTATGTAAAAGTATTAAAGAATGAAAAATAATATCAAGCTTTAAAATATACTGTTATTGCGGTGAGAGAAAAAAATGTTTAGAATTAAACACACGGTTCGATAAAACTTAAAGATCGCTGAGGAACTATTTAACTAACCGCGCGGTTTCACCGGAAGCGAGGATGAGAGACGCATGCGCAAAACCATATTGACGTTCTCTCTCTAATGACTCTCCGCCGGTGACGTCCAATCAAGGGACGCTACTCTTCCGCTAATCTCATTCCCTATAAAGCGTCATCTATTACGAAGATATTACAAGAAAATAGTAAAAAGTATTTTCAGACAAAAACGGCAAAAATCCTAAATTTTAAAAGTTAGTCCTTCAGAGCCATAAGTCCCGTCGAACCGGAGTTTATTCAGGTTTCTATTGCGGACATTAGCAATCGCTTGCTAGCCTTTGATAGGACGCTAGACTATCGCAAAGTACTTTCCGCCAGATCTGACAGACCCAGCTACCCACCCATTCCTTGCTGGGAGAACAGGGTAGTGTCAGAAACAAAAATACGCGACTTCACCCGGAATCGATCTTGGTCCCTTTGGGTGTGAATCGAGTGCTCTACCAACTGAGCTATCGGGACCCCCTATCTAAAATGATGAGAACTAATATTTTCCAAGCTAAATTTGAAATCCCATTATATTAGAAAATATTACCATTACATCCAGTAACTTTCATTTCTCTCTCGATGCTCCTCCTCCAGGTCTCTTAAATTGAGCTTTTTTATATTTAGCGCAATATCCACCGAATGTGCTCAAAGCGCTTTACAAGGGGTCCCTGGCCAACAGCAACACATAACATGTAGGACGAGACATGCGCCTGTCAGGCGATATTACAATTTTTTGGGACAGAGACAACGCTGTTAACGGTCAGGTACTCATTTTACACCTGAGTACGGTGAGAGAATGAGAGTAAAGAGCCTTCTCAAAGGACTCAACTATGCGCCGAGCGAGGCTCGAATCCAGGACCTTCCGATCCGAAAGCGAGTGTCATACCACTAGACCACATAGCCGCACAATTTTTCTGCTGGGTAAGCCTGCCATTTTGGGAAAATACTGGAGATGATTGGCAAGGAGAGAATTAAAGCGACGAATTTTGGCCTGGAAGACTAGCAATGTCTGGACTGAATAATTTGTCTCAGGTTATGAAGTACAAGTCAGGTCCACGTAATCAATTTTATCTCAAGCTACATTCCATCATCATCTCCATCACCACCAACACCATCATCGTCGTCATCATCATCGCCGCAACCGCCATCACCACCACCATCATCATCATCGTCGTCATCATCATCATCATCATTTTCTTCATTATCATCATCATCATCATCATCATCATCATCATTTAAGCGCTTAGAGTCTCGTGTCTCGGAGTTATAGCGCTATATACGTTTTCAGCATTATTTTATTATTATCATAATCATGATCATCATCATCATCATCATCATCATCATCATCATCATCATCAAAATCATCATCATCATCATCATCATCATCATCATCATCATCATCATCATCATCATCAAAATCTTCATCATTATCATCATCATCATCATCATCATCATCATCATCATCATCATCATCATCATCATCATCATCAAA
>NC_088360.1:29609599-29612099 GCF_034508935.2 Berghia stephanieae
AGATAGAAAGAGACAGAGAAATAAATGTTATGCCATATACTTTGTTATTTTTGAAACATTTGTTAACATCATTGAACCTTTCGCAATACTTTACTTAAATTTAATATACCCGAGAATAGCATTAAATTATATGCAAACAATTCCATTTGATCCATAACAAAGAAATAAAAGATTCTTGGTTTGTTTTTCTTTGTTTTTTTTGTTATCGATCAATGAAGAGAAAATTTCGACTACTCCTTGTTGAAAAAATAAATATCAACTACTAAAAAAAATAAATCGATGCCTGATTTACTCGTTATACCCACAAACGAAGATTGTGATGCTCTTTGTTGAAACAAAAATAAACTACTAAAAATAAAACGAGAACTATTATTTGATCGATGAGGTTGGAAATTATGCGCCTTCTACTCCTTGTTGAAAAACTATCAATTACTTTATTTTTAAAAAATCGATAAATCGATATCGAATAACATTCAATTTCATTTCCGATATCCCAATCAATCAGAATGATGAAACCAGTATCAATAATACAGATCGATAGACAGGACAAGAATACCGATATGCCGCCCGCATTGGCCGATTCGTCACAACAACAAAGGGATCAAGGCCATAGTCACCTATCAAACATGCCAAGCATTGAATCAGTCATCCCCACAGTTTTTAAGTATAATATATATTTATAACTAAAAATAAATGAGAACAACTTCATTGCTTATATTAATAATAATAATAATAATAATAATAATAATAATAATAATAATAATAATAATAATTAATAATAATAATATAATTATTATTATTATTATTATTATTATTATTATTATTTTATTATTATTATTATTATTATTATTATTATTATTATATATTATTATTATTATTATTATTATTATTATTATTATTATTATTATTATTATTATTATTATTATTATTATTATTATTATTATTATTATATTATTATTATTATCATATTATTATTTTATTATTATTATTATTATTATTATTATTATTATTATTATTATTATTATTATTATATATCATTATTATTATCATTATAGTTATAACTAATAATAATAATGACAACAACAACAAATAATAATAATAATCATCATAATCATAATCATAATCATAATCATAATATTCATAGTGATAATAATGATAATATTAATAATAGTAATAATGATAATAATAACAATAATGATAATAATATTAATATTAATAATGATGATAATAACAATAATGATAATAATATTAATATTAATAATCATGATAATAACAATAATAATAATAGTATTAATATTAATAATGATGATGATGAATGATATAATAAATAATAATAATAATAATAATAATAATAATAATAATAATAATAATAATAATAATAATAATAATAATAATAATAATAATAATAATAATTGGGGGGCAAAGTGGCCGAGTGGTTAATTTATGCATGTGCGGAGTCCCGAGTTGAGCGTGCCTTCGAATCGAGTAGGGCACTGTGTTTTTTTTTTTTCGTTGAGCAAGATTTAACCCCCATTGGTCACTTGGACAACATGGGTGATTCATTTGACATAGACATTTGTTTATGAAATATCTATTACCCTTTATGGAATCCTAGGCGACATATCTATGGTTTCGATTGGAGACAGGCATATTTTTTATGAAATAATTATAATACTTTATGAATCTAGAATATACTATATTATAATAATAATAATAATATAATAATAATAATAATAATAATAAATAATAATAATAATAATAATAATAATAATAATAATAAAATAATAATAATAAAATAATAAATAAATAATAAAATAAAATAAGAAAATGAAAAAATAAGAAGAAAAGAAGAGAGAAGAAAGAAGAAAAGAAGAAAGAAGAAGAAGAAGAAGAAAGAAGAAGAAGAAGAAGAAGAAGAAGAAGAAGAAGAAGAAGAAGAAGAAGAAGAAGAAGAAGAAGAAGAAGAAGAAGAAGAAGAAGAAGAAGAAGAAGAAGAAGAAGAAGAAGAAGAAGAAGAAGAAGAAGAAGAAGAAGAAGAAGAAGAAAAGGAAAGAAGAAGAAGAAAAGAAGAAGAAGAAGAAGAAGAAGAAGAAGAAGAAGAAGAAGAGAAGAAGAGAAGAAGAAGAAGAAGAAGAAGAAGAAGGAGAGAAGAAGAGAGAAGAGAGAAAGAAGAAGAAGAAGAAGAAGAAGAAGAAGAAGAAGAAGAAGAAGAAGAAAAAGAAGAAGAAGAAGAGAGAAGAGAAAGAAGAAGAAGAAGAAGAAGAAGAAGAAAGAAGAAGAAGAAGAAGAAGAAGAGAAGAAGAGAAGAAGAAGAAGAAGAAAGAAGAGAAGAAGAAGAGAAGAAGAAGAAAGAAGAAGAAAGAAGAGAAGAGAAGAAGAAAGAAGAAGAAAAGAAGAAGAAAAGAGAAGAAGAGAGAAGAAGAAGAAGAAGAGAAGAAAAGAAGAAAGAAGAAGAAGAAGAAGAAGAAGAAGAAGAAGAAGAAGAAGAAGAAGAGAAGAA
>NC_088360.1:29617099-29669599 GCF_034508935.2 Berghia stephanieae
ATCGTGCCAACTGCAAAACCTAAACGATCAAATTCTCCCGGGAAGAAGTCGACGAAAGATTCGCCAAGAAAAGTTAACTCTGAAGTCTCTGACGACAAATTCATAGATGGATCTTTACAAGTTCCCATTCGTCGCTCCAGAAGCAACTCAGTTCCGTCTATCAGTTCTCCAATACGACAGCTTCTTGATAATATGTCTAAATCAAAACCATCCTCGTCTACTTCAGATGACAGTGATATTCACATCAAAGCCCCCATACAATTTCGTCCTAGAAGCAGCAGTGTCTGTGTTCCATATTTTGCCCATTTAAAAGACGCTCCAAGACGAGACTCCCTCATCCGGAAATATGTAGCAAGGCCTAAAATATTTCATCGTACTGCTAAGACGATAGACCAGTTAATATCTGACTTGGCTAAAGGCATTAGTCATGAATATCTTTTGGACTACAAGTACAGATCAAAACCCATCACGCCAGAGGAATGGGAGAGTCTGAAGAAGTGTCGGTATCTCAGAATGCCGAGCAAAAACGAAGATGTTGAGGGCAACACGATCGACGTTGAGGCTATTTCCTCGAATTGAGTTGCTCGCCATAAGATTATACAGATTAAATGTTATAATCCCCACTGTTTTTCTTTTGAAAATAAAGCAGAAACTCTCGATGGAGAAGAGTGTCGTTTTCTCTTACTCGAGTTGGAGATAGAAGGTGTCTTTCATGTAACTCCATCTTAGATCTGTAAACATGGCCGTGGTCGCTCTTCAAATGAAAAGTATGACCCAACGGGTCAAAATGGTATTGGGTGTGACTTTTGTGCACATATCAAAGTAAGGAATTAAGGAGCGGGCACCGGTGTAAGATAAAGAACTGAACAAGTGTGTATGAAAGGTGCTAGATAAAGGAAGAAAGAAAAGTACAAGAAAAAAAACAGTCGAGGTCGATTGTTGTTTTTGGGATGGTTTTCTTTGGTACACTCATTTACAAGTCTGACAACTGAATCAAATTATAGGCTTGATTTAACGTTGTTGCGATGGGATATATTTTTGCATTGGTTTGAGAGTATTCACATTACAACCATGAGCCGATTACAATTTGGGCTATCAGAACTAAAAATAAGTAAACGTCGAATGTGACCTATTTCCTCAAAAAAAAGTATTTTGTCACGTTAAACCGGATACCAAACCCGAATTTTACGTTAAATTCGCCAGAAATGTGAATGTTTAGTTTTTGTCATAATATGTACTGTAAGAAACGGAAATAGGGTTCCAAATGGTCTGCTCGAAGCGAAATATATTAAACATTGGGAAACGCATTGAGCATGGTAAATCAATGAAAATGTGCTATATAAATTAAATATTAATACGTATCGTATTTTATGAAAGAGTGAAGAAACCTACTTTTTTACTTAATAAAACATCTCTTCTTCTTCTTCTTCTTCTTCTTCTTCTTCTTCTTCTTATTATTATTATTATTATTATTATTATTATATTATTATTATTATATTATTATTATTATAGTATTATTATTAGTATTATTAGTATTATTATTATTAGTATTATTAGTATTATCATTGTTCCTCTTCTTCTTCTTCTTCTTCTTATTATTATTATTATTATTATTATTATTATTATTATTATTATTATTATTATTATTATTATTATTATTATTATTATTATTATTATTATTATTATTATTAGTATTATTAGTATTATTACTACTATTAGTATTATTAGTATTATTAGTATTATCATTGTTCCTCTTCTTCTTCTTCTTCTTCTTCTTCGTCTTCTTCTTCTTCTTCTTCTTCTTCTTCTTCTCCTCCTCCTCCTTCTTCTTCTTCTTCTTCGGGTTAAGGCAGCCAGCGCCATCGTGTTGATGATTAATGCTTCTCTGTAGTATACATTATATAGACGGATATACCTTTTTTGTAAGCTTCCATGTTGGAGCGTAGACAATTTCTCTTCAAAAGTATTTTTTTAATTATTAAGACTGGTGGTGATCACGAAGGGAGGTAAGGTGTTAAAGATTGAGCTTTATATAGCGCAATATCCACTAAATGTGCTCAAAGCGCTTTACAAGGGGTCCCTGGTCAACAGCAACATTTAACATGTAGGACAGGACATGACGCCTGTTAGGAGATATTACAATTTTTTGGACAAAGACAACGCTGTTAACGGCCAGGTACTCATTTTACACCTGAGTACGGTGAGAGAATGTGAGTAAAGAGCCTTTTCCAAGGACTCAACTATGCGCCGACCGCGAGGCTCGAACCCGGGACCTTCCGATCCGAAAGCGAGTGTCATTCCACTAGACCACATAGCCGCACAGTGAAGGTGTTCCAGGTCTGAGGTCCAAATCTGCGGAAAGATCTATCACCAAAGCGTTTTAAATAGAGAACAGTTTGTCAACGGGCATATGAAACAGAAAATTCAATAATTAACAGACTTTTCTTGTTAATCAAATATGGGGTGTTGATATTCGCTCCACCGTCGATAAAATAAAAGTGGTCTCTTGTTACACAGAAAATGAAATAGAATAAATAGAAAGGGTTTGATTAGAAATCATAGACACTTAATAACCACGCCTCTCGGACAGTCGTCATTAATGTAAACAATGGCAGTGATTGGTTAACATAGCAAACTACACAGGATTTACTACCAATGGTTTGTGTCTAACTAAAATACCCAATGTTCGACTGCTTGATCAATAGAATCAACACAGAAAACTATGTGTAATTCAAACGTTTATAATAAGATCGAGAAAATCACGTGATAACTAGTCACCCATATGACTGTATAAAAACAATAACAATGATCAAAAAGAGGTCGATTTCATTCAAGTTATTGTTTACAAACAACCAACTATGTTTGTCCGAGAACGTGTGAAGGTGTGTCACAAATTCCATGTTTTGATTGGTAAAACATCTACTGGTTAATTTCAGAGTGACACATTAGGGAGCAGGCACTGGAGGAGGGTGAATATCTGAAGACGTGTAGTAAACTGTGCCAGACAAAACAGATAGAAACATACAAGAAGAAAATAGCAGAAGAAAATAGCATCCCAAAGATCAGCCTACGACGATTGAATATCGAACCTCGAACATCCCAATGAGGTGGGGTTTTCTTTTTCTTTTTTTTTGGGGGGGTGGGGGTGGGAGAGTATTTTTTCTGTTTTATCTGACACTGTTTCATAAACACCGACGTGTAATAATAGACTCGATTTGATATTGTCGTAATGGACAGTACGTTGCGTTGGTTTGAGAGTATGTATTTCCGCCATTACAGCAATGAGCCCATATCCATCTGGGTTATCAGACCTGTAAATAAGTACCTACACGTCGGTACACACCTTTTTTCAGATTTTCGAGTCAAATGCACAGCTTCCGTTTGATAGTAGCGACTGTGATACTAAAAACAGAAGCACGAAAACGCACTTCGGCTAATGAATGGAGCCAAGAGATAGGTTTATTGTTAGAATTCTTTTGACGGAAATCGGGAATTATATTGACTCCGAAGCCAAAAGAAAATCGGGTCTATGAGGTTTTTCTTCGGGGTCAGTAAGTAACGGATTATAGGGAATGAGATTAGCGGAAGAGTAGCGTCCTTTGATTGGACGTCACCCATAGTCTGTGACGTCACCGGCGGAAAAGTTATTAGAGAGAGAACGTCATGTTGATGTGCGCATGCGTCTCTCGTCTTCTATTCCCTATAATAACTCCTTATTCTAATTTCTACACAAAATGGTAACATTGAATTGAATGGAGAAAACGTTTTCTATACCACACTATAAATCGGTCATATATCACTATTAATCCGAGCGTATTTTAATTTTTAAAATTTGAGCTTTTATATAGCGCAATATCCACTAAACGTGCTCAACGCGCTTTACAGGGTGCCTGAGAAACAGCAAGACGTAACATATAAAACGAGACATAACGCCAGTTAGCCGATATTACAATTTTCCCCCGACGGAGACTACGCTGGTAACGACCAGGTATTCATTTAACACCTGAGTACCAGAGAGAATGTAAGTAAAAAGCCTTTTTTTCCAAGGCTCGAACCCAGGACCTTCCGATCCTAAAGCGATTATCGTACCATAAGACCACATAGCCGCACTATAATAGAAACAAAGAAGAAATAAGTTGTTATAACAGAGTAGTTAATAGGAGCATGAAAACGCACTCTCGCTAATCAATACAGCCAAGCGATGGGTTTATTTGACAAATTAATTGGTTTGCTGTTGCCGTATTATTCTCACCTGAAGATTCTGAAGTGTATAAATAGAATGTACAAGCACTATGATTAACCGGATCGGCTCGTACCGATCGTTAACTTATAGCCTGACCCTAGAACCGTAACCATCGTTAACGTATAGCCTGATACTAGAACCGTAGCCATCGTTAACGTATAGCCTGACACTAGAACCGTAGCCATCGTTAACGTATAGCCTGATACTAGAACCGTAGCCATCGTTAACGTATAGCCTGACACTAGAACCGTAGCCATCGTTAACGTATAGCCTGATACTAGAACCGTAGCCATCGTTAACGTATAGCCTGACACTAGAACCGTAGCCATCGTTAACGTATAGCCTGATACTAGAACCGTAGCCATCGTTAACGTATAGCCTGATACTAGAACCGTAGCCATCGTTAACGTATAGCCTGACACTAGAACCTTAGCCATCGTTAACGTATAGCCTGACCCTAGAACCGTAACCATCGTTAACGTATAGCCTGATACTAGAACCGTAGCCATCGTTAACGTATAGCCTGACACTAGAACCGTAGCCATCGTTAACGTATAGCCTGATACTAGAACCGTAGCCATCGTTAACGTATAGCCTGACACTAGAACCGTAGCCATCGTTAACGTATAGCCTAATACTAGAACCGTAGCCATCGTTAACGTATAGCCTGACACTAGAACCGTAGCCATCGTTAACGTATAGCCTGATACTAGAACCGTAGCCATCGTTAACGTATAGCCTGACACTAGAACCGTAGCCATCGTTAACGTATAGCCTGACACTAGAACCGTAGCCATCGTTAACGTATAGCCTGACCCTAGAACCGTAGCCATCGTTAACGTATAGCCTGACCCTAGAACCGTAGCCATCGTTAACGTATAGCCTGACACTAGAACCGTAGCCATCGTTAACGTATAGCCTGATACTAGAACCGTAGCCATCGTTAACGTATAGCCTGACACTAGAACCGTAGCCATCGTTAACGTATAGCCTGACACTAGAACCGTAGCCATCGTTAATGTATAATAATAATAATAATAATAATAATAATAATAATAATAATAATAATAATAATAATAATAATAATAATAATAATATAAATTAATAATAATAATAATAATAATAATAATAATAATAGTAATAATAATAATGATGATAATAATAATAATAATAATAATAATAATAATAATAATAATAATAATAATAATATGTGCATTTATATAGCGCTTATGCCGAGGCTTCGAAGCGCTTCACATTGACCATTAGTAAAAACATTACATACTGCAGATTCAGACAAACGAACACAAGCTCACACGCATCCAATTACACGTACATTCACACACATCCACAATGTACACAAATGAATATAACCGATTTTTAAAAAAAAAAACAGAACAACAACAACAACAACAACAACAACAACAAAAACATAATAACAAGGAACGTTTTGGGGTCAAACCTCTTTTTCATCCATAAACTAACAAAAAAAATTAGATCCAGTTATTTCAGAGAGACGACTGAATTGTTCTCGACACACCCAGTATGTTTATGACGGGACAAATGAAACCATTATCCCTTTGAATGTGTTTCATTATTGCCATCGAATATCCCGATATTATCTTTTAAACAGATTTTTGTCTTGTGGTGTGACACTCGGCTTCGGGGCAATATGTCTTGGGTTTGAACCCCGCTCTGAGCGGCGCATGGTTGAATCCAAGTAAAAGGCTCACATACTCACATTCTCTCACCGAACTCGGGTGTAAAATGAATAACGGTCCGTTATCAGATGTTGTCTGTGTCGGAAAAATGTTTTAATATTATTATGGCCTAACATACGTCGTATCTCTTCCCACATGTTAAGCGTTGTTGTTTGCCATGGGTCCCTTTGTAAATCGCTTTGACCATGTTTGGTGGATATATAGATAGTATGCGCTTGGCTATGAAGCTCATAACATTGCCATCCGGAAGTATAACGGACCAACACACAAAACTGTGTGTATCCATGAACGTTTATCGTCGGGTTAATACAGTTTAGTGAGCATTACTCATAAACGCGGATGGCAAAAAACAATAACAAAAACCTGAGTGACGTCATCTGCATACTATCTATAAATGCTCAGGGGTTTTTTTTTTCAGAAAGTGACGCTTGAAGTCACAAAACCAGAAGACACAGAAAAAAGAGGAAATGCGCCTCCTTGGGACAAGCGGTATTATGTCAGAATGACCTGTATAATAAATAAATAAATAAATAAATAAATAAATAAATAAATAAATAAATAAATAACCTTTATTCATCCCATAGGGGAAATTTGTCTCTAGGGTCTATTCCAAGGGAAGACGATCAACCCAGGCGTCAGCCGTAGTGAAGGACCGCAAATTGAGCTCGGGCGAGGTGACTTGTTCAAGGCCACACAGCGCAGCGGCGGGTGATCGAGTCAGTACATTTCGGGTACGAAGCAAAGACCGTTACCCTTAGCAACGCTGACCCCTTGAAATTTATGTTTTTTCAATGTTTATCTTAAACCAAAAGAAATGTACCTTTTTGAGAAAATGAGTCAAATTCCTATCACGAGATGACTATACTGCCTTTCTCAGGGAACAAAAAAAAAACATCTTTAAATTTTTGGACCGGATAACTCGTTTTTCAAACGATTAAAATGACCTCACCTTGACACGAACTCTCAAATCTGGAATGTCACATTTAGGTCCCAGGTTTGAGAGTTTTCGACTAGATGATGGACATTTAAATCGATCGATATTTGGAGGACTAGTTTCCTGACCTAAATGTTCAAAATATGTGACCCTTCGTCTCAAAACGGTATTAAGTCGGGTTGGTAGATGTTGAAAATTGAATTTATAGCTAGAAATATCAGACTTGTGTTGAGTTTGTATGTTTTATTGAGGAGAATGGATGCCATATTTTACGGTGCTAATGCCAACGATTTATATTTCTAACCAGTTTAACATTTAATTCGGCTTTGAAGCATCTGATTCGTTCCGACATAATACCGTTTTGAGACCACGGGTCACATATGTTGTTTTTTTTTTCAGACCACGGCTATATGACTGGGCCCATAAAGGCTGCATCACACTGATAGGATAATTATTCGATAACAATAGTATTAGCATTACGTCTTGTCAAAGTCTTCATCCCAATGTCAACGAGCAACGGCTTCCGGTATAAACAAGGTCACGTGAACGTTTGGAGATCAGAACAAAAAACGGATTGTCTCAGAAGAGCAAACAATAGCACACACTTTAATTAGATACTATATCAACGTTTATAATGCGCATTTCCACGAATTTACCATGGTTAGATAAAGAACTGAACAAGTGTGTATGAAAGGTGCCAGAGAAAGCAAGAAAGAAAAAATACAAGAAAAAAACCATCCCAAAATATCAGTCTACCTCGACTGAGAATCGAACCTCAGACCCCCTGATTACCGGTCAGACGTGCTACCTACCATTACATCACAGATGCTCCCGATATTGGGACAATTTTAATACCTATATTCTTCACAAGGGTAGGCGTTTTACGCTATAAACCCATTTTCAATTCTTTATCTTACACCAGTGCCTGCTCCTTAATATATTTATTTGATATTCAGCATGGTTAATGTGGTTCACAATGCTTTATTTTTAGCCTAGGCAAACCACATTGACCCGTATTTCCGTTTCGGACTGTAAGAGTCAGCTGATCTTCCTTTAAGGGGCGGTTTGGGTCTAATTATTAGGAAAATCCTTCGAAAAATTGATTTTGAGATTTTGGTGGAAATTGATATTTTATTTCCCTAGAATTTATATAATTGAAGTCCAAATTCTTAAAGTAGACTATAAAGGCACGAAAAATACAGTAGAAAATGGTACAGATAGTAAGAAAAGTGTAAAAAACGGGAAGCTATTTTGCTATTTTCTCAAAATGTCATATTTCTAAGGGTATGGGATACTGTGTCAAACGTTACTCTGAATCTATTCAATGAAATTGTCTGAAATTTTCCACAGTTATCACAGAGATAATGTATTGTGTCACCATAGAGAGATTTTTTTTTGATATGATATGTGAATTTTGAATTATAATCCTAATTCTGAATTTTTAACATCAATTTTGTCATAACATTTTGATTCTCAACTTTGTAATGTTCTAATAAAAATTCCATAAGCTAAAGCCGTAAAATCTCTCTATGGTGACACACTATAGTACAATGTTGACAAGAGGGAAGAATATGGAGGTCATTCCTTCATTAGTTTTTGTGGAACGTTTGCCACAAGATTGTTACTTTTTTTATGTCAGACCCCAAATTAGGTCGCAAAATGGGTATCAACACAGATAATTAAAATTTTTCACCATAAATGTTGTTTTTTAACCTATAATGACGATACAGAATGATTAAAACCGCCCAATATTGGTAATTAATTTTTTTTTTTTTTTGAAAAGACCCAACCCGCCCCTTAATGGCCATCGTCACTCATGAAGATTTTGACACGAACAATAACATTAAATTGAAAATACAGCAGTGATAAGGAAGCCCTGTAAACAAATCTAAAGTGGGTGTAGATGTAACTTCCTGCGGTAAATTGTTCCAATCTGTGATGGCTCTGGGGTAAAATGATAATTTTTTGAGGTCTCCGGTGCATCTCAGGGGCATAAAACTGTCCATGTGGGAATTTCTAGATGTTCGTGTTGTTGTTTGGGGGTCAGGATTTGTAATAGTCACCAGATCTTTTATGTACTAATATGCTGATGATATTCTTCACTGCCAAATGCTCATTCACAACTGAACCTTAGGGGTATTATGTTTAGATGGTCTTACCCACGGAAGCAAAGTCAGGACAAGACGCACCAACATCACCATTTTTAATAAAAAGTACGCCCTTTCGTAATGACACCAATAGATCCCGTCCGCTAGGCATTCCATGAAGGAATATAGATAATTCATCAAACAGGATGTCTGAAAAAAAAAACGATAGTGCCTAAAGCGGGGCTCGAAACCGCGACCTTCCGGATTAAAGTGCAATGCCTTAACCACTCGGCCACTTCGCCCCAATAGCGACCAGGAAATCGAGGAAACTTATGAAAGATTCAGGAGAAACTATTAAAATCATCTTAAAGAATGGATATTTCAATAATAGAATTGGAGGAGATGGCTTTAATGAATTCGATCGTACATTCGGGAAAGATGGCACAGAAGAGACGAATGACACAGGAGTCGTGTCCTGAGTTCGCACCTGCATATCATAATCTTACGATACCAAACACCTTGTATTCTCTCAAGTGGTGTTTCATTCATCCTGCTTTGTTGATAAAGGGTAAACCCGAAATGTCTATTTTATTTGTTTTCGTTTATTAAATTGAAGCTTACAGTCAATTTCACATTGTTATTTATGGTTTCAAGACACTTCAAATGGAGCATTAAAAGAGGCAGAACCAGAAATTCGGTATGGGAAGCGACTAGGACATGACACTTCTAATATCGAAAACCAAGTTTAAAAATGAAGAACCTTGCAACAAACCATCGCATTAAATTTGACGGCGGGAAAATTGAAAGATCCCGACATTGCATGGATGTCCCAGGTTCAGATACGTGGACGATTTGCTACTTTTATCCACCTGAACAACGAAATAGACGACCTCACATATATCTGTATATACTAGGTGTCCCCAAAAAATGTGTACACATCAAAATAATTGTAAATAGAATGGGATTTAATAAAATGCAATTATTATTTTAAAATGCAGTTAAAATGCAGTAAAAAAAAAGCAACATTAAAGTGATACTTATAAATATTTTTACATTTGTATAAGTTATAAATAGTTACATTTGATTAAATTCCACGGTTACAATTATTCTTCATGTGTATACATTTTGATGACACCCTGCCCTTATATAGATTTAACGGTGTAGTTTGAGAGATAACAAGAACTATTTGGTCGGTATAGGAAAACAAACTACACAGCGGTGCCACACTGAATCCGACAGATAAGAGGTGTGTTGTTGACTTCAATCTTAGATTTATGGCAACGTCAAAACACTCGAAAATATCGGGTAAGTTAGGAAATGAAGCAAGCGCTCTTTGTTGTTGATAATTTGCCTTACACTTTGGCCATGCTCTGAAAATAATTTTTTTTTTCCGAAACCTTTTGATTGAATACATTTACCCGCAAATTCGGTTCCTTGATTGGTGACCAAATAATAATAGGCTTCAATAGTCGTGACATCACTTCCCTCGTAATGACGCACAACTTAGTAACTGGTTCTAAACTATCAGAACAATGTTGGACGCCCTTATGAAATACTTCTCCGACAAGCATAAAAGTTTATCCAGAATAGAAAAAAAACATTTTAAAATCTGATCATGTTTTGACTTTTATACATTCTAATCACATGACATATGAAAAAGTTCTAGCCAGCAAGAAGAATAAAAAGTACCGATTTGCTTTGTTTAGAACCAAGCTGCTCATTGCTGGGCGGACGTGACATCAGACTTTTGAATCCTATTACAAAGACATCCCCGCACGGTACTGGAATCTCAGTGTTGTGGCTTGTTGTTTTAAGTTTAATGAATTATATACTTTTGTGAATTTTACTCATGAAAACTGTTGTGCCCCCCAAAAAAAGTGTTTACATGTGTGTTGTCTCAAAACAATGTTCACTGTGTTGGACACAACAAAGGGACAGACTCTGTGACAAATACATTCCTCTAATATGGAATGTAGTTTGATGGCATCTCCCCGCAGAATTATTTTTTCTTTTCTTATTAAAAATAAATAGTCTAGTTCATACAACAGATATAAAATACAAAATACAAATTGAGTATATATTTATATTGAAAGCTGTCCTTTGCCATAAATAATACATTGTGCACGTCAGAGCTTGGCCTTTATAGTTAAAAAAAGGAAAGTTGCAATTTATAGATAGCACAAACACAACATTAGCATCACAACTAGAATCTTGACTTAAAGTGGAATTTATCATATTTAGATTCGCAAGTAAAAAAGACAATAATTGAATATCTCCTTGTATAATTGTGACTCACCTTCTGAATGTAGTATTGTGGGTATTGTGTAGGGATGAAATAAGAGCTGGAGATTTAATATATAAATAGAACGAAGATGACGTCACTCTGGTCTTTGTTATTGTTTTTTGTTTTTTGTTTTTTTTTTTTTTTTTTTTTTTTTTTGCCATCTGCGTTTATGAGAAATTCTCATTAAACTGTGTGAATCAGACTATAAACGTTTAAGGTTACACATAGTTTTGTGTGTTGGTCCGTTATACTTCCGGATGGCAATGTTGTGAGCTTCTTAGCCAAGCTCATACTATCTATAGTTCAATAATAGTAAATAAAACTTTTGGTAAATTTCTATTCGTCATGAAATATTACTTCTTACATTACAAAAAAAAAACCCATTGAAATCCGTATTTCTGATCTTTTCAATGTCTAAATTCGTTTGTTTTGGGGTTTTTTCCCCAAGTCCGATCATTATTAATACCGTTTTCCGGGGACATCAAGATATTTTTCCTATAAATTTTCCTCTGAAGTAGACGTGAATATCATCCAAGAAAGATAACTGATATATCGATGTTACAGATAATCGTTTTGAAAGAGTTATATCCCTTTACAGTGGTTATACTTTGATAATAATGGCCAGGGATCACCATTATCCCATAATATTTAATCAAGCTTCCCCGCACTAGAGGTACATTCAGCGAACTCTAAAATAGACATTGTCACCCAATACAGTTTCTGTAAATATTGGAGCTTGTGCAAGTTTAAAATATATGAATCGCTTGAATCTTTGACGTACGGTTTAACATTATTCATTCAAAATTATAGATTTTTCTTTAATACTTGATTTCTCAAGACAATTTTTTTAAGATTAACAGACATAAAGCAGATAACTCACTCGGAATATTCCCTTTGGAAAGATTTTATGTACCAAAATAAATTTTGCAATACGATAGCGTCCGATTTCTAATCATGGACGAAACTTTCATCAAATTGATGACAAAAAAAAAATCACTGATAAAATTTTTTAATACTAGATATGTTAACAAAATCGCCATTTTATGTGAATCTTGGGACCTCCAAAACTCAAATACAGATCAAGAAACATTAATTTGTTGTTGGTTTTTTTTTTTGTTTTTTTTTTTAATTTTTTAAAAAATTAGTATTATGTGCAGAGTTTTATCAAGTTTACAATGTAAAACCCTACAAACTGTGGAGTGATCCTCGACAATATTGGAGGTTTCCACAAGACGAAGAAGAAGAAGAAGAAGGAAAGAAGGAAAAAAAAAAAGATTTTATACAGTGATACGACCGTGCAAAAACCGTGCGGCTATGTGGTCTAGTGGTATGACATTCGCTTCGAGCCTCGTGCTCGGCGCATAGTTGAGTCCTTGGAAAAGGCTCTTTACTCACATCCTCTCACCGTACTCAGGTGTAATATGAGTACCTAGCCGATAACAGCGTTGTCTTTGTCCGAAAAATTGTAATATCACCTAACAGGCGTCATGTCCCGTCCTACGTGTTAAATGTTGCTGTTGACCAGGGACCCCTTGTATAGCGCTTTGAGCACATTTTGTGTATATTGCGCTATATAAAGCTCAATAAGGATCCCTGGCCAATAGAAACACGTAACGCATGAAGGACGAGACGTAAAAATAAAAAATAAAATAAAATTCCCTTTATTCATCCCCAAGGGGAAATTTGTCTTCAAGGTCTATTCCAAGGAAAGACATGAATAAACCCATGCGTCAGCCGCAGTGCATCGCCGCAAAGTGTGCTAGGGCGAGGTGACTTGCTCAAGGCAACACAGCGCGACGGGTGATTGAACTCGGTACCTTTTGGGTTCGAAGCAAAGACCGTACTGCAGAGCCACGCTTTCCCATGACACCTGTAAAGCGATAATACAAAATGTTAACGACTAGTTACTCATTTTACTCCTGATTACAATGAGATAATGTGAGTAAAGAGCCTATTCCAAGGACTCAAATTTGCGATTCTAAAAGCGGGACTCGAACCCTGGACCTGCCATTCCGAAGGCAAATGCTATAACATAGGACCAGATAACCGCCCATCGAAACATTTTGAGTCTTTGGAAAAGCCTTCTTGCTCATATTTCCTCACTGAACTCTGGTGTTGAAGTGAGTCTACGTCCATTAACAGCATTGTCTCTGTCGGTAAAGGCAACAGTACCTCACATGTGTCCTGACTTGCCCTCTACACGTTAAGTGTTGCTGCAGGCTTGGGGCCCTTGGTAAAGCGCTTTTGAGCACATCAAGTGAATATTGCACTATAGATTGTATGCGCTTGGCTAAGAAGCTCATAACATTGCCATCCGGAAGTATAACGGACCAACACACAAAACTGTGTAACCATGAACTTTTATAGTCTGGTTAATACAGTTTAGTGAGAATCACTCACAAACGCGGATGGCAAAATACAATAACAAAGGCTTGAGTGACATCATCTTCATTCTATCTATAGAAAAGGCGCAGGCTACGGGCTTAACCACACCGGAGACGGACTCCGACGACCGGTACTGCCGTCCTCTGCCGTCTTCCAGATAATGACGTCGGGCACGGACAAAATACTAAGAATTAAGAGAAGAGCCGCTAGACCTACCCATACCAAGCTCGAAAATAAATAAAAGACAGAGGACGTCGGGTGCTTGGTATGGGTAGGTCTAGTGGCTCTTCTCTTTATTCTTAGTAATTTGTCCGTGCCCGACGTCTTTATCCGGAAGACGGCAGAGGACGGCAGTGCCGGGTCGTCGGAGTCAGTCTCCTGTGTGGGTTCGCCCTAAAGATGTGTTTACGCGCAGGTTAAAAAGTTAGTCTACGGAAATGGATTGTCTATCTCGGACACCTGCTATAATAGACATAAACCACAAACACCCTGTTTTGCCCATTGACCTCTCGAGTCACAGACCTTTTAATCCACCATAAGCCGCTTACCCAAAAAAAAAAAAAATCTGCACATTTATTTATTTACATTTTTGGCCAAAAAACTTATATCGTTATCGATCGATCTAAAATAAGATACCTCCAGCTTATCAAAAGATTTTAAAGAAGTTTATTAAACCGCTTTATTATAATATTATAAATAAATCAAGAAATCAGGGTTTAATTTCCTTCATTTTAAAGTCAAAATATAATTATTTTCCTGGCCAAAATGGTAAAAAGACTGGTCAGTTTTTTTTTTACTTGTATTGTGAAAGATCACCCGGCATGATCGTATCAGGATCGCGTGGATTTGACGAAAGGTACTTGACACCCGATTCCCGATTCTATAATCCAGTTCTGATTGGAATAGTCATATATTATATCAATCTGTTGTTGTAGAACTCTTTTACGCGTGGGGTAAAAAGTTAATCTACGGAAATGAGTTTCCTATAGCTGTTACCTGCTACTGTCACCAAACACTGCAAATGCTCTTTGGCCGACGCTTACTTATGTTATTTGACATTTGTTGTAATGGACAATATTTCACGTCGGTTTGAAAGTATGCCCATTACAACAATGGACCCATAACAGGTTGGGTTATCAGACCTGCATATAAGATTACGTTACCTCTAACTAAATCACATCTGATATATTTCGCCATTAAACCATTTTATAAAGTTTAATCGTAATTTTATTATATTTACTAGATACTGTAATTAAGCACTAATAGTAATACGAGATGAGATAGGGCTCTGACCGTGGCCATCGTTAACGTATAGCCTGATACTAAAACCCACTAAGACCCATATTTTGACGTCATTTTTAGGTTTGTGGACCGCCTAGTGAGTTGTCTTTAATAGTGGTCAAGGAAACAAGTAATCCCATTGGTTCAACTCCAGAATAGAACACACGATTTGTTTTCTTTTGTGGCCAAAGACTTGTCTTTTGACGTCATTTGTTGATCAGTGTCAGGCTAAAGCCGCGCTCTGACCCGCGGAAAACATTTTAAAAAAATTTTCAAGGATTTGTAATGTGAACAAATCATATAATAAGATTCCATAGCAGTATAATAGGAGGAAATAATAAAAGTGAAGAAGTAGTAGGCTTCAACAGTCATGACATCACTTCCGTCGTAATGCCGCATCGTAATTTAGTAACTGGTTCTAAACTATCGGAACAATGGCGGACGCGCCCTTATGAAATACTTCTCCGACGAGCATAAAAGTGTATCCAGAGGAGAAAAACATTGTAAATCTGATCATGTTTTGACTTTTATACATTCTGATCACATGACATGTGAAAAAGTTCTAGCCAGAATGAAGAATAAAAAGTACCGATTTTATTTACTTAGAACCAATCTGCTTGTTGCCGGGCGGATGTGACATCAGACTATTGAATCCCATTTCAGATACCACAGTCATGATGACCGTCCAACTTCATAAAATCGTTTCATGGTTGGGGGGGGGGGGGTGGGGTGGGGGAATCGTAATCTGTCTAAATACTAAACACAGCTTGCCTTGCAGTGCAGAATTCCCAAACTGCTCATTGACCACTTTCCCGCGCAAGAACCTGGTCTCATCTCGTAACGCTGCGCAATTAAAGAAATAGTGCGTTAATACCGATACCGTTTAAAAGCGGTAGGTTTATACATACGTATCGGCTTGATCGCAGCCTGATCGAGTGTAATCGACGAGAGGTACTTGACACTGGATTCCGTAGACGAATGACGATTATGAAATCCATAAATCCATAACACTGTTTTATCGTGCCAGTACACCAGGAGTCACAATTGATTAATTCAACAACAGCCATTGGGTCTACTTGATACTTACTTATTACCGTCAATACAACTTTGTGATTTACGACTCAATTCGACAAGGAGGAGTGTATACATTATAAGGCCAATATTGATTTGAGGTAACGTGTTTGTTTTTATTTTATTACTTTCTGAACAAGAAGTTGTTCTTTAATTGCATTGTTGCTGTTTTTTTTTTTTAATTTGTTTGTGTGATTTTTGTTGGTTTTTTATTGGGTTTTATGCATTCTTTTTTATTTGTTATATTTTTTAATTGCTTGAATGATGTTCGTTGTTTGTTTTATTGAATTGTTATCTTTTTCTTATTGTTCTCTTTTGTTTTTTTTATTTGATTGTTTGTGTGATTTTTGTTGCCTGTTTGTTTCTGTTCTGTTTGTGTTTCTGATGTTGTGTTTGTTTGCTTGTTCGTTTTTGCTAATTTTGTTTGTTTTTTTTTTTGTTTTTTTGGTTTGGTTTGGGGTTTTTTGGGACTTTTTTTGTTTCGGTTTATGGGATGAAACGTACTATCTAAAAACTTTGTATTGGAAACCGTCATTGATTATTATTATTTTTGAGGGGAAATGTGCTTTGTTGTTGGGGGGGGGGGTGATGGTTGGGGGAAGGGATTGCTTGTTTTTATGGTTTTTTGTTTTGTTTTGTTTTGATTTTTGTTTGTTTTCTTCTTTTTTGTTTATCATTTGGGAGGGGTGGTTTTATTTATTTTTTTTTGGGGGGGGGGGTTGTTTGTTTTTTGGTTATTTTTGTTTTTTAGTATATTAGTCCAATATGTACAATTTAGTTTTGTACTTTCCCTTATTTTTATTATTTTATCATTAATGTGATTTACAATGTCACCTTATAAACCCACACCCTTTGTGTACCATGCTTCAAACTGCAACCCACGGTCATGACTCGGTGTAACGTCGCGGTGAATTCGATTCCCAGGATTGATTTTGAAAGCACTCAATAGTGTGAGCGCTTCTGGTAAAGACCGAGAGAAAATTCCAAATTGATGGTGCCGCAAAGTAAAATGCACGTTCCAAGAATTTCGTTTTGGACATTTGTCTTTCTAAAGTTGGTGTGTTACGAGGGTCGGGAGTTGACAGTTATCTTTACTCTTTTTTCCAAAATGTTTTCCACTTATTGAGAAACCTACCGGTCATTATCAAGCTTTTCAACTATATGATACAATGTAATTCAATTTGATAATTAATTTATAATGTAAATGTTGTTGCTCGAAGCTCTAAGAAATAAATAACAATGTGAAATTGAATGTAAGCTTCAAGATGAATTCATCTTAACAACGCCACTACCGCATTTTTATCTCATTCGTCTGTAGTGTTTCATTTATCCTGTTTTGTTGATAAATGGGAAACCCGAAACGTCCATTTATATGTGTTTTCGTATATTAATTTGAAGCCTACATTCAATTTTACATTGTTATTTAATTAATTTATACGGCGCGAAGAATCCATAAAGTTCCCCCAAACCGCTACACATACAAAGACACAAAACATAAATACAATTATCTACAACTCAAAAACCTGCCTGAATAGGAACTTTTACAAAAGTTTCCTAAAATGACTAAGCTCGGGGGCGTCTTTGATTCCTTTATCTAATTAGTTCCATAATATACAGCACAGACTATCGGAAACGTACAAGATTTAAAAAATATGTTAACCCCCTCCTGACCACCCATATGAAAATCGTCACATTCGTTAGGATGTAACCAACAATTTTCTTATTCTGATTTCATTTTGTTATAGTTATAGCCATGAAAACTGGACACTGTGTTGCAGAGCTCATTTTTCTGAACAAAATATAGAATACACCGTTACTATTCTGTTTGAAAAATATACCTTTGTGTTGGGTGAGTGTGAAGTTTCGGGTAAAATTCTGAAACTAGCTGGTAGGGAGAGAGTTACTGTTTTAAAGAATTTTAGAATTCTCTCTCTTTTTCTTTTTTTTTTCTTTCTTTTTTTTTTGGTATGAAGATTGACAGAATCAGCCGCCGGGTTATTTGAAGAGAAAGATACATCCTATCTAAAAGCTAACAAGTAATTATTACCGATCGTTTCACGATACAGTTAGAAGAAAAAGTCACGGTACATTGACTGGAATAAACGTCGGGTCCGTTAGCGCTAAGAGCCTTAAGGATATAATTATTACATTGAATGCTGTGGTATTCTTCATGCATGTTTAGGTGCTTGAAAAGCGGATTAGGAATCTCATACCATGCTTTGTACACAATGCTTCTATGCTCTGCGGGTTTTTGTTCTTTCCTTTTGGCCATAAACGTTTTGCTTTAATTATCAATTAATTAAATTGATTCGCAACTTGTCAAAACTTCTTACACTTGACACGTTTTAAAAGTCTCGTGTGTTTTCGGTGAGGATTTCAAGATAAACGGTCCGGAGGCTCTGACTAATGCCATACCACAAAGCTGCATGAATATGAAATTTATGTGTGATGCTGAGTTTTGTTTTGTTTTGCTGTGTTTTGTTAGTTTGTTGCGGGGGGGGGGGGTTGTGGTGGTTTATCGTTGTTGTTTTTTTTTTTCAAAAATTTACAAACGACAAGAACAAAACCCTACTTCTTGCCAAGTTTAATAAAATGCTTTATTGTTTAAGAAACTGTGCCGAACCAAACTGGTATAACTTGTATTAATTAGCACTGCAGGGTTGCTATTGTAAGAAGGTGCCGTGTCTGGTTGAAAAATATTTAAAAAACGGAACAAAGTCTGGAATACGTTGTTTTTTGGTTTTTGTTTTTGTTTTTGTTTTCTTCTAACAATGCTACATAATCAGAAATCCTATTCGATTTATTTCCAAGAATGAATAGCCTCCAGTGAACCCTGACTTTGATTCCAGTAGACTTACAACATTTGGCCATTGATGGTTTATAAGGGCACATACAAACAGAGGTAAAAGAGTCGATTAAAAATGCATTGGGATCGACTCACTATTCAAGACGTTAGAAAATCAACTGGATCGTTGAGGAAATGCTCAGGACAAGTCATAAAACATAATGCGGGATGGAAAGGTCACATGGCACTTTGAGAATTGCGTCTAAAATCTTCACTATGGCATTTTTACAGTATGTTCATTAAAACATTCGTGATATTAAAATTGTTCAATATATTTTTGTTTTTATTGTATAGATACACATATTTAAGTATTTGGGGTTGATTGTGGTGAAAGTTACGACTTTTATCATTTGTGACCCGCCGTGTCAAAGCGGTATTATGTCGGGATGCACTCGGTTAGGGAAATTGAATTCATAGCCACAAATATCAAACTTCTCTAAATTCACTTTCTGAGGTCTGAATCATCCCGACATAATACCGTTTTGAGACGGACGGTCACATTTATAGTCTGGCTTTTACAGGATCCTAAATTTTTCCGGGGTATTTTTTTCTCGCACATGATATTTCCACAATTTGGGCGTGGCTAAAACCTGTCCAACTGTAACATTAATCATCGTTGTTGCCGAGACCTCTTTACATTCTGATCGAATAAAAAATTGTGTAGGCATATATAACAGTGCCAGACAAAAAGATAGCCAATATAAAACAAAATAAATCAGCCTGGACAGCAACCAGTGGCTCGTGTCTGATACATTTTGGATAAGGCTCGTGAAACATCCGTCACGTGATATGTTTTTGTTTATTAAATTGAAGCTTACATTTAATTTCCTATTCTAATCAAAGAGTGTGTAGGGTAACGTAGTTACCAAGAGCTCTCACTTCTCTTAACCGCAATGCTATTGTCGCGTGCCAGGCGAGACAGCGAGGTGGGTGTGCTCCGCGTGTATCATGCGCGCTAGGCTTACTGATACAATGAAGAAAATACGAGTAGAAGACGAAAGATGCGTGGCTTCACCAAAAGCGGGAAGTGAGAGCTCTTGGTAACATAACAATCGTTACCTACACGCTCATTGTTCTAATTCAATTCGTCGAACTTCAAGCAGCAACATTTTCATTCTTTTTCTCTCTCTGTAAACTCAATTTTCAACAACAATATCACTCAGATAGAAAACCTTTGAAAATGTGGGTTAGATCTACATTTATTTTCCTCATTGTTTTCCTCTATTGTTTATAATAATAATTGAGCTTTTATATAGAGCAATATCCATTAAGCGTTCTCTAAGCGCTTTACAATTGGTCCCTGGCCAACAGCAAAACTTAACAGTAGGACGGGACATGACGCCTTTTAGGCGATATTACCTTTTTTATCGGACAGAGACAACGCTACTAACGGCCAGGTACTCATTTTATACTCATTTTTTATAGTACGGTGAAAGAATGTGAGGTAAGAGCCTTTTCCAAGGACTCAACTATGCGCCAAGCGAGGCTCGAACCCAGGACCTTCCGATCCGAAAGCGAGTATCATACCACAAGACCACATAGCCGCACTGCACTTATTGTAGATATTATAATGTTTTACGAGCGTCGACGAAATGTAAATATTTGCACGAAGACAAATTACGTGCTTTTTCTTTGCTATCTTTCGTCAAGGCAGAATGAAAATTCTGTCTGGTCTCCCACATTGCTTTGACTGTTACTGTACGCCTCAATCGTTCCCCCTCGTCGTGCGCTATGTGGTCTAGTGGTATGACACTTGCTTTCGGATCGGAAGGTCCTGAGTTAGAGCCTCGCTCGGCGCAGAGTTGAGTGCTTGGAAAAGGCTCTTTACTCACATTCTCTCACCGTGCTCAGGTGTAAAATGAGTACCTGGCCGTTAACAGCGTTGTCTCTGTCTGAAAAAAAGTGTAAAATCGCTTATTCTCTATTGTCTTCTGGCACTTTCCTACTCATTTCATCTCTTCTTGTTATCAACATAAGTGCCTGCTCCACTCACTTTTCAAAAGGCGTTATGTCTCGTTCTAAATGTTACATGTTGCTGTAGGTCAGGAACCCCTTGTAAAGCGCTTTGAGCACATTAAGTGGATATCGCGCTATATAAAAGCTCAAGCGCAAGACTCAAAACTGTATCGAGTTTGGTTGGTTTAAATTGAAAAAAATGTATAAATTTATAGCCTAAAGAACAAAATAAATATTTAGGGTTAGAGTTAGAGTTAAGGGGCAGCGTGGATCAGTGGTAAGGTCTTTGCTTCCTACCTGAAAGGTACCGAGTTCAATCACCCGCCGCTGCGCTGTGTGGCCTTGAGCAAGTCACCTCGCCCTAGCTCACTTTGCGGCGCTGCTCTGCGGCTGACGCCTGGGTTATTCCTGTCTTCCCTTGGAATAGACCCTAAAGACAAATGTCCCCTTGGGTATGAATAAAGGGAATAATATATTACAATATAAGGTTAGTGCTAAGGTTAGAGTTACAGTTAGTATTGGGGTTAGTGTTAGGATTGATGTTACCGTTGAAGGTAGAGTTAGGGGTATTAGACATTGTGGTATAACAAGAAGAAGTATTGTTTATCAACCTTCCTCATCAGCTTGATCCGACTTGTACAAATATGCAGGTCTGACATCCGAACCCACTTATGGACCAAGTTTAACATTGTTGTAATGGACAATATTTTGCGTCATTTTCTAAAAGACTTCCATTACAACAATGAGCCCATAATGAATTGGGTTACCAGACCTGCAAATAAGTACACGTCGGCTTGGTCCTGTTTTGTTTGATTTAGTTGTTGTGTTGTTTGTTTTTGTTTTTTTTGTTTTTTTTTCTTGTTTTGTTTTGTTTTTGTTTTTTTGTTTGTTTGTTTTTTTTTTTTTTTTGGGGGGGGGTTGTTTGTTGTTTTGTTTTTTGGGTGGGGGGTGTTTGTTTTTTGTTTTTTGTAATTCTTTTTTTTTTGTCTAGCATTGTATTAAACCTATTTTGAAATATCTATATTAAGATCAAATTACGTATCATTGATCACGTGACCAACAATGGCATCTTGTCAACATGGCATGGCTATTATGATAAAACCCTATTTGTAAAACATGAACTCATTGGTTCATTGAAGCATACCAATTATTATGCCTTCTAGATACAACACGCTTGAATAAGTAACACACCTATAAATCGACTTCTCACACCTTTGGCGGGTTAGAATGGCCGGTCAAAAACTAAGTCAACATTACATTCGCACCTTGTGTTGTCTCAACGTTGTTGTATTTTTCCAAACATTTGTAAAGTGCATATTAAGTCTTACTGCCCTCGCGGTCAATGCCCGCCTGATGGGTCAAACCGTCGCCGGCCATTGTTAACATAAAATAGCCTGACACTGGCCAAAAATGACGTCAAAATGCCAGTCTTTGGCCACAAAAGAAAACAAATGTTGAGTTGTATTTAATAGTTCAACCAATGAAATAACTTGTTTCCTTGAGCACTACTAACGACAACTCACTAGGCGGTGCAAAAACCAAATAATTACTTCAAAATGCCAGTCTTTTTGGGTTTCAGTGTCAGGCTATAACATAACAATGGCTACGGTCAAACCGTAGCCATCGTTAACATAATATAGCCTGAAACTAGAACCCTCTAGGACTGGCAGTTTGACGTCATTTTTTGGGTTTTTGCACCGCCTAGTGAGTTGTCGTTAGTAGACCTCATGGAAACAAGTGGTCCCATTGGTTGAACTATTAAATACAACTCACGATTTGTTTTCTTTTGTGGCGAAAGACTGTCATTTTGACGTCATTTTTTGGTCAGTGTCAGACTATAGATAGTTCGAAGATGACGTCACTCAGGCCTTTGTTATTGTTTTTGCCATCCGCGTTTGTGAGTTGTTCTCACTAAACTGTATTAACAATACTATAAAAGTTCATGGTTACACAGAGTTTGAGTGTTGGTCCGTTATACTTCCGGATGGCAATGTTGTGAACTTCATAGCCAAGCGCATACTATCTATCGCTTTACGATGGCTCCGGTCAAAGCGGGTGACGAAGGTCCCGGAAAAATTCAGATAGAAAGTATTCGCTTCACAGGCAAAGGGACCTAGATCAACGCGGGTGAAGTCGAGATAATTTTCTTGCCCCCATACAATGTCCAACCGGCACCCATACAATCCACCGGCCCCCATACAATATCCAACCGGCCCCCATACAATGTCCAACCGGCCCCCATACAATGTCCAACCGGCCCCCATACAATGTCCAACCGGCCCCCGTACAATGTCCAACCGGCCTCCATACAATGTCCAACCGGCCCCCATACAATGTCCAACCGGCCTCCATACAATGTCCAACCGGCCACCATACAATGTCCAACCGGCCCCCATACAATGTCCAACCGGCCCCCATACAATGTCCAACCGGCCCCCATACAATGTCCAACCAGCCCACATACAATGTCCAACCGGCCCCCATACAATGTCCAACCGCCCCCATACAATGTCCAACCAGCCCCCATACAATGTCCAACCAGCCCCCATACAATGTCCAACCGGCCCCCATACAATGTCCAACCGGCCCCCATACAATGTCCAACCGGCCCCCATACAATGTCCAACCAGCCCCCATACAATGTCCAACCGGCCCCCATACAATGTCCAACCGGCCCCCATACAATGTCCAACAGACCCCCATACAATGTCCAACCGGCCTCCATACAATGTCCAACCGGCCCCCATACAATGTCCAACTGGAAATTATTGGTAGATAGCCGAAAGTACTTTGCAAGAAACTAGCGTCCTATCCAAATGGAAAGAAAAAATTAATATTTTTCGTTCAACTCTTTCCTTCCGATCCTTTTCAGTAAGTTTCCCAAAAAGCCAGGCTTGGCTTACCCAGCAGAAAAAAAATATTTTTTTAAACTGAAATAAGCTATCTGCAAAGCAACTTTATGTTCTTATTGATTAAAGAAAGATTATTCTTCAAATTGTGTGATGTACCAAATAAATCTGAATAAGAAAAATGTATATTGTGTCGTAACAAATGTATCAATTTTGCTTTAGGTGGAAAGGAGAGGGTAAAAGAAAATAAGCCGGAATTAACACCGGCTCAGGAGCCGTGGTGGCTCTGAAGGATTGTTATAGATAGTTCGAAGATGACGTCACTCAGGTCTTTGTTATTGTTTTTTGCCATCCGCGTTTATGAGTAATGCTCACTGAACTGTATTAACCTGACTATAAACGTTCATGGGTACACATAGTTTTGTGTGTTGGTCCGTTATACTTCCGGATGGCAATGTTATGAGCTTCTTAGCCAAGCGCATACTATCTATAGAATAAAACTAATGACTATGAAAGAATGAGATTATAGACCAGCATATCGTTTATAATTGCTTAGAGAAGTTCGACTCAGATTTGAATGAGCACCTGACTATAAGCAGCGATGGATATTGTAAGAGTGTAAGTACAAAAAGGCATCTAACAGGCGGCTCGAAGATTATGGTATAAAATATGTTTCTATATGGCTTGCTGTGAGAATAAATTAAACACCGTAAAGCGCACTGAGCGTGGTAAATCCGCGGAAATACCCTATTTATTTTCATATTAGCATTTATATAGCGCAATAGTTTATGAGTAGATGTTATGTGGTGTTGATGTTTTGATTGTTCACCAATGTATAATAATTTAAATGTCGGGTAAAGATCATAAGGATCTAATATCTATTTTGTCTCTTATATTTTTAATAACTATCTACTCCTATTTATCTAATTAATATGCTGCATGTTCCGACAATATATAAATTTTGAATTGATTTGAATTGAATGGAATCGAATAGAATTTCAAATCTCTCGACCGTCCTTATTTTGATTTATTTTTTTGTCCCATCTCAAATTTGTCTATCAAGTGCATTCCAACATAAAACCACACTGACACTCCGGGTCACCTATTTGATTTAATTCTAACTTTATCCAACATTTTCTGGATTTTCCCAGAAAGGCCGTTTTCTACCAGCATAAAAATTGATTTTTTAAACTCTAACTCAAAAGTAGATAAATAAATACATGATATATAATTTTCTTCAACAAAACGTGTTCATTTAACTATGACAAATTAATTTCATAAAATTTTGTACAGAAGAAATTTAGTTGATAATCGTAAAAAGCGTCACGATTTTCCTGTAGATAATTGGTAAGGAGATTATAAAACGATAGGATTTTCATGCAAGGGGAGGGGGGGGGGGGTAATGAAGTGGCCGAGTGGTTAAGGCGTTGTATTATGACACAGAAGGTCCCGGAATTGAGTCCCGCTTCAGGCACTTCCGGTTTTTTTTTCCTTGAGCAAGATTAATATCCCATACGTTCTCACTTCGGGCAACAAGAGTGATCCCTGTTGACATCAGACGTCTGTTTGATGGACTCTCTGTATTCCTCCATGGTATGAATTCCCCTGGTGACGGCATGTCATGATGCCAGGCGAAAGGCGGATTTATTTTTCTCCCACACACAACAATATATCAATGTATTTTATAGAACAAACTTCCCTTCCAAATTCACTATTTTCAGGACTATTTTCATTCTGGTTTCTGTAGCGATTATCAAATAGTACTTAAACGACCCTAATGTTGACGTTAGTCATTAGCTGTTTTTATAGAACCCTGCACTGCCCTACCTTAATTAGATGTTGATCATTTCCCCAAGGGCATTTGTCATACCTGCCCAACCCTGATTCCTGGTTGTTTTGTTTTGGTGTACTGAGAGTTGTTCCATTAGAGATCGGATCTGGATCTTGGGTCCACGTGATCGGTCAGTAACGATGGTCAGTGATTTAGTAGAATTCGATTGACAGGATTGACATAAAGGATATCATTGATATGGACGTGTCTCTTGTACAACGACAAAACATATTGTTTTTGGTTTGGTTTTGTTTGGGGGTATTTTTGTTTGTTTGTTTGTTGTTTGTTTTTTTTTTGTTTTTTGTTGTTGGTTTTTATTGGGGGGGGGGGGGTTGGGGTTTTTATATTTTCTTCTAAGCTTTTATCTGTTTATTCCTTTTTAATATTATATCTCAAAGAATACACAATGTATAATGTCCAATGTATTGTTACTTATGTTTTAAGGACATTTAAGGAACACGGTCCATTTTAAAGCCCTATTACTGATTTGACATGATAATTTAGTCAGTAATATGACAGAGGTTTGACCACTACAAAATAAATGATATATTATATTATGATATAGCTGCCCACGTCATGTACTACACCAACCCGACAGAGGGGGCACTGACCTTAGAAACGCCTCTTGTGGCAAATTGGTGCCGAGCTGTAACAACAATAATTGACGGTGTAATAATATTCGGTCACTCATACTTGTTTGTAACCGATTTGCCTATACTTTTTTCTGATGTTATGTAACCGACGATAATAAATATATATATATATATATATATATATATATATATATATATATATATATAATATATATATATATATATATAACCCTCATGATTTCTTGTCCATTAGTACATGGAACATTCTGAATCAAGTATTGGTTTTTTCCGTTGGACATACAGTCTTGGTCTAGACCGGGTCATTTACGTACAAGCTGCCAAATAAGTGGATAAGAAATATTCCGTAAAGAAAGAAAAAAGATTTAGAAAGTAAGTTTTTGAATCTTATTTCTTAGATTTAGATAAGATGATTATAATGAATGAAAATGTGGAAGTATAATTGTAAGCCACGGACTGAAAACGGGATTGTGTCGGGTTGAACCTCATGAGTAGAATTATTGATCTGAGTGTTCAGCCTGGATTGTACATTGGAGTTCAAACGATTTCTTCATTGAAGATAGTGGATATTGTGTCTTTACCTTAAATAAATAACAATGTGAAATTGAATGTAAGCTTCAATTGAATATACGAAAACAGATCAAAAGGACGTTCTGAGTTTCCCCTTTATCAACAAAACAGGATGAATGAAACACTACAGACGAATGAGATCACGTGCTAGTGGCGTTGTTGATGAAACAACGGCACTACCACATTATCTCATTCGTCTGTAGTGTTTCATTACATTCATCCTGTTTTGTTGATAAAGGGGAAACTCGAAACGTCCATTTTATCTGTTTTCGAATATTAAATTGATGCTTACATTCAATTTCATATTGTTATTTATTTCTTCGAGCTTCGAGCAGCAATATTTACATTGTCTTTACCTTAGAACACTTGAGATTCTCTAATTTAGATACTTTCTGAATATAAATTCAATTTTCTCTATCTGTTTCATTCCGACAAGACATCGTTTTGAGACGGTTAGTCACTTCCAGTGGGTCACGTGTACACCTCATTGTTAACCAGTTAACTGCCATACTCCAGAAAGTCGCAAATTTAAAAATTTGGCCAGAAAACTCGTCCTTCAAATATCAATCGATTTAAATGACCCTCATCTTGGCAAAAACTCTCAACGAAAATTTGAGATTTTTTTCCAAGATGAGGGTCATTTAAATCGATTGATATTTGAAGGACGAGTTTTCTGGCCAAATTTTAAACACGCGTCTTTCTGGAGTACGAAATTTAACTGGTTAAAGATGGTTAAGTACGACGGTAATAATAATGTGATTGTAACAGAAAGTGTGAGAATTATACGAGTAATAGAATTGTTACAATTAATTAAATTATTCATTTATTTCTAATGTTATAAATAAAAAAATAGATTATGATTGAATCCTACTAATGATTATCTTTATTTACATTCTCTCACCGTACTCAGCTATAAAATGAGTACTTGGTCATTAGCAGCGTTATATCTGTCCAAAATAATTGTAATTTTGCCTGACAGTCCTGGTGTCATGTGTCGTCCTACGTGTAAAGTGTTGCTTTTTTATAAGGATCACACTCTTGTGCGTATTATAAAAATTTTTCTTATTATTCATAATTCCAATATTCTATTTCTACATAGTACCGATATCCGGGCTGCCTTAAGTTTTACAAATTTCAGTTTAAAAATATCGTCTAAATATCGATCGATTTAAATGACGATCATCTTGTCAAATACCGGCCCAGGTTTGAAAATTTTTTGACAAGAAGAGAGTAATTTTAATCGATCAATATTTAAATTTATTGAAGTACGACATTTCTAGCCAAACGTGGTTTATCACAATAAATACGACAGTGGGATGATTGATCTGTTTTGATATAGGAACGTTACTGATATCTTCCCGTCTTTAAACTGTATATTTGTTTTGTATTTGTTTATATCTGACAAACTTACTCCTACTTCGATAAGAATTGTGATATTCACCGTGTCTTTGTGGTATAATGTATGAATCAAAGTAGATAAGAAAATGAAATTCAAAGCTAAATGTCTCCAACCGTGCCTAAATGGTATTATGTCGGGTTGATACCGACGCCAAAAAAGTGACTTTAACCCTCTCCTTACAACCCATAGAAAAATCGTCACATTTGTTACGATGCAGCCAACATTTTTCTCATTCTAATTTCTTTTGTACATCATAATATTTGAACAAAAATATTTGCTATAGTTAAAGTATATTAACACTGTGTTGAAGAGCTGGCTTAGCAGAAAAAAAATATTATAGGTAGCAAGAACTAACAGCTTTTGTTGTTTGAGTGAAATAAATCTATTTTTGTATAGGTTGGGCGTGATATTTTGGGGAAAATCTGGAAAATGGCAGGTAAGGATATGGTTAAAGTAAACAGTAAAATGGTCATAAACACGACATTTGGGATTACTGGACTAAATGAGAAATTCCTGAACTTTTTATCATAATTATAATTATTATGGGTTACCTTACATTCCCGGAATTCTCCATTCAGAGGTTGGATGTCATGGAAAGACATTCTTCACGCTCAAGGGCCATTACCGAGTAGTCGATTATCTTTTCGCCAGTTGTTTCCTAAACATTTCCTATCCAAGATTTCCTTGGTTGGTTTGCCTCGTGCCTGTGCCTGTCGAGTCTCGTCCTACATATTAAGTGATGCTGTTGGCTTGGGACCCCTTGTAAAGCACGTTGAGCACGTTTAGTGGATATTGCTCTATGTTAGATCTCAAGTTTTTCAAGTCATAGTAGAGTGTTAAAAACTAAGATTTCATGTGTTGTTTTTGTGTGTGTGTGTTTTTTTTTTTTGTTTTTTTTTTAGCATTTTAACTTTATTTGACTTTTAACCACGTGGTCCATCCCGACATAATACCGTTTTGAGACAATGTGTAACATATACCCATTCCTTTATATTGTCTGGTCATTTTGTGAGGGGGGGTGGGGGTGGCTTCCACTTCTCCGTTGACCGTCTTCCATGACTTGCATAACTAACAGCCATGCTCAAGCTGTCCTGCCCGACCAAGTGCCCAGCCAGACTCGGACAAAAAAAACAGTCATATTTATTTCGACCGCAAATATTTGCTCCAAAAATCGATAAATTAAGATAATGCTCAGCTTTCGAAGAATTTTTCAAAAAAAAAAAGTCTCAGGTTTAACAAGTTTTAAAAGGTGAAGGCCTTTTTAATTCAAAGATTGAAACAAATTGTTGTCGAAAATAAATCTGTACAGGAATATGTTATTTGGTGTCTTTGTAATATTGAGCTTTTATATAATATATATATATATATATATATATATATATATATATATATATATATATATATATATATATAGCGCAATATCTACTAAATGTGCTCAAAGCGCTTTACAAGAGGTCCCTGGCCAACAGCAACATTTAACATGTAGGACGGGACATGCCGCCTGTGAGGCGATATTACAATTTTTCGGACAAAGACCACACTGTTAACGACCAGGTACTCATTTTACACCTGAGTACGGCGAGAGAATGTGAGTAAAGAGTCTTTTCCAAGGACTCAACTATGCGCCGAGCAAGGCTCGAACCCAGGACCTTCCTATCCGAAAGCGAGTGTCATACCACTAGATCACATAGCCGCACGCACAATATACAATGACAATATACTTTCTGTCTTCCACTAGATTAGAGATACAATGCTAATGTGAGTCGACTAATTCCACGATATGATAAAAGCCTTCTGTCTCCTCTGTGGGTGTGTGTGGGTGTGTGTGGGTGTGTGTGTGGGTGTGGGTGTGTGTGGGTGTGTGTGGGGGGTGCGATTGCACAGTAGGTAGGGCACTCGCTTCACACGCAAAGGGACCACAATCGATCCTGGATGAAATCAAGTATTCCTTCTGACCTCCGCCCCCCCCCCCCCTTTTTTTTTTTCTTTCAACCCACCAGTGATAAGGAACCTGGGTCTGTTAGTTCTGGAGGTAAACACTTTGTGTTTAACTAGCGTCCTATTCAAATGGTAGCAAGCAATTGCTACTGTCCAACGTCCATGTATTAAAACCTAACGTAATAATGTGCTTGATTGAACTTTGTTGTAATGGAATATAGGTACCTATTTTGCGATGGGTTGAGAGTATTTCCATTACAGCAATAAGCCTATAGCAATATGGGTTACTAGACCTGCAAATAAGTATGTATACGACAGCCATTTACATTTAACGTTGCAGAAAATGGGATAATTAAATGTCACGGAAAAGGAAAAGAAAAAACATCGAACTGATCTGTCCATTGTGAGTTCAAATCATTTACAACAATAAATAGTGGTGGTGTCCTCTCTAATTGGATTCAGTAGTCTGATGTCACGCCGCCCGGCAACGGCGGCCATCTTGGTTCTAAACAAAGAAAATCATTTCTTTTTATTCTTCATGCTGGCTAGAACTTTTCATTCCCTTTTCATATGCCTTGTGATCAGAATGTGTAAAAGTCAAAACATGATCAAATTGATCGGGTTTTTTTCCTCTTGATACGCGTTTAAGCTCGCCGAAGAAATATTTCATACGGCGTCCGCCATTGTTCCGATAGTTTAGAGCCAGTGTTACTAAGTTACCCTGCGAAGGAAGTGACGTTACGACTGTTGAAGAGTATTACAGTTATTCGATCATGGATCATGGATCTATTTACTTATCAAACTTTTTGAAAACGGACGTGTAATTCTTCTTACTTTATGCTTCATTTGTTTCGGACTAAAAGCCCCTGTTAAGGCGGACTACTCGTCTCCATTTGAATACCAATACGCTTCAACAGTCGTGACGTCACTTCCCTCGTAATGACGTATAGTAACTTAGTAACTGGTTCTAAACTATAGGAACAATGACGGACGACCTTATGAAATACTTCTCCGACGAACATAAAAGTGTAACCAGAGTAGAAAAAAAATATAAATCTGATCATGTTTTGACTTTTATGCATTCTGATCACATGACATGTGAAAAAGTTCTAGCCAGCATGAAGAATAAAAAGTACCTACTGATTGTCTTTGTTTAGAACCAAGCTGCTGGTTGCTGGGCGGACGTGACATCAGACTGTTGAAGCCTATTGGCAGCGATGCTTTAACCTGACAAAACGATTTGTTATATATTTTTTGGCATATAACTTTTATTTCAAACAAAAAAAAATAATAGTCCTTCAGAGCCGTTAGGCCCATGGAGCCGGAGTATATCCCTGTTTTTACACTGTGAAACGGACAATAGTAATTGCTTGCTACCGATTAGATAGGACGCTAGTTTGTAATAAAGTAATTTTTGCCAGATCTAAAGACCCAGGTAGCCAACCATTGCTGGGTGCAGGGAGGTCAGAAAAACATCTTGACTTAACGGGGGATGGGGTATGGTTTTTTCGAATAGAGATTGTGAATTAAAATGACTCTCAACTTGTCAACAAAGTTCAAACATGAGAATTCAAAGGAGTGACAAGTTTTTAACTTTTGATAAGTTTAGGGAAACGTGTACATCATTTTAGGTCAGATCACCCAAATTGTTATGTTCTTATTGCTGTCAAGGAAATACTCATGGAATGTAGCATTGCCTATAAAAACAATGTTAAATTAACTCCATCATTTTTTTATCTGTTATCAGACCTGCAAGTTTGTGCACGTTGGTTTAGGTTCAATGCAATCAATCGATATTTAACCCTCTCCTTACAACCCATAAAAAATCGTCACATTCGTTGCGATAAAAATCAACAATTTACCATTCTAATTTCTTTTGTATACCACAGAATTTAAAGAAAAGTTTTCGCTATAGCTATAAAAATTTGACATTGTGTTTTAGAGCTTATTTAGTTGAACAATATTATACATAGAATGTACTTGTTGCTTTTCTGGTTGAGTAAAGAAGTGAAGAATCTATTTTTGTAACGGCTCGTGTGATGTTTCAGGGAAAATTCTGGAAAACAGCTGGTAAGGAGAGAATTAAAGTGTAACTTTTTAGTCCACGGTGAAATAAATGTCTTTAATCAGAGTATGACAAATGGACTATTTTATTGTATATTCCTACACGCGTCGGTTTATCCGTTAAATCCGATTGATTAATCGTCCACAATTATTTGCGCAATGAAGCAATCAGTCTGGAACGGGCTTGTTGTAACGCATTGCCAATTAATCTATGGATGACCTCGAAGAACCGGGCTCGGGGCCACCGCGAAACGCCCACCTGTACATGGATCATTAGTTTCCATATTTTACACGCGGGAGAAGCAGCTTTTTCTCTTGTGGAAATTACGTGTCATTGTGGGGTCATTTGAACAAGTATGTTGTCATTGTGGGGTCATTTGAACAAGTATGTTGTCATTGTGGGGTCATTTGAACAAGTATGTTGTCATTGTGGGGTCATTTGAACAAGTATGTTGTCATTGTGGGGTCATTTGAACAAGTATGTTGTCATTGTGGGGTCATTTGAACAAGTATGTTGTCATTGTGGGGTCATTTGAACAAGTATGTTGTCATTGTGGGGTCATTTGAACAAGTATGTTGTCATTGATGGGTTATTGCTTAACTATTCATATCTCATTTTTACTTGCAGGTTTAACTTAAATGTCATATATTGATATATCTATTTATCACTATTTACCTATCAATATGACTTTCCATCCATCTATATCTATCTATCTATCTATTTATTATTGTAATATTCACACGATGTTGGAGTCAGTTTACATCGATGCTTCAGGCCTTTCAGCCATCGTCAGGACTGTGTGTTACATGAGTTTGGTTCGTTGCTACATGTCGAGCACTATTCGTACCATATTTGTATCCAACACGATTCAATATCTATCTCTTTATATATCTGATTGTCTATCTATCTATCTATTTATATATCTGACTGTCTATCTATTCTACATATATATATATATATATATATATATATATATATATATATATATCTACCTGTTTATTTAGTATTTACTACGTTATCTTGTTGATCAGTCATATACAGCGATGTTTTAGGCCTCTTTGCCCATCATCAGGACATTAAATATTTATCTATTTCTCTCTCTTCCGCTCTCTCTCTCTCTCTCTCTCTCTCTCTCTCTCTCTCTCCCTCTCCCATCTCTGTCTATCTCTCTCTCCCTCTCTCATCTCTGTCTATCTCTCTCTCTCTCTCCCATCTCTCTCTCTTTTCTCTCTCTCTCTCTCTCTCTCTCTCTCTCTCTCTCTCTCTCTCTCTCTCTCTGCTTTGTCTGGTACTATTTTGTACAACTTTGTTTCAGAATCCCCATCCGAGGTAGGCTCATGTTTTGTGATGGATTTTTTTGTTGTATTTTTCTCTCTTCTATGTCTGGCAGTGCTCTATACACATTTTGTTGAGCTTTTTTTGAGCTTTTTGTAATAATAATAATAATAATAATAATAATAATAATAATAATAATAATAATAATAATACACATTTATATAGCGCTCATTCTCGTGTAAAACACAAGCTCTGGGCACTTTACAATATAAATATCAATTTTAAGTGAAAAAATAAAAAAATAAAATAATAACAACAATAACAATTTATAGCCAAATCAAGGATTCATATAGAGTCAAGAAAAACAAATACAGTAAAAATGTGTCTTGAGATTCTTTTTAAAAGTAGGTAAAGACTTGCACTCCCTCAGACCACGTGGTAGTTCATTCCAAATCTTGGGGCCGAAACAAGCAAACGATCTATCACCAAATTTTGTTCTTGATCTTTTTTCCGAAATTTTCGTTTGGTCATTACATGATCTTAAAGTGTAATTTTCAAATTTACACATGACCACGTGATCTGTGAGATATGCCGGTGCTATACCAGCCAAACACTTATAAACAAGACACGCTGCTTTGTAATATGTGCGCTTTTCAATGGGCAACCAGTGGAGAGAGGCCAACAAAGGGGTTGCATGATCAAATTTTTTTTTGCCAAAAACTAATCTTGCTGCACTGTTTTGCAGTAGTTGCAATTGTTTAATAGAAGCCTGAGGCAAGTTGACAAGCAGCGAGGGAAACAACCAATGTTTTACATGTTCCAATTGCAATATACTGACGGATCGAACTGATTTTCTTCAATTGAAAGTATAAAGATTTACAGAGAGCAGAAATGTGAGCTGACATTTTCATTTCTGAATCAAAATAGACACCCAAATTTTTCACAGTCTTTGAAACTTTGATCTTTTCACCCCCAATCAACACCTCAAGACCATCATTCACCTTCAACTGCCCTCTATTTCCCACAATCATCACTTCTGTTTTTGACTCATTCATTTTCAACTTGTTTGCATCCATCCACTCTTTCACATCCGTCACACATTCTTCCACACGTTTCACAATATTTTCGAGATTTTTAGTTTTATCAGTAGCATAAAGTTGCGTATCATCTGCATAGAGATGATAGCGCAGCCCATGACCAGTGATGACATTAGATAATGGAGAAGTATACAAAACAAAAAGAATTGGACCCAAAACAGAGCCTTGAGGAACACCAAAAGACAATGTATGTTGACGAGAAAGTTTATCTAAAATCATAACCTGTTGCTTTCTGCCATCTAAATAAGATTCAAACCACTGCAAGACAGTCCCAGACAAGCCAAAGGTTATATTAAGTCGTTTAATGAGAATACCGTGATCAATAGTATCAAACGCCGCCGAAAGGTCTAACAATGTCAGAAGAGAAACAGAACCTTTATCTAAAACATCAAGCAAATCACTCGCAACACAGCACAGAGCAGTTTCTGTGCTGTTGTAAGAACGATAAGCTGACTGAAATTTTTCCCATAGATTGTTTTCATGGAGATGTTGTGAAAGACGTCTGAGTACAACTTTTTCAAGGATTTTAGAAAGAAATGGCAGATTTGAGACGGGACGGTAGTTACTAAGGTCATTTACATTGAGATTTTGCTTTTTTATGAGAGGCTTTACAATTGCATGTTTATAGATATCTGGGACTTGTCCTGAGATAAGTGACTGATTTATAATATAAGTTATGCAAGGTAACAATTCAGGAAGACATAATTTCAAAATATTAGTTGGTAAAGGATCTAAATCACATGACTTCGAGGAAGATGAAAAAATTATTTTAGAAATTTCTTCTTCAGTTGTTTCTTTAAAACAAGAGAATCCCTGTGAACCCGAAAAAGGGTGGAAATTTATATCTTCATTTTGCACGAGGTCCAAATTGTTCCGAATTTTCGATATTTTTCCCGAAAAGAAATCTGAAAATGCATCCGGCTGCTTTTCTACCGGGATATTAGTGGGTAGACACATGCCCTTTTCTTCCACTAAAAGTTCCTTTGAAACAGAGAAAAATTCCTTAGTGTCCCTCACTGATGACAGTTTTGTGTTATAATAGTTTCTTTTTGCTCTTTTGCAGGTGGTTTTATACTTATGCTTTTTTGCTATATATATCAGCCGGTCAATCTCAAGGCCCGATTTTCTCCACGATGCCTCTGCATTCCTTTTTTCCCTTTTGGCAGTTTTTTCACTCTGGTTAAACCACGGAGACGGTTTCCTGGAATTTATTATTCTAGTTGTCTTTGGCGCATGCCTGTCGATGACGTTGCGCAGTACCTCGTCTGTTTTCTGTGCTGATGGTATATCCATTCTTCCTAGTTCCTCTGACAGATTGTTTTTGAAGGAACTAATGTCTATTTTTTTGGTATCCCTAGACACTATCTTGACTTTCTTTGCTTTCTCTTTGATGCATTTGAGAGTTGCCAGAATCAGATTGTGGTCTGAAATTTCTTTTTTGATATTTTTAATTGATTCAACAAGCGAGGGTGTGTCAATGATGAACCAGTCCAAGATGTGCCCCAATCTTTGAGTTGGAGAGGTCACTAACTGAGTGAGGCCATGTTCATTCAGCATATTTTTTATAATTTTAACGAGACTATTCTGATCAACATCAAACTGAATATTAAAATCGCCGATATAAATTTTTCGCTTATTTGATGTGTCTTTTGATACAAAATCTGAAAATTCGTCAGCAAAATCATTCTGTCTCAGTTTGTTCTTTTTGCTTGGGGGTGGTCTGTAGATACAAGTGATTAAAAATGAAATTTGAGGGTAGGTCAATGTGGTTTGGACACACTCGAAACTTTTGAACGAAATTGGCCTGTTTTGTATTTTAGACGAAAGAGCGTGTTTGTATATGATGGCGATCCCCCCTCCTGATCGTCCATTTCTTGGGAACGATTCCATCTTGTAGCCGGGAGGTGTCATTTCTTTCATTATAGATTCATCACCGATGTATATAGCGCAATATCCACTAAATGTGCTCAAAGCGCTTTACAAGGTGTCCCGGCCAACAGCAACATTTAACATTTAGGACGGGACATGACGCCTGTTAGGCGATGTTACAATTTTTTCGGACAGAGGACAAGCTGTTAACGGCCAGGTACTCATTTTACACCTGAGTACGGTGAGAGAAAGTGAGTAAAGAGCCTTCTCCAAGGGCTCAACTATGCGCCGAGCGAGGCTCGAACCAAGGACCTTCCTATTCGAAAGCGAGTGTCATACCATTAGACTACATAGATCTTGATCAGATCTTTTATCTTACACCAGTGCCTGCTCGTAAGGTGTAACGTTAAATACTAGTTTTAATTCTTTTTCTTGTTCGCTGCATAAGCTCCTCGAGCCCGAAACGGTTCTTATTATAGTATTATATGTGCGGCTATTTGGTCTAGTGGTATGACACTCGCTTACGGACCGGAAGGTCCTGGGTTCGAGCCTCGCGCTCGGCGCATAGTTGAGTCATTGGAAAAGGCTCTTTACTCACTTTCTCTCACCGTACTCAGGTGTAAAATGAGTACCTGGCCGTTAACAGCGCTGTCTTTGTCCGAAAAATTGTAATATCGCCTAACAGGCGTTATGTTCCGTCCTACATGTTAAATGTTGCTGTTGACCAGGGACCCCTTGTAAAGCGCTTTGAGCACATTTAGTTGATATTGCGCTATATAAAGCTCAATTTTTTAAATCATTTTTTTTATCTGATATATTATTTTTGTTAAATTACTTAAATCATTTGTAACTTTAACTGTTCTTTTTTATAGGCAATAATCATGATCTATTCGATACATTGGTGATGATGATGATGATGATGTTGATGATGTTGATGATGATGATGATGATGATGATGATGATGATGATGATGATGATGATGATGATGTTGATGATGATGTTGATGATGATGATGATGATGATGATGATGATGTTGATGATGATGTTGATGATGTTGATGATGATGATGATGATGTTGATGATGATGATGATGATGATGATGATGATGATGATGATGATGATGATGATGATGATGATGATGATGATGATGATGATGATGATGATGATGATGATGATGATGATGATGATGTTGTTGTTGCCGGTTTGTTTGTTGTTTTTGTTTTTGTTTTGTTTTTTGTTTGTTTGTTTTTCCGATGACTACTATGTTACTAGTGTGCATCTGTGTGAGTGTGTCTATGTCAATATTGTATTGTTATAAATGTGTAACCAAATGACAAATTGCCACTTTTTTGGGGGACAATAATAATATATTTTTATTATTATTATTATTATTATTATTATTATTATTATTATTATTATTATTATTATTATTATTATTATTATACATTGGGATGATAAAGACAGTTGTCGGAAGATCACGATAATGGTAGAAAATGTAATCCTAGCCATCTAAGTGTCAAGACGCTCCACGATTCACAGGATCCAATGAACCCGTTACCTTCCTGCTCTGGAAATGCGATAAATAATAATGTGAAATTGATTGCAACTTACTGTTTAATCTTCTTCGGGCCTTGAGGCACATAGGGCATCCACCAGACATCTCCATTTTTTGCGATCAGCTGCTTTTGCGGTGGCTGTATATTCCAGGACAGGACTGCTTCCTTTAATTCTTTCTCCATGGTCCTTCGCCAGGTTTCTTTGGGTCTTCCCCGCCTTCTCTTCCCATCTGCTGTCCAGTACAAGGCTGTCTTGGGAATTGATTGCAAGCTTCAATTTAATTACAAAAAAAACAGTGAACAGTCTAAGGTGTGGCTATGTGGTCTAGTGGTATGACACTAGCTTTCGGATCGGATGATCCTGGGTTCGAGCCTCGTTCGGCGCATAGTTGAGTCCTTGGAAAAGACTCTTTACTCGCATTCCCTAACCGTACTCAGCTGTAAAATGAGTACCTGGCCCTTAACAGCGTTGTCTGTCCGAAAAAATTCTAATATCGCCTAGCAGGCGTCATGTCTCCTCCTCCAAGTTAAGTGTTGCTGTTGGCTAGGAACCCCTTGTAAAGCGAGTTTAGCACGTTTCGTGGATTTTGCGCTATATAAAAATCTTACATTTTGAACAGTCTATAGTTGATTTGATTGCTGAAGGAATTTGAGCCCAAACGTTGCGGTTTTTTTAGCTACTATATGCATTTTGCTTCAGTACATTAACACTTACAATCTTCTTTATCAACTATCAATAAGATTGTATATTATAGTTGGACGAACACGCCAATAAAACTAATTTTAATAATAGTAATCCAGGTGTCAGGATACGTCAGGGCCGACAGACAGGGTCCAATCATTCGATCCCAAACCACTTGATGTATGGAACCGTCTGTGGGTTGGGCTCGTTCTGTCAGAAGTAGTTCGTGGTTGTTATTTAATTGTTTGGGGGGTTTTTTGTTTTGTTTTAATTTTTGTTTGTTTGTTTGTTTGTTTTTTTTTTGGGGGGGGGGGGGTTTGTGGGTTTTATTTTGTTGTTGTTGTTGTTGTTTTCCTTTTTCTCTTTTGTTTTTGTTTAGTTTTGATTCTTTTTGTTTTGTTTTGTTTTATTTTGTTTGGGTTTTTTTAAAGAGTCATATTCAGTCTGCTTCAATAAATTAAATTACATATTTGGAATGCGAAGTGCCGGTGACACTTACGGACAATCTTCATTATCAACTTTTAATAATACTATTGTGTATGATAACATTGCATCAAAGAAGGTAGTTGGAAGAACCCGCCAATGGTTCAAAAGTTAATCAAAGCAAACCAGGTGTGGAGACAATTCAGTGTAAAAATCCAATTAATCGATTCAATATCACTTGATGTATGGAACAGCCGATAGATAGATTGGTGTGATCAATGGAAGGAAAAGACGAATGTATGAATCCAACACACGGAGGAGTCAATACTATTGTTGTGTGTTAAATAAAGTCATTGTTTTGTGTCCGCTTTTCAAGGTTATCGACATGCTGGGTTTTGTCAAGCATGATAATATGTGATCGGTCGTCTCAAGAAGGTATTATGTTTAAGTGTGTATACAAAAAGGTATCTAATATAACTTAACAAGCAAAAGAATGGGACATTGGTACAGGTGCAGTGTCAGCCAGACAAACCTTTAAAAAGCCCAAAAAAATCAGTAAAAAATGTTATGTTTTGTATGATCAAAGAGAAAGTATAGATTGTATGCGCTTGGCTAAGAAGCTCACAGCATTGCCATCCGGAAATATAACGGACCAACACACAAAACTATGTGTAACGTTGAAAGTTTATAATCTGGATGATACGGTTAAGTGAGAATTACTCATAAACATGGATGGTAAAAAAAAAATAACTATGATCCGAGTTACGTCAATTTCATTCTATCTATATCATTATTTGAAATCATATCGTTACAAAATGGAAAAGGTCTGATGTTTGATCCACCTATGTGGATAAGCAATGGATAGGGTGTCGTGTACATATTGGCAGGTCTATAGGGAATGATATTAGCGGAAGAGTATCGTCCCTTGATTGGACGTCACCCATAGACTGTGACGTCACTGGCGGAAATGTTATTAGAGAGAGAACGTCATGTTGGTTGTGCGCATGAGAGAGACGCATGCGCACGACCATCATGACGTTCTCTCTCTAATAACTTTTCCGCCGGTGACGTCACAGACTATGGGTGACGGCCAATCAAGGGACGCTACCCTTCCGCCAATCTCATTCCCTATTAACCCAAGTTGTTATGGGCCCATTGTAGTCAAGAAAATCCAGCGCAAAATATTGTCCATTGCAACAATGTTGAAATAAGCTTATAATAGAATTGCTTTCGGCTATCAGACCTGAAAATATGCACACATACATAGGATTTGGGTAATCGTTTTCCCAAGTTTAACATCGACATTTGATTCTAAAAGTGACCTTTTATATAGCGCGATATCCACTAAATTTGCTCAAAGCGCTGTAAAAGGGGTCCCTGACCAACAAAACAATTTAACATATAGGACGGGACATGACGCCTGTTAGGCGATATTACAATTTTTTTCGGACAGATACAACGCTGTTAACGGTCAGGTACTCATTTTACAACCTGATCACGGTGAGAGAATGTGTATAAATAGCCTTTTCCAAGGACTGAACTTTGCGCCGAGCGAGGCTCGAACCCAGGACCCTTCCGATCTGAAAGTGAGTGCATCACAAGCACTTACCACCTTATAGCCTAGTTCACCCCAATATAACACCGATTGGAGACGGCGGGATACGTGTAAGGGTACTTTTCATTTCCCTCAAAGTGATTTCACATAGGAATGAGATTAGGCGAAAGGTAGCGTCCCTTGATTTATTATTGATTATTATATAGAATATATTAAATTAGTTTTTTATTATTATTATTATTATTATTATTATTATTATTATTATTATTATTATTATTATTATTATTATATTATTATTATTATTATTATTATTATTATTATTATTATTATTATATTATTATTATATTATTATTATTATTATTATTATTATTTATTATTTATTTTATTATTATTATTATTTATTATTATGTTATCATCATTATTTATTATTTATTATTATTATTATTATTATTATTATTATTATATTATTATTTTAAAACGCGTGGAGCATGGTGACAATATTGACATTCATGTGTTCTATAAATGTCCATGCCATGTATATTTCAATCAGACACAATCAGACGATCACAGTGGGAGATAATCAATCGAACGTATCACTCCAATGATTCCTTCAATCACCGATTACCGATCACCGATCACCGATTACCGATCACCGATCACCAATCACCACCAATAGGACCAGCAGGAGGACTCCATAAATCGCACAATGTTGTTTTAATGTTGACACTCTCGAAATAGCAATAAACCGACGTGCACTTAATTTGCAGGTCTGATAACCCAATTCATAATGGGCTCATTTATGTTATGGAAATGTCCACCCAAAAAATATGACGTAAAATATTGTCCTTTACAACAATGTTTAATTAGGCCCATAATTGCGTACGGGTGCCAGACCTTCGTATATGTGCACGTCGCTAGAAAATCTTTGTGTCTTTAGTCAGTGCTGTAATACCGTGAAGCAAAGAGCACATCAAGAAGTGGCTTTAAGGAAGTATCAGGTTTGAGAGCTTTTTCACAAGATGAGGGGCTATATGGTCTTGTGGTATGACACTCGCCTTCGGATCGGAGGATCCTGAGTTCGAGTCCAGCTCTCAGCGGTGCATAGTTGAGTTCTTGGAAAAGGCTCTTTACTCACATTCTCTTCCCGAACTCATGTGTGAAATGAGTACCTCGCCGTTAGCACCATTGTTTCTGTCGGGAAAACAGGTGTCAAGTCTCGTCTTACAGGTTAAGTGTTGCTGGTGGATAAGGACCCGTGTTTTAAAAAGCTTTGCGCCCGTTTAGTGGATATTGCGCTATACAAAAGGTCAGGTTGGTTTTTTTTTTTACAGCTGCATTTCAATTATCGACAATTGAAAGACGAGTTTTCTGACCAAGACTATTAATAGATGTGTCATTTTTAAAAAAAAATTATTTTGGGGAGGGGGGGGGGGGGGGTAGGAGGTGTTTGTTTTGTTTTGTTTTTGTTGGGGTTTTTTTGGGGGGGGGGGGTGGCTTGTTGTTTATTTTTTATTTTTTTGGGAGGGGGGGGGGGGTTGTTTAGGGGGTTTTTTTCGTATTTTGGTATTTTGTTGTTTTTTGTTTTGTTTTTGTTTTTGTTTTGTTTTACTTTGTTTTTTGTTGTTTTTTTTTTTTTTTGTTTTGTTTTCTTTTCTTTTTTGGGTGATTTTTCCTTTGGGGAGGGGGGGGGGGTGTGAGTTTTTTTTTCGTATTATCTTTTTGTGTTGTTGTTGTATTTTGTCTTCTTTTTTTGGGAGAGGTGGGGCAATATTGCCTAGACTGTATATTATCGTTAGAGACAAGACCCGATAAGACGCATAATAATGTTATCATAGTGTCGACTCTATCCAAATAGACAAAAATAAAGAACGTTTTGTCTATTGTCTAGGTCAGTTTGACACATGCCATTATTGGAATGGCCACCCTGCTGTACTCTGGGAAAACAAACACATTAAAGAATTTCTTGTCCCAAAATCTCGCCCTTTAAATATTGATCAATTTAAATAACCCTCATCTTGTCAAAAACTTTCAAACCTGGGGCTTCCAAGGAAGTCTTGGAGGAAGTCACGGGTTCGATAGTTGTTCAACAGGTTGAAGGTCATTTTAGTCGATTGATATTTGAAGGACGAGTTTTCTGGCCAAATTTTTAAAATCATTTTTTTTCATAGCACGGCAGATAATATGGTTATAGATAGAACGAAGTTGACGTCACTCAGGTCTTTGTTATTGTTTTTTTGCCATCCACGTTTATGAGTAATTCTCACTTAACTGTATTATCCAGACTATAAAAGTTCAAGGTTACTCAGAGTATTGTGTGTTGGTACGTTATACTCTCGGATGGCAATATTATGAGCTTCTAAGCCAAGCGCAAACTATCTACAAACTGTGTCTATATATCACTCGGCTATTGTTAGGGAGATCGTGGTTTTAGCACGAGACTGGCCAATGTACATTCAGATTTGATATACCTCATGGCCAGTGGCGTGGCATGCTTACAGTATAAGGTGGTGCCAGAATCAGAAAAAAATTGACTTTAAACATGCCATTTTTGTAAATACAAAAGAAAGAAACAAATATTCAGAAAAGACTTAATCAAATAAGCAAGAGGTGGCATTTACTATTTCTCAGTTTTAATTTTTTTTTTTAAATGCTATAATCCATTTTTAAAAGATGGATGCGGTGCCAGACACCAAATCAACCAATATAGCCACGCCCCTGCTCATGGCAATTCCTGGATAGAATATATCTGGAACTTGGATAATATATTCAAACTCGTGTTAGTCTTGTTATATCCTGTAATCAAAAGTGACCAATAATCTCAGAACGGTATTATGTTAGGGCTTACCTGATCGGTTATAACTTTGGACAACAACAGGGGTGATTCCTGTTGACAACAGTTGATTTAATCTGAGGCTTTCGCCAATAATCCATACGATTTGATGACAACATACATGAAAATAAGAAAAAAAGGTAAATGGAACCAAAGAATAAAATGATACCATTAATAACCACAAAAATGCAACAACAGAGGGTTGTTTGGTTGGTGGATTGTCTTCTAGTCGTTCATGGAATGCCTTAGTGGATGATGGCTTCAGCACGGAACGGCGATTTAAATTATAAAAAGTGAATGCTAAAAATTGAAATTTATGTTTGATTTGATGTTTCCATCTATTTAGTGGGGAGAGTGAGGGTTGTTTCTTGCACTTCTAAATACTTATAATGATAAAAACGACAACGTGAACATGAAACGGCTTCGGGTGGAAATAGTACAGTCAATGGACGTTTCGGGTACAAACCCTTTGTAAGAAAAACAATAAACAAAGGAATGGTAAAAACAAATTTATTTGTTTTCAAGGTCACTTTCTTAATTTATATATTTATATATTCGGGTACATTCACGAGTTTGCCTTACTTTGACAAAATACTTCTTTTTATTTCAGTCAGAAAACTTTTACTTCAAATATCGATCGATTAAAATCACCTTCGACAGTCCAAAAGCTTGAATATGAATCTTAAAAGCCTCGGGATCGAAAATTTTACAATTAGAGGATAATTTTTCCCGATCTTTTATTTGAAGTAAAAGTGTTTGGTCAAATGTTTTTTAAAAAGTGTTCTGTGGAAGTATCTAGGGTCCGCTTGTCCTCATAGCGTTGACTCCAGACTTTGTGCGTGTATTACAAAATCTCATTAATCACGCCTAAGATTATCCTGTTTTCACGTAATGACTGGTCCCTGCATAAACATTTCAACTCCTTGTTTGCTAGATATGTGCGGCTATGTGGTCTTGTGGTATGACACTCGCTTTCGGATCGGAAGGTCCTGGGTTCGAGCCTCGCTCTTGGTGCATAGTTGAGTCCTTGGAAAAGGCTCTTTATTCACATTCTCTCACCGTACTCAGGTGTAAAATTAGTACCTGTCCGTTAACAGCGTTGTCTTTGTCCGAAAAACTGTAATATCGCCTAACAGGCGTCATGTCCCGTCCTACATGTTAAATGTTGCTGTTGACTAGGGACCCCTTGTAAAGCGCTTTGAGCACATAATTGAGTGGATATTGCGCTATATAAAAGCTCAATTTAAACAAAAAAATGTTTAGATATATTGTGACACATACATTCAGAGACATAACCTAAAATCACACAAATGTTACATCGACCTTTAGTCATGAATCTGCAACAAGTGTGGATTTGGTTGTATTGAATTTGAGGATGTTTGGCCTCAGTGTACAAGTGGAGTGATTTCAAATCCAGGCAAATTTGGTGTTATGTTTAATCAGCAGTGATTTTGAAACAATGTCTTGACAATCAGGGTGCCGAAATATTATTATACATGATTTAGCGTCCCGAGATACAGCTCCAAGCAGTTATTACTACTTGACCCCTTTAAGTCGTCATAAAAATGGACTACCTGAGCCACCATTTCTACAATAGGGCAATATGTATAAATATACCTTTAAACATGAACGAAGCCAAAGAATGTAAGCCTTCTCGGGGACACAATTGTTTTACTTTTATCCATATAAAACTAGAGACATAAGGCTTTAGTTTTGCCTGGCCGGTTTTGGCTTAACACTTAATTCTTAAATGGTTTTTTAGCTTTTGTTTCGGAATATATAGAACACGATGTGTAGATAGGCGATTTTTACACCGAAACATAAAACATGTTCATGTAATGATTCGTCATTGTTGATGCGTTGCTAAATAAAATTGACTTAGAAAACCACATTTCCAGTTGCAGCATGTACTACGGGTGTGTTCGGGGATCAGGTCGCACCCACGGATTAGCTTCTTTGACCATGGACGCAATTGACATGTTATGTTTTCTTTTGTAAACAAAAAAAAAACTTACACGTTTCATTCGTATTTTCTGTCGCACTATGGAAAAAAAAACATTTTATTTTGGCTGGAAAATTTTACTTTAAATATATACACATATTAATAGATTTAAAACGCTTATCCAGCTATAGGGAATAATATTAGCGGAAGAGTAGCATCCCTTGATTGGACGTCACCCATAGTCTGTGACGTCACCGGCGGAAAAGTCATTAGAGAGAGAACGTCATGTTGGTTGTGCGCATGCGTCTCTCGTCCTCGCTTCGGCGTACAACCAACATGACGTTCTCTCTCTAATAACTTTTCCGCCGGTGACGTCACAGACTATGGGTGACGTCCAATCAAGGGACGCTACTCTTCCGCTAATCTCATTCCTTATAGTTCATAATGTAATTTATAATCAGAGCTGCCAAAATTAACCACACACAGAATCGTGTTTGTTTTATTAATTTATATTTTAATTGGGGTTTTTTTTCTCAATCATATCATTTTCCCCTTGTCTAATTGATTTTATTTTTTGTTTTTCAAAACCGGTGAGAGTCTCTAGGGGGTCCTCCGAGTGATGGTAGTGTTTGGCCACGTGAAGTTCTATGTTGGCCACTTTTGAAGTCAAATTTGGCTACGATTAACTATGGCCATCTGGCAGCCCTATATGTAATACGATTCAATAGTCTGATGTCACGCCGCCCGGCAACGGCGCCATCTTGGTTCTAAACAAAGAAAATCATTACTTTTTATTCTTCATGCTGGCTAGAACTTTTCATATGCCTTGTGATCAGAATATGTAAAAGTCAAAACATAATCAGATTTATGGGGTTTTTTTTTTCCTCTTGATACGCTTTTATGCTCGCCGGAGAAATATTTCATACGGCGTCCGCCATTGTTCCGATAGTTTAGAGCCAGTGTTATTAAGTTACCATGCGTCATTAGGAAGGAAGTGACGTTACGACTGTTGAAGTGAATTGATATTCCTGCTTGTGAAATGGAAACTAGTACCAGATTGTCATGATAACAGGTGCCGTACTTTGGTCAAACCCGTATTTTAAAGATTTGGACAGAAAACTCTTCTTCAAATATCGATTTATTTAAATGACCATCATCTGGGCAGAAAAACTCCCAAACCTGGGACTTCGCGAAGTCCATCTGTGTGATTTAAATTAAGTTACAGTTATACATGTACGACAGTTTGAGGATCATAAAGAGTACGTCTCCAACCACCTCCAACTGGTATTATGTCGGGATGTATTCGATACTAAAAATAAATCGCTTCGAGTACTTCAGGTGGATATCGCATTGAATAAATGCTCTGTTTGTTTTGTTTTTTAATTGATGTTCTAGTCAAAAATACAACATTTGGGTTAATTTTAGATTACTTATTGAATACAGTGGTCAAATGTAATGGAAGCTTTAATTTGATTAACGAAGACAGATGGTGTCGACATTTTGGGTTTCCCCTTTGTCAACAAATTATTTATCATGTTCGATTGACAAAGGGGGAAACCCGAGTCCACATCATTTGTCGTTGTTAACTAAATATAACAAAGAAAGTATTGGACTGGAACCCTCAGGGCAGAAGATCAAGGGGAAGGCCACGAGGAACATGGAGAAGAATTAAAGCTGATATACAGAGAAGTGGTAAGACCTGGAATGAGATTAAAAAGTTAGCTCAGGATAGAGAAGGATGGAAACTGTTTGTCTGTGGCCTATACCCTGACCCAGGGTGAAAAAGGCAATGATGATGATGATGATGAACTAAATGTACTACTTTTATGTATGTCTTCAATCTTTGAGCAGCAATATTTGCACTCTTGATCGCAGTAGATACAGGTTTTTTTTTTCTTAAAGTGACAGAAACTCAAGTTTCGTATTTCTGATAATTTTTACTACTCTTTAACCACTTTTTTCCATGTGGTTCACCCCGATATAATACCCTTTTGAGATAATAGGTAACATATTGTTCTTTATGTGACCTACCAACTCAATACAGTATTCTGGCGGAGCCATTAAATTAATTTTAACACTGAATTTATAAAAATAAAAAAATTCCCTTTATTCATTCCCAAGGGGGAATTTGTCTTTAGGGTCTATTCCAAGGGAAGACTAGAATAACCCAGGCGTTGGCCGCAGTGCAGGGCCGCAAAGTGAGCTAGGGCGAGGTGACTTGCTCAAGGCCACACAACGCAGCGGCGGGTGATCGAACTCGGTACCATTCGGGTAGGAAGCAAAGACCGTACCGCTGAGCCACGATGCCCCTTTTATAGCATTAAAAAATATATTAAAACATGAGTTATTTTGAAATGTTCTGACGAGACACCACACTGGAACAACCTGACGCCCGATGCTGCAGAATCAGGAATCCCAAGTAAAGCCGATGGATTTTTTTCTATCTAACCACCCTCTACACTCACTAGTGATTAGGTGGCTGGGTCCATTAGACATGGCGGAAAGCACTTTACATTAGGCTTCGTTTAACGATAAAGGATAATGAATAAACACCAGCTCTATGGGCTTTTGGTTCTGGAGAATTACCAGTACTTTATTAATATTCAAAAATCAAATGACTTGATAAGAAATTTAATTTTAAAGATTTCTAACAATTACTTTCTTTATATTCCACAGAGTGAAACGTTGCTGAAAACATCCAAGATATTCTTTTTAAAAGAAACAACCCAAGACAATTGATTGTTCTTGCTGGATTTAAAACTGTGCTCACGCTTAACATTTATTCAGTAAAGAAACGCACAGGTTAGCGTGTCTGTTAAGAATAATACAAAAGACAGTTCATTTTCTCTCAGGACGAATCATTCTTACAAAATGGCGAAAGAACTTCCGGTAGGCTCCAGCGCGTTCGAGCGAGTCTTGACAGAAATCAGAACAACACCAGTGGTGGAAATTTCCCCTTCGGATGACGTAGATAACGTCCCCCATAAGAAACGTCAGGGCCATCACGAGGAAGGCATGCTGGTGCACGGGCTTCACCACTGCTACAAGGTGGAAGGCGGACAATGCCTCACTTCATTCAGGTGCAAACATGACCACCATCGCGTCAGTAATGGTCATCTTGAAGACATCACTCATGTCCACGGTACATCTCCGACACCCAGACGACGCCTGTCCATCGCAAATTCGGGTGCGGGGTTGTTGGCACCGGATGAAGGTTACTTCCGGGCACGTTCCAACAGCGATGCAGGTTCAACGAGATCACCAGGGGGCAGCCCTGGGTCACAACGTCGTGGATCCGTGGCAAGCAGGGGAAGCAACGACAGTTCATCTCCTCGTACAGGACGGAGGGCTTCCATGTCCATATCACCCAAATCACAAAGACGAGGTTCCACTGTCAATCTCGAAGGAAAAGAACTTCATTACGTTTATGATCAATATTTTTCCAAGTAGATAGATAAAAGTACAATTCTTCCGTTTTGATTTTCAGAAGATTTGATGTATTGAAATTTTAACAAAAGATAAAAAGGGACGTACTTATATCTAAAGCAGAATTTTTTATTTTTTTTTAAAGCATGGCAGGTTTTATTTTGTCTGACCCGAAGCGGTTGTGATTTAATGAGTTTAAATCTAAAGTAAAAATTCCAGGTTTATCTCGCTTCTACATTTAAAGAAAAACACACAAATTTGATGGACAGTACCAAATCTTCTAAAGTGAAATTTATACGACATATATTTGTGAGTTTGATTCTTTTAATCTTGTTAGGAAAGTTAGATATTTGTAAAGTTATTCAGGTATTGGACCGGATAAGTGCTTTACGATTTCGATGGAAAGCGCTAAATACAAACACTTTTTATTATTTGTAACATGTCTACTGGTGAAAAAGGAATAATTATCGAAAGGAGAACCATTTCCGCCTGTTACGCTAAGAGGGGACGGTGCTACAGTAACATATTGATTGTTTCTCTCTAACAGTAGATAAACTCGTCCAATTCTATGTTTTTCTTCGTTAAAGTAATTTTTCATTTCCAAAAATAATTGTCATTTAGAGCTATTAGCCCATAGAACCGAAGCTTATTCCGATTTCTATGGCATGAAACGAGCAATATCAATTTTTTGCTGCCTTTGGATAGGACGCCAGTCTATCGCAAAGTACTTTCCACCAGATCTAACAGACCCAGCTACCCAATCACTGCTGGGTTGACAGGAGAGGAGATGAAAAAAAATCTCGGCGTTGAACCAAGTCCGAGCCCCGTGACTGATATAAAATCAGCGTCATCCTGTCTTCTACTGAAACTGTATATTTCTTGCAGTCTAAAAAAAATACTTTTTGAAGTATTGAGTGGATTTGATTCGAGTTTTCCCCACAGGTGCCGTACCAGTAGGTGCCGTACCAGTAGGTGCCGTACCAGTAGGTGCCGTACCGGTAGGTGCCGTACCAGTATGATGGTTCCCACCGAGGTCAAATCCTATCACTGGAAAAAGTGTTTTTCCTCAATTGTCTTTTGGCAATACGCTGCTTCAATAGTCGTGACGTCACTTCCCCCGTAATGACGCAGAGTAACTTAGTCAACTGGCTCTAAACTATCGGATACATGGCGGACGCCCTTATGAAATACTTCTCCGACGAGCATAAAAGTGTATCCAGAGGAGAAAAACAATATAAATCTGATCATGTTTTTAATTTTATACATTGTGATAGCATGACATGTGAAAATGTTTTAGCCAGCATGAAGAATAAAAATTACCGATTTTCTTTGTTTTGAACCAAGCTGCTCGTTGCTAGGCGACGTGACATCAGACTATTGAATCCTATTGTCTACTCCTCACTTCATTTCGTTACTATCAAATCAATTACATGCTCCACTTACATTTCTTGCAGTCTGATAATGGTGTAGACCACATTACACGTTGGTGGTATCATCTCATCAAGTGCCTTCTTCAAGTACCTTTCTTGTATAAACGACAATCAGTGTGTTGTCGCTGTATGACATCAGAAATTTACTTGTCAATTTGAAACCATTTCTGTCACAAAAGGAAATAATTATCAAACAAATGGTGCGTCTATCTTCATTACTGAAACTCCAACAGTATGGATTCAATTGGATTTGATTTGATTGGAGAACTGTTTCTTGTTTTGCTTTTTTTTCGTTTTATTTTTTTTTTTTCTAACATGTAGGACGGGACATGACGCCTTTTAGGTGATATTTCAATTTTTTTTCGGACAGAGACAACGCTGTTAACGGCCAGGTACTCATTTTACACTTAAGTACGGTGAGAGAATATTTGTAAAGAGCCTTTTATTAATTTGATATTCATGATTCCTATTGTGTAAATAGTTATAACACTTAATTCCATAATCAACCTCACAGGCATATTCATTGAAGATCATCTACCTATTTTTATAACTTCTACATTCTATAACATTTTAATATCTATGTTAACTTTTGACTAAGATACAGATAGATAAATCATTATAACATGTTATAATTTTTAATATTTATTTTGAATACGTCGATATCAAAATGCAAAGGCTATTTTTATATTCACATTGTAAATAAATTTCCATATTCATTTAATTTATGATGTATTAAATAAAAAATGTATTGTTTTATATGACACTGTGTGTGCTTTTCTGGTTCTTGAACTACGTTGTGTGTTGGTTGTGAATCATGATGATGATGATGATGATGATGATGATGATGATGATGATGGTGATGATGATGATGATGATGATGATGATGATGATGATGATGATGATGATGATGATGATGAGGATGAGAATGAAGATGATGATGATGATGATGATGATGATGATGATGATGATGATGATGATGATGATGATGATGATGATGATGATAACGATGATGATGAGGATGAGGAAGAAGATGATGATGGTGATGATAATGATGATGGTGATGATGATGATGATGATGATGATGATGATGATGATGATGATGATGATGATGATGATGATGATGATGATGATGATGATGATGATGATGATGATGATGAAACTTCTTGACAATTTTGAACCAAATCATGATGATGATGATGATGATGATAATGATGATGGTGGTGGTGGTGATGGCGGTGTTGGTGGTGGTAGCGCCGATGGTGGTGGTGTGGTGATGATGATGGCGGCAGCTCTATTGTTGCTTGAAGCGATTATGCTGGTAGTATTGGTGGTTTTAAAAATTGATTTTATGACTTAGTCAAAGTCCTAAGTTTAAACTTGTTGACAAGTCAGTGGCCATACGAATACATCAATATGTCTATAGGGAATGAGATTAGCGGAAGAGTAGCGTCCCTTGATTGGACGTCACCCATAGTCTGTGACGTCACCGGCGGAAAAGTTATTAGAGAGAGAACGTCAAGTTGGTTGTGCGCGGAGGCGAGGACGAGAGACGCATGCGCCAATGCTGTTAATGTCCATGCGCTCAATTTACACTGGACTCCGGGAAAAGAATGTTAGTAAAATAGGATTTTTTCAAAGGCTCAACTTTCCACCTCCAAGATTGGGACTCAAGCCAGAAACCTACAGGTCCGTCGGTGAATCGAATACCAAAGTTTCAAAGTTTATTCAATCTTGGACTTTCGCCAATAAATCACACACTTTGATGACAACACATATGAAAGTGGAAAACAATGGTAAATGGTAGTATTGTAGTATACCCAAAACCACAAAGACACACAATTCTAGTTTAGTCTTTGGGACAAACTTAAAGTTCTAAATGGAGATACAAAATAGTGAAGGTTACAAACAGAATTCTGAGATTTTCAAATATCAGGGACTTGTACTCCGCGAGTTTGTCCATAACAATTTGTTTCATACCTCTTCCAACCGATCGTCTCCCAACCTGGAAAGGTGTGTATGAAACAGTACCAGACCCTAGTAATGCGAGAGAGTGTGAATAAAGAGCCTTTTTCCAAGGACTCAACTATGCACCGCTCAGAATGGGACTCGAACCCAGGACCTTCCGATCCGAAGGTGAGTTTCATATCACTATACCACACAACCGATATTAAGAGGTTGGTGAACACGAATGCCCTTGCACAAAATCTTTTGCAACGAATGGTTGAAATCAGATCATAATATTTGATAACTATTCAGACGCTAAAACAACTGTGCTATATAAGCACTTGTCATCCAAATTCGCAAAAGTTATAGATAGTATGAAGATGACGTCACTCAGGTCTTTATTA
>NC_088360.1:29677099-29697099 GCF_034508935.2 Berghia stephanieae
GAGAAGAAGAAGAAGAAGAAGAAGAAGAAGAAGAAGAAGAAGAAGAAGAAGAAGAAGAAGAAGAAGAAAGAAGAAGAAGGAAGAGAAGAAGAAGAAGAAGAAGAAGAAGAAGAAGAAAGAAGAAGAAGAAGAAGAAGAAGAAGAAGAAGAAGAAGAAGAAGAAGAAGAAGAAGAAGAAGAAGAAGAAGAAGAAGAAGATGAGGAGGAGGAGGAGGAGGAGGAGGAAGCAGAAGAAGAAGAAAAAGAAGAAGAAGAAGGAGAAGATGAGGAGGAGGAGGAAGAAGAAGAAGAAGAAAGAAGATAATCAGATTCTCGAACTCCCCTATGGTAAAATCAGGTTTTTCCCCAACCGGTAAGTTACAACAAAATTACAAATGAATCACCACAGTTTTCTCACGACTTTACTATGGAATTATTGACATTTGAAATTGAGCTGACTTAAAACTTAATTCTAAAAAATACTTGAACATTTATATAGGACAATGTCCACTAAACGTTGTTAAAGCGCTTTATAAGGGGCCCCTCGCAAAATTCAGCATTTAATATATAGGATAGGACATGACACCAGTTTAGTGTTTTTTACGACAGAGACAAAAATGGTAACAGACAGATAATTATTTAACACCTGAATACGGTGAGAGAATCTTTTTTCGAAGACTCCACTATTCGCCACTCCGAGCGGTATATAAAAGGTAGTTGTAATAATATCTTATGTGTTATTAAAACCCTGAATAAAACTACGAATATTTCTAATTTCAACTAGTAGTACCATAGGACCGTTATGAGTCGATGGGTTACATTTACACATTCGTCCAGATAGTTTTTTTATTTTTTTAAATATTGTTGTCTTGATTTGTGACTATATCCAGGGACGGAAAGTCTGGCGTACCCAAAGGACCGATCGAGACGATGAACGAACAGGTGCCTGACGCCCCCGACGGTGCTTCACTGACCGAGAACGAAACGTATCTTGTGGTTAGTGCCTTCTCTTTTTGAATAGATTATTATAAAATGTGAGATTCTGTATAGAGCAATGCTCCATAATGTGTTTAAATACCAATGTGAAATTGAATGTAAGCTTCGATTTGATATACGAAAACAGATAAAATGGACGTTTCGGGTACGCCACTACCACATTATGTCATTCGTCTGCAGTGTTTCAGTCGTCCAGTTTTGTTGATAAAGGGGAAACCCGAAACGTTTTCGTATATTAAATTGAAGCTTACATTCAATTTTACATTGCTATTTATTACTTCGAGCTTCCGAGCAGCAACATTTCCATAATGTGTTTCAAGCGATTACAAATAGTTTTAAGTCAATAACAACACAGACAACCCTGTTTCAATGCACGTTCTAATTTTATTCTTTAATATTCCGAGGAAATATGAGTCAATAGATTTTTCTAAAGGCTCAATTGTTCGATGCTTATGAAAGGGACCCGAGCTAAGGGCCTACTGTTCGCCACCCAAATGGCCTTCCGCTTGACTACATTGTCTATTTCTTTTCTTTCTCTTTTTTTTTTAAATTTCTTTTTCTATCTTTTTTTTCTCTTGTTTTTTTTTTTTTTGTTTGCTTTGTTATTGTTGTTGTTGTTGATTTTGTTTTTGTTTAATGTTTTTGTCTTCTTTTAGTTTCGATTGTTGTTTTGGGTTTGGGTTTTTGGGGGGTTTTTTTTGTTTGTTCGTTTGAGGGGGGGGGGTCAGTTTAATCAGATTTTATTTATTTATTTATTTATTTATTTATTTATTTTATCTGTTTATTTATTTATAGTTTAAATGTTGGAGAAAGACCATAAATATCTGTTATTCAATTATGTATTTTTATCTACATTTACTATAACAAACTCTGGGTGTTATGCAACATAATCCGACAATAAATACATTTTTGAATTGAATTGACCATTTATTTGTCAAGCTGACACGTCACTGCGTGTATTAAACAAGAAATGTAATCGTGTAATAGTGCAGGGCACAATGTGTGTATGTGTACTTGTTGTCTCCCTTTGTATTATTTTTTTTTTCATGCTGTTCTTGATGTTAATGTTTTTTTGTTGTTGTTTAATTTGGACTTTGGATTTGTAGTTTTTTGTTTTGTTTTGTTTTTTGTTTGCGTTTTTTTTGGGGGGGAGGGGGGTGGAAAGGGGGGGTTGGAAGGGGGGGGTTGTGTGTAGGGTTTTCTTTTTGTTTTGTTTGTTTTTTGTTTGTTTGTTTTTTTTTTTGGGGGGGGGGGGGGTTGCTGTCTTTGAGCGATTTTATTTTCGTTACCGTCTATGTGATTACTCATATTGGCAGTTATGGTGATGCCAATTATTGTTTGTTAATTGAAAATTCTAAATTTATGCATGCTTCTACTAGCGAATTAACTGCCTAAAAATAAACCTTCGAATTAAAATTAAATTAATCCCATCTTCATGGTTATCGTCGGTACCCGTTCAAGTAATATACTGTAGGTGTTCTAGGTGATGAATAAATTCGTGAATTTACGTCCCAATTTTAATAGATTTAAGTAAAAATCAAGCGCTTGGAAGATGATTTAGAAACGATATATTATTATTATATAAATCCAATGTTGACCTTTGAATCCAATACCAGAGATATTATTATATAAATCCAATGTTGACCTTTGAATCCAATACCAGAGATATTATCATATAAATCCAATGTTGACCTTTGAATCCAACACCAGAGATATTATTATATAAATCCAATATTGACCTTTGAATCCAACACCAGAGATATTATGATATAAATCTAATGTTGACCTTTGAATCCAACACCAGAGATATTATTATATAAATCCAATGTTGACATTTGAATCCAACACCAGATATATTATTATATAAATGCAATCTTGACCTTTGAATCCAACACCAGAGATATTATTACTACATCAACAATGGCGTGGATACGAATGACGTCAAGCCCATGGCGGATGACAGCATTGATCGAATCCTGAGCCTTCTGTCCGAACCTCTCAAGGTATGATCGTCTTAAAATTATAAATAAGTATGTGTAATTGAATGTAAGATTCAATCTAATTAGAATAACAGATCAAATGAACGTTTCGGGTTTCCTCTTTATCAACAAAACAGGATGAATGAAACACTACCACATTATCTCATTCATCTGCGACACAGACACCGCTGTTGATGGCCATGTACTAATTTTTACACCTGAGTAGGGTGAGAGAATGTTAGTAAAGAGCTTTTTTCTCGGAGAACTCAGTTATGCGCCGCTCAGAGTAGGGCTCGAAACCCAGGAACTTCCGATCCTAAGGCTAGTGTCATACCACTAGAGCACATAACCGCACAAGAAATCCATTGAACCAGAAAGCATATCCCGGTTTTTGTATCGTGTGGCAAACTATGTGATGATATTTGCGTGGTTTTAATTTCACTTGACGAGTATTTTTCTCTCTATACAGAAAGGCAAGGAAGCGTTGCTTACAAAATTGTGTGATGAGATCAGAGATGATTACGTGCTCAACACCAAGAAATCTATATGTAAGATTCTCTCTCTCTCTCTCTCTCTCTCTCTCTCTCTCTCTCTCTCTCTCTCTCTCTCTCTCTCTATCTATCTATCTATCTATCTATCTATCCATCTATCTCTCTCTCGTCTGTCCGTCTGTCTGTCTCTCCCTCTCTGTCTCTATCTATCTATCTATCTCTATCTCCCTCTCTCTCTCTCTCTCTCTCTCTCTCTCTCTAACACACACACACACACACACACACACACACAAACATATAATTGTGATTTGGGACATGTTATACGTTTTGAGATATTGCGTCACATTTGTATTGCTCAAATAAGTTGAATCTGAAACAAATTTCTTACATCGTGTTTACCACAACATAATAACGTTTTGAGACGACGGGTTACATGAGAAACTGACTTTCAACACGTCCTGAGTCACATCCTGATAGAAAATGAGTTAACAACCTCAAGCTGAGAAAATTTGGAGTTCCCAAACACTCAGGGTACACAAGACAAACAATTTTCTCTTTAAGTCAATAAATAAATGACCAAAAAATTTGCGGTTTTCTTTGAATGGTGAAAATGGGACTCTGTACGTTTTGAAAGTCACTATAGGAATGAGATTAGCGGAAGAGTAGAGTCCCTTGATTGGACGTCACCTTACAGAGAGAACGTCAAAATGGTTTTACGCATGCGTCTCTCGACCTCGCTTTCGGTGAAGTGTCTCATGCCGCACAACCAACATGACGTTCTCTCTCTCTTATAACGTTTTCGATCGTGACTTCCAATCAAGGGACGCTACTCTTCCACTAATCCCATTCCCTATTCATATTTACTGAATGAAATTGTCGTCAACCAATTTGTACTTTTGATATTACCAGTGGACTTTGTCCTCAAGGATCCCCGTGGTCAAAACGAGATGAAACCCCAGAACAAAGAGATGGAGGAGTTGAACCAGGTGCCCAAGCCCTGGCACAATGCCTTCGAACTCAGGAAGACATGGTTGCTACGTAACCTGGTACTCACCAATCCCTGTATTCGGAATGCAACCGACATATGGGCATTTCTTTTTCAGTAAGACTGGAACACCAAAACACTATTGCTACATAGTGCTACTACTCTTTGACTGCTACTGCTGTTGCTGCTACTACTACTACTACTACTACTACTACTACTACTACTACTACTACTACTACTACTACTACTACCACTACTACTACTACTACTACTTCTACTCCTCCTACTACTACTACTACTAATACTACTACTACTACTACTACTACACCTACTACTACTACTACTACTACTACCTACTATACTACTACTACTACTCACTACTACTACTACTCTACTACTCTACTACTAATACTACTTAAATACTACTACTACTACTATATACTAGTATACTATATACTATAGTATATATATATATACTATATACTACTATTTAGTATGAAACTATTAATCTACTTTCAAACGAACTTACATTATATTTCTTCAGAAATACTGCTTATATCATTCTACATATTAACATATTCTACTAATACTATTCTACTTTTATTTCAGACACTATCCTACTGAACAATACTTAACTTATACTACTTCTACTTACTTTCATGCATCTATATACTCTTACTAATTGCAAGTCTATACATAACCCTACTACTACTACTACTCTACTACTACTACTACTACTACTACTACTACTACTACGTACTATACACATACTACTTTTATACTACTACTACTACTACTACTACTACTATACTAGTATTTAGTATAGTATTAGTAGTAGTATAGTAGTAGTAGTAGTAGTAGTAGTAGTAGTAGTAGTAGTAGTAGTAGTAGTAGTAGTAGTAGTAGTAGTAGTAGTAGTAGTTGTTGTTGTTGTTGTTGTTGTTGTAGTGAAGAAAGCTAATTTTAAAATCTACTTGTTCAAACGAATTATGCAGAAATTATAATTTCCTGGTCAAAGAAAATACTGCTTCATATCATTGTCTGACATAATTTGAAACAATTTCTACTGTTAAATATTTCGCTCCCTTTTATTTCAGACACTATCGCTTCGTTGAGACAAAAAGACTTAAATGTATGACAGACGCTGTTCTCTTGGAGACTTTCATGGGCGATTGCATGGATAGTATCTCCTTGACGAAAGAGAAGTTGTCAAAGTCGTGAGTCACAAATTATAACAAAAATTAGGCCCACCGCCTCAAAACGGTTTAATATAGGGGTGGTTTAGATGCACCGTACATGTTGGTCTAGCAGGGCTAGAGCGTGGCCTTCGTAAACTTATAGCCTGATACTGATCAAAAACGGACGTCAAAAGACAAGTCTTTGGCCACGAAAGAAAACAAATCGTGATTTTTATGCAATAGCTCAACCAATGGGATCACTTGTTTCCTCGGGCACTACTAACGACAACTCATTAGACGCTGCAGAAATCTAATAAATGACGTCAAACTATAAGTCCTAGTGGGTTCTAGTGTCAGGATGTTAGAGCGTTGCCATCGTTAACAAATAGTCTGACACAAGAATCCACTAGGACTTATAGTTTGACGTCATTTTTTAGGTTTCTGCACCGTCGAGTGAGGTGTTGGTAGTAGAGCTCATGGAAACAAGTAATCCCATTAGTTGAACTATTGAATACAACTCACGAATTGTTTTCTTTTGTGGCCAAGGACCTGTCTTTGACGTCATATTTTGAGCAGTGTCAGGCTATACGTTGACGATGGCTACGGTTAGAGTCGGATGCAGACATATCTACTATCACGAACAATACGATTCAATAGTCTGATGTCATGTCGCCCAGCAACAGCGGCCATATTGGTTCTAAACAAAGAAAATCATTACTTTTTATTCCTCATGCTGGCTAGAACTTTTCATTCCCTTTTCATATGCCTTGTGATCAGAATGTGTAAAAGTCAAAACATAATCAAATTTATGGGGTTTTTTTCCTCTGGAAACGCTTTTATGCTCGCCGGAGAAATATTTCATACGGGCGTCCGCCATGGTTCCGATAGTTTAGAGCCAGTGTTACTAAGTTACCATGCGTATTTTAGGAAGGAAGTGACGTTACGACTGTTGAAGAGTATTCATAGAACCACGTTTTCTGATAGGACATTTTCCCATGCCGCCACAAATGTCTGGAGTTAACTTCCATTATATGTAGAAAGTAAGATATTTTCCTCTGAGATGACAATCAAAGAGTACCTAAAATCAAACGTGATGAATTTTCCCTTTGTTCTAATAAATTTATGGAGAGAACCGTGTGTCTATAAATGGTCGATATCGTATTTGTATGGTTGCTATTAGTGGCATGTATGATTCCCCATCTTGTCATTGTGTGCCTATTGCTGCAGCAACGCGGTTTAGCGCTGTATAAATGTATTATTAATAATAATAATAATAATAATAATAATAATCATGATCATCATCATCATCATCATCATCATCATCATCATCACCATCATAATCATCATAATAATAATAATAATAATAATAATAATAATAATAATAATAATAATAATAATAATAATAATCATAATAATAATAAAAATAATAATGACAATTTACCACAGGACCATAGTAATCGTCATCAACATCTCCATCATCATCATCATCATCACCATAATTATCATCATCATCATCATCATCATCATCATTATCATCATCACCACGGCCGCCATCACATAACAACAATAATCACAAATACCACCTTCATCAGCATCATCATCATCATTGTCATCATTACAACTATCACCACAAGAATCACAATCGTTTTCATCACCACCACCACCACCACCATGACCAATATTATCACCATCACCATCATCATGGTTACCACCATCATCATCGTCGCCATCATCAGCATCATCATCATCATCATCATCATCATCATCATCACCATCATCATCATCATCATCATCATCACCATCATCATCATCATCATCATCATTAACACCTTCATCATCTGTTTATTTCATCCCCCATCATCGTTGACCTCATCCCAGCTGGTTGATGCAGATCAACAACATGCTTCTAACGGACAAATTTCGGAAATTCCTACCTCCAATCCAAAAAGAGCACAAATTTCGCAAGTTTTTCTCAACGATGAAAACAGCCATGACCCTTAACCTCCAAGACATGGTCTTAGATTCCCTACAGGAATTTGCCGACATATTTCCAGAAAACGTAAGACGTGACTTTGATAAAGGCGGTCGTGTTGGAAGTGGTTATGGTGGTGGTGGTGGTGGTGGTGGTGGTGGTGGTGGTGGTGGTGGTGGTGGTGGTGATGGTGATGGTGGTGGTGGTGGTGGTGGTGGTGGTGGTGGTGGTGGTGGTGGTGGTGGTGGGATGGTGGTGGTGGTGGGTGGTGGTGGTGGTGGAGTGGTGGTGGTGGTGTGGTGGTGGGGTGGTGGTGGTGGTGGTGGTGGTGGTGGTGGTGGTGGTGGTGGTGGTGGTGGTGGTGGTGGTGGTGGTGGTGGTAGTGTGTGATGTGATGATGATGAGTATGATGATGATGATGAGTGATGATGTGGTGTGATGGTGGTGGTGTGGTGGTGGTGTGGTGGTGGTGGTGGTGGTGGTGGTGGTGGTGGTGGTGGTGGTGGTGGTGGTGGTGGTGGTGATGGTGGTGATTGTGGTCGTGGTAGGCTGTTTGTGGTGGTACTGGTGGCGCGATTAAAATGGCGAGCAGAACAGATGAGTCTTTCACTGGTCTGGCAAAACCCGTCGGATGTCGCGCGAGGTTTTGAGATAAGAGTGGGAAAATGTGAAGAAACGTTATTTGCATGATTTTCGATTTGTCACTTCGTTGTTTTCATTATCCATTTAACTACATTTTCACAAAATGATTTTAAAATTAGAAGCTTGAATAGATAATTTTTCTCCGATATTGACCTGAAATCTGTTGCTAAGGTAGCTGATTTCAATTCAGAGTTGAGAGCCGAAATTGTTACCAATCTCCAACGTATTACATATCATTCGTTTTGACATTGTTTGCTCTTTAGAGGTAAATTTTTATTCCCCCCCCCCTCCATTTAAATATGAACAACTTCGGCCCTAATTAAGATAATTGCAAAATTCAAACTGTATTTTGTTCAGAAATGGTTCTTCTCTTCATATATTATGTAATAATATGGATTCGACATCCGACGGGATTTGCCAAATCAGCACACACTAAATAATAACTCGTGGTCTTCTTGAAATCCATCTTAATTAAAATCCTGATGCCTTTCCTCCCCAGCCGGTAGTGGGGTCCAATGAGTATTGTTCATTTGTGTTAAAAATTCGACTGTCCGACCACTCCATGCACATCGAACCGTCCGAGGATCGTTTGGCTCACGACGTTCTGGCCATCGTGGACGAGATGATCGCTGCTTCTCTGAACATCCCTCGCTTGGAGAGACGTATGTATCCAGACATGGAGGTAAATACGCCCGTGCTCTGAATGGAAACATGCCATATTTTTTTTAAAAAATTGGCCAGAAAACTCGTCCTTCAAATATCGAGCGATTGATTAGAACGACTTTACACGTATTATCCGAAACTCTTAAACTTGGGACTTTAGGAAGTGACTTCAAGGAAACCGCCAGGATCCGAGAGTTTTTTGACAAGATGGCGGTCATTTTCACTGGTTGATATAAGGACGACTTTTCTGGACTCAATTTTGGAAATGTGTTTTTAATTTTCATAGTACGGTAGAATACTCACTGGAATGGATTAACTTAAATGATTGATTAAATAGAATAGTTAAATAAATAAATTCCACTCCTTCGTGCCCAATGGGAAATGTATTTTTGAGGTCGATTACAAGGGAAAACCTGAATAACCTTGGCGTCAGCTGCAGTGCAATGTCACAAAGTCGGCTAATAATAATAATAGTAATGAATGAATTTATATAGCGCCTAGATCCACAATGTGCTCAGAGGCGCTTTACAATGCAAATAAAACACAACAATAAATCGATAATTTAAGCATAAAATCTATCATATTGGAATAGCATCAATCAGTTTGTAATTTAATTACCACGCACTGTGCTACAAGATGAAAATTTAGGATATCTATAATATGTAGGCCTAATAGAAATGTTAAACATCAAATGATTTCCTAAAGAGATGTGTTTTGAGTTTCTTTTTAAAGTTTTCAAATGTCGGACATTTTTTGAGGGATAAAGGCAGTTGGTTCCTTAAGACGGGTGCCGATTGGCTAAAAGATCTCTCACTAAAAGACGATCTACAGCGAGGAACCTGGAAGAGATCATGGCTAGAGCGAGGTGACCTCCTCACAGTCACAAAGCATGGTGGAGAGTCCTAATCAATACCTTTTGGATACGAAGCAAAGGCAGTACCGCTATGAAATGGTCAAACGTTTTCATTGGGGTTTTTCGTTTGGATGGCCATAGATGGGTTCTGGGCCTGAACGTCCAAGACTCATTTGTGACCCTTCGCCTCAAAACGGTATTAAGTCGGGTTGGTTAAGATGTTGAAAATTGAATTTATAGTCAGAAATATCAGACTTGTGTTGAGTTTGTACGTTTTATTGAGGAGAATGGATACCATTTTTAGGGTACTAATGCCATCAGTTTATATTTTTTTGACTAGTTTAACATTAAATCCGGCTTTTAAGCATATGGTTCGTTCCGACATAATACCGTTTTGAGACGATGGGTCACATATTATTATGTTATTTAACTGTTGTCTTTTCAGATTCATTCAAAGTACCTGGAGCCGGTCGTGAGTGCAGATTTAATCTGGGAGTTGAAAAAATCGATAACGGATACGATTAGTACTCAATTGGATCCAGTAATCGCACACCTCTACCATTTCCACGAGTACGACCATCTCATTGAAGAGACGGTAAATGGTTTAAAATCATTGCTGCACTCTTGCTTACTGAAAAAATTTGGAATCCTGGATGTGTTCCAAATACGATTCAATAGTCTGATGTCACGCCGCCCGGCAACGGCGGCCATCTTGGTTCTAAACAAAGAAAATCAATCCTTTTTATTCTTCATGCTGGATAGAACTTGTCATATGTCTTGTGATCAGAATGTGTAAAAGTAAAAAAAAACATGATCAAATTTATGTTTTTTCCCCTCTGGATACGCTTTTATGCTCGCCGGAGAACTGTTTCATACGGGCGTCCGCCATTGTTCCGATAGTTTAGAGCCAGTGTTACTAAGTTACCATGCGTCATTAGGAAGGAAGTGACGTTACGACTATTGAATCCTATTGCTACCTTATCTTTTATTCTAAACTACTAAAGATTATGATTTCGTTATTTCCGATTGGAACATTTAAATTAAACTGTATCATCACCATCATCATCATCATCATCATCATCATCATCATCATCATAATCATCATCATCATCATTGCCTTTTTCACCCTGGGTCAGGGTATAGGCCACAGACAAAAAGTTTCCATCCTTCTCTATCATCATCATCATCATCATCATCATCATCATCATCATCATTGCCTTTTTCACCCTGGGTCAGGGTATAGGCCACAGACAAACAGTTTCCATCCTTCTCTATCCTGAGCTAACTTTTTTTTTATCTCATTCCAGGTCTTACCACTTCTCTGTATATCAGCTTCTTTAATTCTTCCCCATCAAATCTCAACTGTATCAGTGATACTAAATATGTCTGTCATATTTTAGTTAATATTTAACGCTTGAAATTTTGACATCACAAAATGTCTTTGAAAACTTGATATCATAACGCGTTACTATTTTTGAGGGAGTGGGGTGAAAGATTTATTATAAGATTCCTACACACTTGCTTTCTGGAATGTATGGACGTGTTCCCAAATCGCTGCACGAGCGTGTGGCTGCGCAAAGATTTTTTGTTTGTTTGTTGCTTTAGGTCTCTTCCAACACAATTGAGGTTATATGAGAGACCACTGAAACAAAAAAAAAAACAAGCAATCTAACAAAAATAGTACAAATGTAAATCAAAATCATAACCTAAAGATATCATATAAGCTAAATTATAAATAACCAAGAACAAACAGGCAGAAGATTTACAGAAAAAAAATATCCCCTGTCAAAAATACAATCACAAACCAAAGAAGCAGGATAGGCTAGTAAAGAGAAGAAGAAACGACATCACTTTCGGATCGTACACCCATGCGAACATCATAGGTATATGATTCAAGGATGATGCTCCCATCCAACCACCCGCTGCGCAAAGAAAATAAAGTTCGGATTCCAAAACGCAAAAGTGCAAGAAATATTTGTGACCCATCGTCTCAAAACGGTATTATGTCGGAACGAACCATATGCTTAAAAGCCGAATTTAATGTTAAACTAGTCAAAAATATAAACTGATGGCATTAGCACCCTAAAACATGGTATCCATTCTCCTCAATAAATCGTATAAACTCTACACAACTCTGATATTTCTGGCTATAAATTCAATTTTCAACATCCTAACCAACCCGACTTAATATCGTTTTGAGGCGAAGGGTCACATTTTAGTCTGCCCATCAAAATGTCTGATTTCGTTTTTTCTGATTGGTAGACATTTTTAACAAATAATTTTTAAATGATGTCACTCATCTATCGTGTTTTAGTGAAATGTAACACGTGATGTCACAAATTGCTTTGGTAAACTTGATGTCATAACACGTTCGTTACCATTTATGAGGGGGAGGGAGGGGTGTAGAAAAACATTTCTTGATTTTTGCACCAAATTGGACGGTATAACGAACGAATCTATATCGGGCACACGAGTTCCTCGACGTGACACGGTGTGCATGAGGACAAATAGAACCCAAAATCAAAATGGTGTAACAATCATTTTATTGTATCTTTCAACATTACTATGAATTATGAGGGGTCATGTGTTTTTTTTTCCTCTTTTATTATAAAATTAAAATTCCCTTTATTCATTTCCAATTTGTCTTTGTGGTCTAATCCAAGAGAATACAGGAATAACCCAGGCGTTAGCCGCAGTGCAGCACCGCAAAGTGAGCTAGGGCGAGGTGACTTTCTCAAGGCCACACAGAATGGGGGGGGGGGGTAGTCTAGTGGTATGACACTCGCTTTCGGATCGGAAGGTCCTGGGTTCGAGCCTCGCTCGGAACATAGTTGAGTCCTTGGAGAAGGCTCTTCACTCACATTCTATCAACGTACTCAAGTGTAAATCAAGTACCTGGCCGTTAACAGCGTTGTCCCTGTCCGAAAAAAAAATTGTAATATCGCTTAACAGGCGTCATGTCCCGTCCTACATGTTAAATACTGATGTTGGCCAGGGACCCCTTGTAAAGCGCTTTAAGCACGTTTAGTGGATATTGCGCTATATAAAAGCTAAAATCTCAAGCTCAATATCAAAGACATTAAATCTTAATCAGAATGAAAGTTGATGTCAGACTACATATTTTTAAGGTTTGTGAGCTTTGAGCTTTTATATAGCGCAATATCCACTAAACGTGCTCAAAGCGCTTTACAAGGGGTCCCTGGCCAACAGCAACACATAACATGTAGGACGAGACATGACGCCTGTCAGGCGATATTACAATTTTTTGGGACAGAGACAACGCTGTTAACGGCCAGGTACTCATTTTACACCTGAGTACGGTGAGAGAATGTGAGTAAAGAGCCTTCTCCAAGGACTCAACTATGCCCGAGCGAGGCTCGAACCCAGGACCTTCCGATCCGAAAGCGAGTGTCATACCACTAGACCACATAGCCGCACAGTGAAGTGTTGTTCAATTCGTTCATGGGTAAATTGTTGATTTTTGAATTTGTCTACAGCGACTATAATATTTATCTTCTAAAAATTACGGATTTTCTTTAAATTTTAAAGCAGATAGTCAGATATCCATTAGATGTACCCGAAGGCCTTGGTCGTTTCATTTGGGTCATCACTTTTACTTCTAACCAGGCCAAAGCAAGGATGTTAGAATACCTGGAAAAAGAGCGAACGTTTGAAGACCTGGCAGGGAAGGTGACGCATTACGACGAAATGGGAAACAACATTGCCTACGGTTTGACAAGGGTGAGTTGTCTATAGATAGTATGCAGATGACGTCACTCAGGCCTTTGTTATTGTTTTTGCCATCCGCGTTTGTGAGTTGTTCTCACAAAACTGTATTAACCAGAGTTTGTTTGTTGGTCGGTTATACTTCCGGATGGCAATGTTGTGAACTCCTTGGCCAAGCGCATTCTATCTATAGAAGAAACAAAGTTAACGTCACTCTGCTCTCTGTTATTATTTTCGGGCAGTCTGTTAGAGATTGATTCTCCACTAAATCATATCAATCATAAAATAACCGCTGTAGGTTACACACAGTTTTGTGTGTTGGTATATTTTATCAGGCTTGTGGATGTCGTGAGCACTTTATGTAAACGCATAGCATCAATACTGCCGTATTATTGATTTTGGCCAGAAAACTCGTCCTTCAAATATCGATTGATTAAAATAGTTTCAGTGTTTATCTAGAGCATATCCATGGATTTACCATGTTGAATGCGCTTTACAGTCCTTTTGGATTTCAGTATCAGAACGATGGCTTCGCTAAGCCACCTCGTTTCTGAGCTACCGAGAAAGCGAGCGTATTGAACAGTGATCATTTCCTGTATAGATAGTATGCGCTTGGCAAAGACGCTCATAACATTGCCATCCGGAAGTATAACGGACCAACACACAAAACTGTCTGTATCCATGAACGTATATAATCAGGTTAATACAGTTCAGTGAGCATTTCTCATAAACGCGGATGGCAAAAAACAATAACAAAGACCTGAGTGACGTCATCTTCGAACTATCTATAAGGGCTAACCCACATTGTTCCCAGAGTTAACATAATATTATAGCCTGACACAAGAACCCTCTAGGACTTACAGTTTGACGTCATTTATGTAGGGTTGTGTATCGTCTAGTGAGTTGTCGTTAGTAGAGCTCATGGAAACAAGTCATTCCATGGGTTGAACTATTGAATACAACTCACGATTTGTTTTCTCTTGTGGCAAAAGACTTGCATTTTGACGTCATTTTTTGGTCAGTATCGGGCTATAACTTTACGAAGGCTACGCTGACACTGACCCAAAAGTGATGTCAAAATGCCAGTCTTTGGCCCCAAAATAGATAGTATGCAGATGACGTCACTCAGGCCTTTGTTATTGTTTTTGCCATCCGCGTTTGTGAGTTGTTCTCACTAAAGTGTATTAACCAGACTATAAAAGTTCATGGTTACACAGAGTTTGTGTGTTGGTCCGTTATACTTCCGGATGGCAATGTTGTGAACTCCTTGGCCAAGAGCATTCTATCTATAAAACAAATCGTGAGTTGTATTCAATAGTTCCACCAATTAGATAATTTGTAACTCACGAGACGCCGCACAAACCTATAAAATAATCGTCAAACTATAGATAGTATGCAGATGACGTCACTCAGGCCTTTGTTATTGTTTTTGCCATCCGCGTTTGTGAGTTGTTCTCACTAAACTGCATTAACCAGACTATAAAAGTTCATGGTTACACAGAGTTTGTGTGTTGGTCCGTTATACTTCCGGATGGCAATGTTGTGAACTCCTTGGCCAAGCGCATTCTATCTATAGATAGTTCGAAGATGACGTCACTCAGGTCTTTGTTATTGTTTTTTGCCATCCACGTTTATGAGTAATGCTCAGTGAACTATATTAACCCGACTTTAATCGTTCATGGATACACACAGTTTTGTGTATGTCGACCAGTTGTGCTTCCGGATAGCAATGTTGTGAAATCCTAAGCCAAGCGCATACTATCTATAGATAGTATGCGCTTGGCTAAGAAGCTCATAACATTGCCATCCGGAAGTATAACGGACCAACACACAAAACTGTCTGTATCCATGAACGATTAAAGTCGGGTTAATAGATAGTATGCAGATGACGTCACTCAGGCCTTTGTTATTGTTTTTGCCACCCGCGTTTGTGAGTTGTTCTCACTAAACTGTATTAACAAGACTATAAAAGTTCATGGTTACACAGAGTTTGTGTGTTGGTCCGTTATACTTCCGGATGGCAATGTTGTGAACTCCTTGGCCAAGCGCATTCTATCTATACAGTTCACTGAGCATTACTCATAAACGTGGATGGCAAAAAACAATAACAAAGGCCCGAGTGACGCCATCTTCGAACTATCTATATGTTAACGATGGCTAACGCTCCGACGACCCGGCACTGCCGTCCTCTGCCGTCTTCCGGATGAAGACGTCGGGCACGCGCAAATTACTAGGAATAAAGAGAAGAGTCGCTCGACCTATCCATACCAAGCACCCAACGTCCTCTGCCGGTTTTTTTTTTTTGGGGGGGGGGGGGGGGGGGGGGGGGGGTTTGGGCTTGGTATGGGTAGGTCTAGTGGCTCTTCTCTTAATTCTTGGTATTTTGTCCGTGCCGTACATCATTATCCGGAAGACGGCAGGGGACGGCAGTGCTGGGTCGTCGGAGTCAGTCTCCGGTGTGAGACCGGGTTAGCTTATAATAATTGTTTAATTGTGATTCGCCAACGTGTTCTTATTTTCAGGTCTGATTACCCAAATCGTTATGGGTTTATTGTTATAAACGAACGCAAAAGATTTACCCTTACGACAATGTTAAAAGTCTATAATTGCTTTCAGTTACATCATCAGACCTGCTAATATGCGCATGTCGTTTATCACCAATTTTCTCCACAGACAATGCGCATTGGGATGTATGAAATCCATTTTGCTGACTTAATCAATGACCTGGCCGAAAGGGCGTGGGAAATACGTGATATTGTGGTTGATGAACTCATATCACTGCACGAAATGAAGAACAAAGGGTAAGTCATAGAATGAATGAAGCTGACGCATTGGGCTTTGTCTTAGTGTTTTAGACCGCCATTGGGTAATATATTCTCACTATAGATAGTTCGAAGATGACATCACTCAGGCCTTTGTTATTGTTTTTGCCATCCGCGTTTGTGAGTTGTTCTCACTAAACTGTATTAACCAGACTATAAAATTTCATGGTTACACAGAGTTTGTGTGTTGGTCCGTTATACTTCCGGATGGCAATGTTGTGAACTCCTTGGCCAAACGCATTCTATCTATAGATAGTTCGAAGATGACGTCACTCAGGCCTTTGTTATTGTTTTTTTTTTTTGCCATCCGCGTTTATGAGTAGTTCTCACTAAACTGTATTAACTAGACTATAAACGATCATGGTTGCACAGAGTTTTGTGTGTTGGCCAGTTATACTTCCGGATGGCAATGTTGTGAACTTCTTAGCCTTGTGCATACTTACTATCTATAGATAGAATGAAGTTTACGTCACTGGTGTCTTTGTCATTGTTTTTTTTTTTTTGCCATCCGCGTTTATGAGTACTTCTCACTAAACTGTATTAACCAGACTATAGATAGTATGCGCTTGGCTAAGAAGCTCATAACATTGCCATCCGGAAGTATAACGGACCAACACACAAACTGTGTGTATCCATGAACGTTTATAGTCATGTTAATACAGTTCAGTGAGCATTACTCATAAACGCGGATGGCAAAAAACAATAACAAAGACCTGAGTGACGTCATATTCGAACTATCTATAAAAGTACATGGTTACACATAGTTTTGTGTGCTGGTCAGTTTTACTTCCGGGTGGCAATGTTGTGAGCTTCTTCGCCAAGCGCATACTATCTATAGGCTTCAATAGTCATGACGTCGCTTCCCTCGTAATGACGCATAGTAACTTAGTAACTGGTTCTAAACCATCGGAACAATGGCGGACGCCCTTATGAAATATTTCTCCGACGAGCATAAAAGTGGATCCAGAGGAGAAAAACATTATAAATATGATCATGATTTAACTTTTATACATTCTGGCCACACAATATATGAAAAGTTCTAGCCAGAATGAAGAATAAAAAGTACATATTTTCTTTGTTTAGAACCACGCTGTTCGTCGTTGCTGGGCGACATGACATCAGACTATTGAGTCCAATTGGGTAATAAGTTCTCACTATAGACAGAATGAAGGCTACGTCACTCTGGTTATTGTTATTGCTTTTTGCTGTTGTTTTTTTTTTTTTGTTTTTATTTGCCATCCACGTTTATGAGCAATTCTCTCTAAACTGTATTTATAGACTATAAAAGTTCATGGTTAAAAATAGTATTGTGTGTTGGTCCGTTATACTTCCGGATGGCAATATTGTGAACTTCTTAGCCAAACGCATACTATCTATAACGTACCAACACACAAAACTCTATGTAACCATTCACTTTTATAGTCTGGATGATACAGTTAAGTGAAAATTACTCATAAACTTGGGTGGATAAAAACAATAACAAAGACCTGAGTGGCGTCATCTTCGTTCTATCTATAGTATGCGCTTGGCTAAGAAGCTCACAACATTACCATCCGGAAGTATAACGGACAAACACACAAAACTATGTGTAACCTTGAACGTTTAACGTCTGGTTAATACAATTTAGTGAGATTTACTCATAAACATGGATGGCAAAGACCTGAGTGACGTCATATTCGTTCCATCTATAAACACATTCGATCACACACAGGTTTGTGTATTTGTACGAATGATCAGGACAGAACTGGTGAAAATTCCACTTTTCATATAACGTCAGTAGAATTGGATTCAATAATATGATGTCACGTCGCCCAGCATCGTGGTTCTAAACAAAGAAAATGGGTATTTTTATCCTTCATGCTGGCTAGAACTTTTCATATGTCTTGTGATCAGAATGTGTAAAAGTCAAAACATGATCAGATTTGTAATTGGTTTTTTTTTTCCTTTGGATACGCTTTTATGCTCGTCGGAAAAATATTTCACAAGGGCGCCCACCATTGTTCCGATAGTTTAGAGCCAGTTACTGAGTTACTATGCGTCATTACGAAGGAAGTGACGTTACGACTGTTGAAGCGTATTCTCCTCACACACACAAAGAAAAAAGAAATGATAAGCTCACTTTAGGGATAAATTTAATGTAAACCAAATACACTCAATACTATCTTGTAAGAATGGGTGCCATAGTCTCTTGGTTGACAACATTTCGGGGCTCTAGCGTCCTATCCAAATGATTCCAGGCAATTTATATTATCTGTTTTTCTCCGGTTCCATGGGACATGCGTTTCTGGAGGACTACTTTTGATGTACACTGTGGAAGAAGCATGTCCGAAATGAAAAGGCTGTAGGCTAATCTTGTTTTGAATAGATAGGATTTTTTAAAACTTGAGGCCACTGTGTATAGTCCTTTGATCAAGGTCGTAAAAACTCTCTCTCTCTCTCTCTCTCTCTCTCTCTCTCTCTCTCTGTCTGTCTCTCTGTCTCTGTCTCTCTCTCACTCTCTCTATCTCTCTCTGTCTATCTCTCTCTGTCTCACTCTGTCTCTCTCTGTCTCTCTCTCTGTCTCTCTCTCTCTCTCTGTCTCTCTTTGTCTATGTCTCTGTGTGTGTGTGTCTCTCTCTCTGTGTCTCTCTCTCTCTGTCTCTCTCTGTCTCTCTCTGTCTCTCTCTGTCTCCCTCTCTCTATCTCTATCTATCTATCTTTCTATATATCGACCTATATATATATATATATATATATATATATATATATATATATATATATATATATATATTCCATCTCTCGGTTCCATGGCTCTTTCAGGCCTTTTGTGCATATGGGTGATGACGATTAATATCATTATCAACATCATTATTATCATTATCATCATTTTCATCATCTTCACCACCACCACTATCATCATCATCATCAGCATCATCATCATCATCATCATCATCATCATCATCATCATCATCTCCATTATCAATATCATCATTTTCATTTTTAACATCATCATCATCCATGCTATCTTCATCATCATCGTCACCAACATCACATCCTCATCCTCATCACATCCTCATCATCATCCTCATCATCACCATTGCCATTCCCACCGACAGACTTGTGGAAAGTTTCAGCACCATCACCCAGAAGGCCGTTGAGATCCCTAAGACGACATCAGAGTTGGTGGCCCTCAAGGACTACGTGGCCAAAACGAAAAGGGTCGAGTTACCTCTCTTGCTGGAGGAAATGCAAAATTCTATAGACAGGCAAGTATTCGGACGTCGGATTTCTTTATTTGTTGGTTTGTTTTGTTTTGGGTTTGTTTGGTTTTTTTTTGGTGGGGGGGGGGGGTTGGGTCGTTGTTTTTTTTTTGTTTGTTTTTTTTTTATTTGTTTGTTTTTGTTGGGATGTATTTTTTTTGTTGTATTTTTCTTTTTTTCGTTTGTTTGTTTTTTTGGGGGGGGTTTGTTTTTGTTTGTTTTTGGTGTTTTTTTGTTTTGTTTTTTCTTTGTTTTTGGGGGGGGGGGGGTTGTGTTTTTTGTTTGTTTTTCTTTTGTTTTGTTTTTTGGAAGGGGGGTTCTTTTGGAGAATTGTATTCATTCTTAATCAGGGACAATTTCATTCCAATGACACCCACCAAAGACTTCAGAGAATTCTCTCATTAATTTATCCCAGAACCATCACTCACGTCTCAGATTGGAACAATTTACAGCGGGAAAAACGTAGTTACACCAG
>NC_088360.1:29699599-29707099 GCF_034508935.2 Berghia stephanieae
TTTGGAATGATTCCTAATGACGTCAGACGTCAGTTTGATGGATTAACTAGAGATAGTATGCGCTTGGCTAAGAAGCTCATAACATTGCCATCCGGAATTATAACGGACCAACACACAAAACTGTGTGTATCCATGAACGTTTATAGTCGGGTTAATACAGTTCAGTGAGCATTACTCATAAACGCGGATGGCAAAAAACATTAACAAAGACCTGAGTGTCATCATCGAACTATCCATAGATAGTGTGCGCTTGGCTAAGAAGCTCATAACATTGCCATCCAGAATTATAACGGACCAACACACAAAACTGTGTGTATCCATGAACGTTTATAGTCGGGTTAATACAGTTCAGTGAGCATTACTCATAAACGCGGATGGCAAAAAACAATAACAAAGACTCGTGTGTCGTCATCTTCGAACTATCTATAGATAGTATGACTCAAGTCTTTGGTATGATTTTTTTTTTTTGCCATCCGCGTTTATGAGTAATTCTCACTAAACTGTGTTAACCAGACTATAAACATTCAAGGTTACACACAGTTTTGTGTGTTGGTCAGTTATACTTCCGGATGGCAATGTTGTGAGTTTCTTAGCCAAGCGCACACTATCTATAATATTATGCCTGGGAGCGGAAGGGCGTAATTCTTTTTTTTATATTGATCAAAAGCCAGAATATATGTTTTCATTCTCTAGCAAATTGGATTCAGTAGTCTGATGTCACGCCACCCGGCAACGGCGGCATCTTGGTTCTAAACAAAGAAAATCATTACTTTTTATTCTTCATGCTGGCTAGAACTTTTCATATGTCTCGTGATCAGAATGTGTAAAAGTCAAAACATGACCAAATTTATGTTTTATTTTTCCTCTGGATACGCTTTATGCTCGCCGGGGAAGTACTTTATACCAATGTTCCGATAGTTTAGAGCCAGTATTACTCAGTTACCATGCGTCATTAGGAAGGAAGTGACGCTACGACTGTTGAAGAGTATTATAAGCCAAAATGAATTAAATGTGACCGGTATTACGTCGGGATGAATTCGAAGCAAAAAATATATTTAATAGGATAAGAAATACGAACTTCATATCGGTTAAAAATGTAAATGTCGCTGCTTTCAATATAAATGGTCCTTCAGAGGCGTAAGGCCCGTGGAGCCCGAATCTATCCCGGTTTCTTTCGCATGAAATAGACCAATAGCAATTGCTTGCTATCCTTTGGCAAAGTACTTTCCACCAGATCTAACAGACCCAGCTACCCATTCACTGCTAGGTAGACAGTGGGATAATAAAATAATATCGACTGCATTCGGGATCGATCTCGGTCCATTTGCGTGTGAAGCGAGTGCTCTACCAACTGAGCTATCGGGACCCCTTAATGTTGTTGCTTTAAGCTCGAAAAAATAAATAAATAAAAATGGACAAACGGGATGAATGAAACACTAGATTAAGCACACTAGTCACTAAACAATTTAGTGCTTCATCCATTGTGTGTTGTTGACAAAGGGCAAACCCGAAACGTCCACAATACCTATCTTCGTTACTTAAATTGAAGCTTCTACTCCATTTGACAATCGTTATTTCTTGTTGGATATAAATTCAATTTCCACACCTGGCCCATCACAACATATCACCGCTTTGAGACTGTACGTTACAAATTGACGATATCGATGAATGTTAGAGGAGGAAACGATTCCATTTCCATTTACAAATTGTTTTTGGTGATATTTTATACATATGTTGTCATGGGAGCGATCTATAGATAGTATGCAGATGACGTCACACAGGCCTTTGTTATTGTTTTTGCCATCCGCGTTTGTGAGTTGTTCTCACTAAACTGTATTAACCAGACTATAAAAGTTCATGGTTACACAGAGTTTGTGTGTTGGTCCGTTATACTTCCGGATGGCAATGTTGTGAACTCCTTGGCCAAGCGCATTCTATCTATATTACCTTTCCATGTGCTCATTGGTCACATTACAAAGCGTGCTCAAAAAGACACATAGTGAAAAGTGTTCACAGTTTGAGAAATATCCAACATCACAATTGGTCATTTTGCTCAGCTTGACTCATGTGGATGTGTTTACAAATTTCATGAGCAAAGCCGCGTGTTTACATTTATTGAGAAATGTCCAATCGTTGGACAGCGACAAATCATGTGATCGATGACTCGATTGGACGAAAACATTAATATAGATTGCTCTCATTAACCCTCTCCTTACCACCTATTGGAAAATCGTCACATTTGTTACGATGTAACTGTCACTTTTCTCATCCAGATATCATTTCTTTTTGCGATAGTTATAAAAACTTGACATTCTGTAATAGAGTTCATATTGTCGAACAATATTATGTGTAGAATGTGCTTGTTGCTTTTCTGTTTGAGTAAGAAATGTCTATTTTTGTGTTGGGTGGGTGTGAAGATTTGGCGAAAATTCTGAAAATGGCTGGTAAGGAGAGGGTTAATGCAAAATCTGTATATTTACAAATACAGGTAAACAGAGCTAAGTTCGTCAACCTTCTGGAACAGTACAGTAAAGAGGTAGAAGACTTGGAAATGGTGTCTGATGAGAAGAAAGTGGACGAATACGATGTCACGGCCACGAATCTCATGGAGAAACTCCAAAACGCTGCTGAAACGGTAACGCATACGACGGCGATAGATTAAGCCTTTATCTTAAATTTGAATTGATTGCCTACCGTACTTTAAAATTACCTTTGCTTTGTTTTTGTTTTTTTTTTAAATGGTATTTTAGCTTTCAAGAAATATTGTTATAAATTAGCTGTATAAATATTGTCTTTTGAAAATGAAAATCTTTATCACAAAACTTCCACGAATATTTCACGATATTTCGTTGCAAATGTCACAATAAGTTGCTTCATCTTTTCGATATCGAAATTTTTGGTTACAAGAATTTATATTATTCAAAAACCATTAATCTAATTAAATTATTAATATAATTGCAAAATATCAAGAATAGTTCTAATTGTTATAAACATTTGAAAAAGAAATCTTTATAACTTTTTACAATAGAAATAAAAAAATAGCGGCGCGTTTTTCCTCTGGCCATCGGATATTTTTAACCACATATACCGCCTAGGATGAGTCTCTTGGCTTCACACCGTGAAATCTGGATCGCTGTCCAAAGTTCTCCGTCAGGTTGTTGGTGGGCGACCTCTTTTCCGCTGGTCTTGGTGTGTTCCATTTCAATTATTTCTTTGTGGTGTTACCATCTTCCCTTTCACAAACCCATTCCATTTCCATTTTCTTGTCTGGACTGGCATCTGTTGACACCGTTTCCATAAGGTGTCATTTGAGACCGAATCTTCCCAACTGATGTTCAGAATTTGTCAGAGACAAGAATTGACAAAGACCTGCAGTTTATGTACCGGCGCTTTATTTCGACCCCATGTTTCTACCTCATACAGTAAAAATGATTTCACAGTGCTATTAAAAATCGTAATGTTTGTGTTGGTATGGATTTGCTTGTTTCGCCTACTGTTTTTAGCATTGCAGATACGCGTCTAGTTTTTGTAATTCTGGAGCGGATGTCAGCATGAGTTCCTCCATTTTCGTTTACTATACTCTCTAGATACGTAAATGGATAACTTCTTCCAGTAAAAATATGTTTATATATACATTTACATATTTATATGTTATTAATTCTCTTTTAATATGTGTGAGCTTGTTATCCATATGTTGTATTCCACTTCAGATCGCAGCTTTCAACACTGAAGAAGAATGTTTCGGGATGGAAGTTTCAGCCTATCCTCAAAGATTGGCCACCATCAACCTTTTACGTCCATACCAAACTTTGTTCTCGGAATGTTCAAAATTCGCTGCCAGTTACAAGTGAGTCTTTTATTCGCAATGAAGTTAAACGGGGCTATTTGTTTTTAAATGTATGACCCAATCACCAATGGAACAGATGGCTCACCGGTACGGTCTTTGCTTCGTACCCGCAAGGTACCGAGTTCGAATATCCGCCTCTCTGTGTGGCCTTGAGCAAGTCACCTTGCCCTAGCTCAGTTTGCGGCGCTGCACTGTGGCTGACGCCGGGTTAATCCAGTCTACCCCGGAATAAAGAGAACCTAAAGACAAATTTCCCCACTGAGATGAATAAAGGGGATCTTATTATATTTTCTTTGTTTATTAACACCTGGCATATTATACTAGAAATTTTAATTCCGACTTAAAGCAATACTTATTGGCCAAGATACATTGATAAGACTTTGACTCCATCTGCACCAGACACTGGATGTTTGGACCCATGGCCGAAGTGGTGCCAGATGATGTTGACCAACAAGTGGGGGCCTCCTTTAGGGCCATTTACAAGATGGAGAAAGTGTTCAGCAAAAAGCCAAATATTGCAGCCATTGCTACACATGTAAGTGTCCAGACTACAATGAGGTATCGTAGCATACAGGGTCATGATCAATTTGGTTTGTGCTATTTATTTGTTTGGTGTTTTGTTTTTGTTCAGGGGTTGTCTTTTTTATTTTAGTATTCCTTTTTTTTCTTTTTTGTATTTTTGTTTGTTTGTTTTTCTTCTTTCTGGGTTGTTTTTTTCAGTTGTTTTTTGTTTTTTGGGGTTTTTTTAAATTTTTGTTCTGACAACTCAATGCTAAATCATCACAATAAATATTCGCCTTGCCCTCAACCAAAACACTTATGAGTTCACGTTATTTCAAGGTACCATATGTGGCCCATACCTTCAAAGTAGATATAGAATAAATACAGTGTGTCCAAAAGTCTTTCCTTGTTTAATGACATCTTCTTTAGCAGAAAAAACGTTACAGCGGTCGCGTGATGGATTCGATAAAAAGCTCCTTTTTCATAGTAGCGTGCCATCATCTAGCACGGGAATTGAATAAGCAATGACTCTGGTGTTGCCATATAGGAAAATGTCATAAGGAGAAATGGCCATGCGGCCAGGCAATCGATTCCCTCTCTCCAAAATCCATATCTGAAAATGTGTCAGTGAGAAATCCGTGAACAGCCTGTCTTTAAGGTGGAGGAACAGCGTCTAACTGAAAAATGATGGTCGATATCCATGAAAATGGGATGCAGCATAAAGTTTTAGCATATCTAAATATTTACAGTATCGTATCTTTTGTGTATCTGCCAATATCAAACATTCAGTTTGTGTCTCAGTAAGTTTAGATTACCAGTTTCTTAGTTGTTGTTTTTCCCAATCGTTTTCATGTCCTGTAAATGTCTGCCAAACTGGACTATAAAACGTTTTTGAGTGACTTTCGGCAATTTTGTGGGAAATTTGTCACCCCGTTGTGATCCCGAAATAAAACGAGAGAAAAACGAGGTCTTTTACGTTTATGTTCATTTTTCTAAATCTGGTGATGTAATGAAGATGACTTGCGGGCATTAATGTGTGACTTTTTCTTAGAAGATGGTGGAAACCAGATGCAATATCTATACTGGTTTTAGAATTATAAGTCGTTGAAATCAGGGAAAGACTGTATAGACACCCTGTATATTATAGTGCAATATAGGAAATTTGCATCAAACGTGTACTCATTATTGAAGAAAATTTAACTGAAAATAAACTTTAGGTATCCTTTTGGCCATTTTGACTAATAATTTCCTTTTTGGCATGTTTCACTCTTAAGTTAGTACCAATTAGGGTTAATGGATCAAATATTTGCTAAGGCTTAAAGATTATTTTAAAAAATATTAGCGTTTCTTTTTGGCTTATGAAAACAGCTCCCCTATGTTACATTTTAATAAATATGAAGGTGGTAATACTTTTGACATTTTTATAACACATGCCTTCCAGAATGAAGTAACATGTGTAGGTTTGTCGCCGATTGGGTGTCTTAGTCTTAGTCGTGTCCAATGCAGTAAATACCATGATGAGAATTCACATGCACGTTTCGCCAGAGACTAAAATGAAAATATGGAGATATGAAACTTGGGGGCTCCTTCCGTAGCCATCGTAGACTTATAGCCTGACACTGACCAACAAATGACGTCAAAATACCAGTCTTTGACCACAAAAGAAAACAAATCGTGAGTTGTATTCCATAGTTCAACCAATGGGACCAATTGTTTCCATGAGCTCTACTAACGGCAGCTCACTCGGTGGTGCAAAAAAAACAAAACAAATAATTACGTCAAAATGCCAGTCTTTTTGGGTTTCAGTGTCAGGCTATAACTCAACGATGGCTACTATGGCTACGGTCTTAGCCGTGTCCAATGCAGAAACACCATGATGAGAATTCACATGCACGTTTCGCTAGAGACATGAAACTTAGTGGCTCCTTCCGTAGATCGGTGTTCAATGTCAAGTCGGTAAATATACCATTTGTGTATTGATGGTATGTGTTGAAATAAAATAAACACCATTTTTTCCTCCTTTATCATTCGTATAAATGCACAAAAAGTGTATAGTCTGAGGAAATTTAATGAGAAGAAATCACATCTGAATATAGAAACCTGCCAAAACCCGTGCCACAGCTCAATTTGTATGATATACAAACATTATGAGCGAGAGGTGTTTACCGACTTGACACGACTTGACATCGATACGCATCGTCTGCTATTAAAACCTTATTGACACTTGAAAAGTTTCGCGTCTCTATAATACTGTTGTCTCCGGTTTCTCCAAGGGCTTGGTGATTTCTGGGATTGAGCAAAACTCACAAATCATAGATACACCTTTAAGAAAACGACAAGCCACCCAACTGAGATACCAATCCAGTACGTATTGGTCCTTGTTATTTATATTCAAGTCACTGATTAAGGGACTGAATCGGGTAGCAAACGCATTTGCTCGATAAACCGACCTATTCAGTCATACCAAGCATTACTAACTGTAGATCTTGCATATTTAAAAAAATGAAAAAAAATGAGGTTAATGTTATTCTCACAAAAATACTAAAATTTACGAAATTAAGTTTAAAATTTGAAAAAAAGGGTTTATGAAACAGTACCAGACACAGCAGGCAGAAAAGAAATATCAACCCAAATAATCTTCCTGCCTCGTAATATGTCTGACCGGTAACCAAGAGGTCTGAAGTTCGTCCCTCAGACAAGACAGGATGATTTTCTTTTCTTTTTTTTTTTTTTTGAGGGGGGGGGGGGGGGGGGGGATTTTTCTTTACATTTTTCTCTATGCTTTGTCTGGCACTGTTTTACACACACTTTGACAGATCTTTATTTTCCACCAATGCCCGCGTCGTACTAAATGTGTCACTGTGAGAGTTTGAATTGTCGTCCATTTCCTCAGTACCACCATCAAATCGAAGACTTCAAGACCAATCTGCCACTCATCAACGTGCTGTTCAACCCAGGCATGAGACCTCGGCATTGGGAGCAGATTTCATCCATCACAGGGTGAGAGAAAATTATAAGAGGGTTTTACTTTTCATTCATTATCATATGAATTTTGTTTTCGATAATTTATGTTGGTGGTCCCTTGTTAGATATTCTATAGTGATTCTACGCTGTTAGCAGGTGTGGACTGAAGCATTAAACAAAAATGAATA
>NC_088360.1:29712099-29784599 GCF_034508935.2 Berghia stephanieae
AGCAAGCCATGTTGAGCGTGGTTAGTAACAATGATCGTACAAAGCTCACCTCGGCATAGTTCTTTGGAAGAGTTATCTATAAAACTTACCCCACAGGTGAGAATCAGTACCTAGTTATAGGTGGTATACGGCTGTGAGGTGTAGTTGTAAGACACTCTCCTTCAAACCAATAGTTTATGGCTCCAACCTGAGAACTATACAAAATGATCCTTAATTCATTTTTGTTTTAATATTGAAATCGAATTACCTTATAAATATAAAGGAGTTTAAAGCATTATTTTAACGTATTAAGTACTAATCTGTTAAGGATAATGTCAGTAATTTTTTAAAGATACCTTAGTTATAGTGTTTACTATGTTATTACTCCTGAAAGCAAATCAATTTTTTTCAAATTTCAAACAGACATGTCTATAAACGTAAATCAAGTCCTATATTATGTATTTCTGTAAATTCAATTTTCATTATCTAAATTGCCCCGACAGCATGCCCTCTTGATGCGATGGTTAGCAAAATGTGTTTTCTGAGAGTTCGACAAAATACCTTGTTATCTTTGAGAAACTTTAATCTGTGCGTCTATGTGGTCTTGTGGTATCGGAAGGTCCTGGATTCGAGTCCCACTGCGGACGGCGCATAGTTGGTCCTCAGGAAAGGCTCTTTACTCACATGCTTTCAGCGTACTCGGGTGTAGACTGATTACTTGTCCGAAAAATTGAAATATCGCCTAACAGGTGTCATTTCTCGTCCTATATTATGTTAATTGTTGCTGTTGGCTAGGGATTTACTGTAAAGCGCTTTGAGAGCGTTTGGCAGATATTGCACTATACAATAGCTCGAGCTTATTAGAATTTTTTTTAATGTTTACACAGATATGAACAAAACTGAATAATATATGAGCTTCGAAAATGAACAAAATACCAAACACGCTATCTTCTACTTGCAGACAAGATGTGACAAATATTTCTCTGCCGTGTGTCTGGATTTTAGGTGATTTATTCACTTTTTTTGTTAATTTTGTTATTTGCTGAAGTTGAGTTTGAAATGAAAAAGAGCTTTTATATAGAGCAATATCCACTAAACGTGCTAAAAGCGCTTTACAAGGGGTTCCCGACCAACAGTAACACGTAACATGTAGAACGAAATATGACGCGTGTTAGACGATATTACAATTTTTTCAAACATGGACCTACCTGTTAACGGCCAGGTACTCATTTTACACCTGAGTACGGTGAGAGAATATGAGTAAAGAGCCTTTTCCAAGGACTCAACTATGCGCCGAGCGAGGCTCGAACCCAGGATCTTCCGATCCGAAAGCGAGTGTCATACCACAAGACCACATAGCTGCACATAGAGTTTGGAACCCGAAACGTTCCGTGTTTGGTATTTTGTTCTTTTTGGCTCAGCTGTTACATTCATTTTTGTTCATTTCGTTTTACAGGCAACATTTTCTAATAGCTTCCAATCACTAATTTCACCCTCGATGTTTCAGGGCCTGAATGACTACCTAGAGAAAAAGAGACTCTATTTTCCCAGGTTTTTCTTCCTGTCTAATGACGAATTGCTGGAGATTTTATCAGAAACCAAAGATCCAAAGAGGTGAAATTTAATAGTATTAGAATTTATCTGTTTGATTATAGAAACATCTTTTCTAACTCATTTTAATCACACTTCTTCTTCTTCTTCTTCTTCTTCTTCTTCTTCTTCTTCTTCTTCTTCTTCTTCTTCTTCTTCTTCTTCTTCTCCTTCTTCTTCTTCTTCTTCTTCTCCTCCTCCTCCTCCTCCTCCTCCTCCTCTCTCCTCCTCCTTCTTTCTTTCTCTTCTTTCTCTCTCTTCTTCTTCTTCTTCTTCTTCTTCTTCTTCTTCTTCTTCTTCTTCTTCTTCTTTCTTCTTCTTTTTTCTTCTTCTTCTTCTTCTTCTTCTTCTTCTTCTTCTTCTTTCTTCTTCTTCTTCTTCTTCTTCTTCTTCTTCTTCTTCTTCTTCTTCTTCTTTAAGGCGGATTCTCGCTGGACCTAGACTCCCAAATATCCCGATGGAACTCTATGGTTGTTTAGCATATCCAGTCCACTGTCTTGAGACCATCTTCTCCTTTGCCTCCCTCTACTTTGCTTGCCCTCCATGCTAAACCTTTTTTTTTTTAATTGAAGCTTTTCTTTTGATGTATTATACCTAAGTATTGTAATTTAATAAGTTTTAACAAATTTGTTTTGTTTTAGTTTGTGAGAAACTCGCTTGCTCAGAAGTAAAGCTTTTTAGACCACAAGAACAGAAATCGAAATTTTTTATAATCCACTCAGTATGGTAGCTGGGCCTGGCGGATTGTACTTTGCGATAAACCAATATCCTTTCCAGAGGGTAGCAAGCAATTTCTAAGCTACAGAAATCGGGATAAGCCTAGATTCAATGGGACTTGTGACTCTGAATGACTTCTTTCGGTAACTTTTATAAACATGATTTGTCTATTTTTCAAAAACGTGGCCCAGAAGTATGGTTTTCGCTTCGTACCATTAAGGTACCGAGTTTGATTGTGTGGCCTAGCGCAATTCGCCTCGACCAAGCTCATTTTGCAGCGCTACGCTGTTGCTGATGCCTGGGTTAGTTCAGTCTTTCCTTGGAATAGACCCTAAAGATTTTTTTTTAATTTCTACCTTGGGGATGGATAAAGAGCAAGTTCGAGTGGACTAAAAGAAAACAACAGGAAAACAAAAAGAAGACTCAAGTCAAGGGAATCAATCCTTCTGACATAGATCCAGTGCTCATTGGTGGAAATCATCTGAAAGATGTTCAAGAATTGACATACCCAGGCAGCAAACTGCCAATAAATGGTGACTACAACGAAGAGATCAAAACCAGAATTAGTAAAGCAACATTATGGAGAGCAACGGAATTTTATTCTATCACCAAAATTAAGATATTAAGAGTAATGTCTTGAACGTTTTGTTCTATGACGCTGAATGTTGGATTAAAGACCACAGAAAGTATCATCCTGACACTTGAGTCACTCTAAAACAAATGTTTTCGACGAATTTTTAAGATCTTCTGGCCGAATACAATCTCAAATGAGGATCTGAGAGCTGGAACGGCGGTGAAGCCTCTGTTAGAGTCTTATCAAAAGAAGAAGATGGCAATGGTTGTGACATGTCTGTCGCGGCAGACATTGACATTGGCTTTGGGATGGATACCCTAAGGAAAGAGAAAACGGACCCCACCCCCCTTCCGACCCCCAAGGAGCCCTGTAGAAGTACCGTGGAGAGGGACATAACGCGGAGAGAATAGCAGCTGACAGGGCCAGATGGAGATCCCTTGGTTTGCCTCAAGTGGCAACAGGCCCGGGGAGGATAGGGAATGAGATTAGCGGAAGAGTAGCGTCCCTTGATTTGACGTCGCCTTACAGAGAGAACGTCAATTTGGCTTTGAAGTGTCTCAAGCCGCTTTCACCGAAAGCGAGGACGAGAGACGTATGCGCACAACCAATATGGCGTTCTCTCTCGAATAACTTTTCCGCCTGTGACGTCACAGACTATGGATGACGTCCAATCAAGGGACGTTACTCTTCCGCTAATGTCATTCCCTATTGGGTGAATGAGTTAGTGATGAATAAAGGAATTTATATTTTTTTAAATAATTTCTTGTTCTTATCATCATCCACACACAGGGTCCAGCCTCACTTGAAGAAATGTTTTGAGGGCATTGCCAGTTTGGTTTTCACCGTCCCTGAAATGGAGATCACCCACATGAAGTCCAGCGAGGGAGAAATTGTCTTACTCAAAGACAAAATATCAACGGCTCGTGCCAAAGGACAAGTAGAAAAGTGGTTGCTGGAACTGGAGAGAGACATGATCGTGTCTCTGCACAATGTAAGTCACTAGCACAATATAATTACAAATTTGATTCAGTGAAAAATTAGGATTAAGGCGCTGGTGTAAGATAAATATCTGAAAAAGTGTGTTTAGCGCTAGACACAGCAAAAAGAAAAATACAATAAAATCATCCCAAAACTCATCCTGCCTCTGACCTGTAGTCCGGAGGTCTATGGTTCGATCCCCAGTCGAGACAAACTGCTTTTTATGGATGGTTTTCTTTTCTTTTATTTTTCTCTCTGCCTTGTCTGGTACTATTACATACATACTTTTTCAGATCATATACAACTCATCGCGTCAATACGGTGTTGTACCGGGGTAAAAAGTGTTTTAGTTTTAAATGATCAGGAATTCGAAAGTTCAGTTTGTGTCAGTTTAAGAAATCATAATATTCAGTCTCCTCAATAAAGCATAAAAACTTGACCACTTTTTGGCATTAATATTCTTCAATAGTCGTAACGTTACTTCCTTCCTTAAGACGCATGGTAACTTAGTAACACTGGCTCTAAACTATCGGAACAATGACGTACGCCGTATGAAATATTTCCCCGGCGAGCATAAATGCGTATCCAGAGGAAAAATAACCTATAAATTTGATCATGTTTTGACTTTTACACATTCTGATCACAAGGCATATGAAAAGTTCTAGCCAGCATGAATAATAAAAAGTAATAATCTTCTTTGTTTAGAACCAAGATGGCCGCCGTTGCCGGGTGGCGTGACATCAGACTACTGAATCCAATTGAATAGATTCAGTCCCTTGATTGTAGAAAAAAGAATAGTTACAAAGACTTTTCCATATCTCAGTGTTGAAAACGGTAGGGGCTGCCTGAAGCCTGTGATCGTGAAAATACTAACGAAAGAGTGAAAATGGAGAGGCTTCGTATGGGAACAATAGAGACAATGGACGTTTCGGGTACAAACCTTTCGTCAGCACAACAATACACAAATTTACGTGAAAAACAAATCAATAAAATGCAAAATGGTATCGTCTGTACTCAAGGGAGTACGGTAATTTGTGTATTGTTGTACTGACGAAGGGTTTGTACCCAAAACGTCTATTGTCTATATTGTTCCCATACGAAGCCTCTCCATTTTCACTCTTCCATATCTCAGTGTTGGGGCTTATTGTTTTAATGAATTGTTTGGTTTTTGCGAGTTGTGTTCATTAGTAGAAACCATCGTTTCCAAATTGTATTTTATGATTTAGACTGTGGATGTGTAATTTTCGGTGTCCGCTTCAGTACAATATATGTGAGCCACAGTCTCAAAGCGGCATTATGTCGAGTTTAACCTGATGACAAAAAGTGACTTTATTTGTTTGTTGCCGTATTTTGGAAAAGCACATATTTAAAAACTTTGACCAGAAAACTCGTCCTTCAAATATCGATCGATTATAATGACCCTCATTTTTGGCATAAACTCTTAGATCTGGGGCCTCGCGATATCACAGATAATATGGCATTAACTTATCAGTTCCATAAATATTTATATTCTCTCTATTTATTAAAGTAAAATAACATGTTTGCACAAGTCTTATATTTTTAACTATAAATTAGATTTAATTTTTACAAAACTTGCCTCCCTTTATATCCATTTCTAGCTTAATCCTTGATTTATTTATTTTTATTACAATAATTTTTAAGGACTTGATCTCATGGCGAGATGACACAAATAAATGACAAGCTAGATGGCATACATAGATATAGAATCTGGCGTGTTCTAAAAAAATATGGATCTAAAATTTTGGCCAAAAAACTCGACCTTTAATGATCGATTAAAATGACCCTCGACTTGTTAAAAACTCTCAAACCTAGGACTTCAATAAAAGTCTTGAAGTCCAAGGTTGGAGAGTTTTTTGCCAAAATGAGGGTCATTGTACTCGGTCGATAATTTAAGGTCCAGTTTTCTGCCCCAAAATTTTATAAATTAAATGTGTTGGGTTGGGGGGGGGGAGTAGTAAAGTGGGATGGTTTACGTTTTCATGTTATCCATTTGTGGTCAGGTAATCCAAGAAGCTCTAGAAGCTTATAGTGGGATGGTTTACGTTTTCATGTTATCAATTTATTGTGGTCAGGTAATCCAGGAAGCTCTAGAAGCCTATAGTGGGATGGTTTACGTTTTCATGTTATCTATTTGTGGTCAGGTAATCCAGGAAGCTCTAGAAGCCTATAGTGGGATGGTTTACGTTTTCATGTTATCCATTTGTGGTCAGGTAATCAAAGAAGCTCTAGAAGCCTATAGTGGGATGGTTTATGTTTTCATGTTATCCATTTGTGGTCAGGTAATCCAGGAAGCTCTAGAAGCCTATAGTGGGATGGTTTACGTTTTCATGTTATCCATTTGTGGTCAGGTAATCAAAGAAGCTCTAGAAGCCTATAGTGGGATGGTTTACGTTTTCATGTTATCTATTTGTGGTCAGGTAATACAAGAAGCTCTAGAAGGCTATAGTGGGATGGTTTACGTTTTCATGTTATCCATTTGTGGTCAGGTAATCAAAGAAGCTCTAGAAGCCTATAGTGGGATGGTTTACGTTTTCATGTTATCCATTTGTGGTCAGGTAATCCAGGAAGCTCTAGAAGCCTATAGTGGGATGGTTTACGTTTTCATGTTATCTATTTGTGGTCAGGTAATCCAAGAAGCTCTAAAGGCCTATAGTGGGATGGTTTACGTTTTCATGTTATCCATTTATTGTGGTCAGGTAATCCAGGAAGCTCTAGAAGCCAATAGTGGGATGGTTTACGTTTTCATGTTATCCATTTGTGGTCAGGTAATACAAGAAGCTCTAGAAGGCTATAGTGGGATGGTTTACGTTTTCATGTTATCCATTTGTGGTCAGGTAATCAAAGAAGCTCTAGAAGCCTATAGTGGGATGGTTTATGTTTTCATGTTATCCATTTGTGGTCAGGTAATCCAGGAAGCTCTAGAAGCCTATAGTGGGATGGTTTACGTTTTCATGTTATCCATTTATTGTGGTCAGGTAATCCAGGAAGCTCTAGAAGCCAATAGTGGGATGGTTTACGTTTTCATGTTATCCATTTGTGGTCAGGTAATACAAGAAGCTCTAGAAGGCTATAGTGGGATGGTTTACGTTTTCATGTTATCCATTTGTGGTCAGGTAATCCAGGAAGCTCTAGAAGCCAATAGTGGGATGGTTTACGTTTTCATGTTATCCATTTGTGGTCAGGTAATCCAGGAAGCTCTAGAAGCCTATAGTGGGATGGTTTACGTTTTCATGTTATCCATTTGTGGTCAGGTAATCCAGGAAGCTCTAGAAGCCTATAGTGGGATGGTTTACGTTTTCATGTTATCCATTTGTGGTCAGGTAATCCAAGACGCTCTAGAGGCCTATAGTGGGATGGTTTACGTTTTCATGTTATCCATTTGTGGTCAGGTAATCCAAGACGCTCTAGAGGCCTATAGTGGGATGGTTTACGTTTTCATGTTATCCATTTGTGGTCAGGTAATTCAAGAAGCTCTAGAAGCCTATAGTGGGATGGTGTACGTTTTCATGCTATCCATTTGTGTTTAGGTAATACAAGAAGCTCTAGAAGGCTATAGTGGGATGGTTTACGTTTGCATGTTATCCATTTGTGTTCAGGTAATCCAAGAAGTTCTAGAAGCCTATAGTGGGATAGTTTACGTTTTCATGTTATCCATTTGTGGTCAGGTAATCCAAGAACCTCTAGAAGCCTATAGTGGGATGGTTTACGTTTTCATGTTATCCATTTGTGGTCAGGTAATCCAATAAACTCTAGAAGCCAATAGTGGGATGGTTTACGTTTTCATGTTATCCATTTGTAATCAGGTAATACAAGAAGCTCTAGAAGCCTATAGTGGGATGGTTTACGTTTTCATGTTATCCATTTGTGGTCAGGTAATACAAGAAGCACTAGAAGCCTATGTGAAAGAACCGAGGGGTTTGTGGGTGAGGGGGTGGCCAGGCCAAGCTGTGTTATGTGTTGGTCAAACATACTGGACAACATACGTCACAGAGGCCATCAAGTCTGGAACGAGAGCCCTGGCAACTTACTTGAAGGTAAAATGGATGTCCCAGAAATTATGGTTAAAACACTTTGTGAATTTAACACCTCCCTATTGATCCTATGTCAACTTAAATCATTATAGTCTGGTTGAGAGTGAGAACTGATCACTACCGAGATGTCTAAAAAAATAACAACGAGCTGAGTGACTTCAACTTCGTTCCTTCTATACATTCCGCCAATGTTTCAAATTGAGCTTTTATATAGCGCAATATCCAATAAACGTGCTCAAAACGCTTTACAATGTGTCCCTGACCAACAGCAACATTTAACATCTGTTAGGCGATATTACAAAATTTTTTTCGGACAGAGACAACGCTGTTAACGGCCAGGTACTCATTTTACACCTGAGTACGGTGAGATAATGTGAGTAAAGAACCTTTTCCAAGGACTCAACTATGCGCCGAGTGAGGCTCGAACCCAGGACCTTCCGATCCGAAAGTGAGTGTCATACCACAAGACCACATTGCCGCACAGTTTTTCGAAGTTGTGTGAAAGTTATAACAATGTCTACGGAATGTTCAAACGTTTTATTATATTATATATATATATATATATATATATATATATATATATATATATATATATATATATATATATTGTTCTAGGTGGAAGAGAGGCTTTAATCCTGAAAAGTTCCCTGTTTAGTAATTTTTACAGCCGTTATAATATATATTTTAGTTCAATATATTTACAGTTCGTGGCTTCTAGAATTGCTTAGTATTCACTCTTTATTGTAGCTCAATAAAAAAAACAAATGGACAAAATTGTTGTGTTGGTTCGAAGCTGTTAATCCCAACATCTGCTTATAGATAGAATGCGCTTGGCCAAGGAGTTCACGACATTGCCATCCGGAAGTATAACGGACCAACACACAAACTCTGTGTAACCATGAACTTTTATAGTCTGGTTAATACAGTTTAGTGAGAACAACTCACAAACGCGGATGGCAAAAACAATAACAAAGGCCTGAGTGACGTCATCTGCATACTATCTATATTTTCTTGCCAGAAAGTTTTGTGTCTTTGTGTTTAAATGAATAATAGGTAAATTATCGAAATAAATAAATGAGATAGACATTTAAATAATTATATAGATATAAGTAAAAAGAGAAAAAAAAGAGCTTTTTCCATCCTTTTGGTAAATATGCATGAAAATCATTAGGGTGTGTCTGATTTCAGCTAAACAACAATCAGATAGACGAAATTGTCGTCTTGGTTCGGGGCAATTTGTCCAAGCAGAATCGAGTGACTCTCCAGGCACTGATCGTGTTGGACGTCCATGCCAGAGATGTGTTACAGAACATTGTCGAGGAACGCGTGTCCAATCCCCTGGACTTCAAATGGCTGAGTCAATTGAGATATTACTGGGAGGTGAGATTAGTCGATGCTTTCTGATGAGTTTGACACGATGAGTATTACCCTGATAAAAAAACTACATCTCAGTACAATAGGGTAAAACACCGAAAGAAAAAAAAACACTTTTAAAAATTTAAGCCAGAGACTCGTCCTTCAAATATCGATCGATTAAAATGACTAATCTTGAGAAGAAGAAAAAACACTCTCAAACCTGGGATTTCCGAATTTCTATGTTTGAGAGTTTTTGTAAAATTGAGGGTTATTTTAATCGATCGATATTTGAAAGATGAATTTTCTGGCCAAAATGTTTTAACCTGTTTTTTTTTTCAGAGTACAGCAATATTAGATGTAGACTTTAGAGTTTGATAATAAATGTTGAAGGTAGAGCATAATATTACAATATGCTCTATCTATTTACGCACCTTTATTACATCAAGAGCTAAGATTCTATCTTTCTCCATTTGATGGTTTTAAATTCTAATTGAATTTCAATATAATATAAGATTCTCTCATTCCATCATTTGAAATTTCGAACGCGTTCCCAATGGTCCTGCGTGACCAAGGGAAGCGATCAGGATAGCATTGCTCTCAAAATATTTGTGGTTAGTAAAACTGGATAACTGTCGGAGTAAAAATATTCTAGAATAGCTACGCTGTTTTGTTGAGTGTTTTTTTTTTTTTTTTTTTTTTTTTTTTTTTTTTTTTTTTTGTTTTTTTTTTTTTTTTGGGGGGGGGGGTTGTTGTTTTTGTTTTTTGTTTGTTTGTCTGTTTGTTGTTTCTTTCTTTTTATCAAAGAGTAGCAGGCTCGCCTCTCAATATTTTGCTATTACGCTTTAGTAAAATCGTGTTTTCTCCCAAAAACCAAAGGGTTGTGATAATACAAGATGTAATCCCCAGAGTCAATCTGCTTCCATGTCGATCTGAACTATCTCGATATAGAAAATTGTAACTGAACAGAATTAGATTTCATTTTACTGAAAGGCATCATCGATGAAGACATTCATTTTAACACAAATTTCATAAGTTATCTAAGCTTAAAATTCCATTAAAAGTGCGCCTTGTGGTCTTGTGCTGTGACATTTGCTTTCAGACCAACAAGTTTGAGTTCTCCTCTGCGCTGAGCGGCGCAAAATTGAGTCCTAGGAAAAGACTCTTTACTCACATCCTCTCACCACACCGATGTGTAAAATGAGTTCCTGGCCGTTAACAGCGTTGTCTCGGTTGAAAACAAATTGTAATATCGCCTCACGACGTCATAGCTCCTCCTATATGTTAAGCGCTGTTGTTGTCTGAGGATCCCTTGCAAAGCGCGTTGAGCACGTTTAGTGGAGATTGTCCTTTTGAAATGCTCACATTCATTTATTTAAAGCTGCACGTTCACCCCGAGTCATTACCAGTTTGATAATATCGGTCACAAATTATATTCTCGCAGGACAAGCAAATGGTAACAAGAATGATTAACTCCCAACTGAACTATGGCTATGAATACCTTGGAAACAGCGGAAGGCTCGTGATCACTCCTCTCACGGACAGGTGTTACAGGTAATCCAATAGGGAATGAGATTAGCGGAAGAGTAGCGTCCCTTGATTGGACGTCACCCATAGTCTGTGACGTCACCGGCGGAAAAGTTATTAGAGAGAGAACGTCATGTTGGTTGTGCGCATGCGGAAGCGAGGACGAGAGACGCATGCGCACAACCAACATGACGTTCTCTCTCTAATAACTTTTCCGCCGGTGACGTCACAGACTATGGGTCTCCAATCAAGGGACGCTACTCTTCCGCTAATCTCATTCCCTATTCTTAACCCTGGTATACATATTGCTGTCATTTTGACTTCTCAACGGTAAAAGGTTAATAAATTGATTAGCAAACTGGAATCATTTCAAACAAAATAAATCTCTCTGTAGAATGTTTGTATTATTTCAGCTCAACATAAATATAGATAGTATGCGCTTGGCTCAAAAGCTCACAACATTGCCATTCGGAAATATAACGGGCCAACACCCAAAACAATGTGTCACCAAGAGCTTTTATAGTCTGGATAATACAGTTAAGTGAGAATCACTCATAAACGTGGGTGGCAAAAACCAATAACAAAGACCTGAGTGACGTCAACTTCAGACTATCTGTAAATAAAACTGTGAGAAAAGATAGTGAGCATAGATGAAGGGGCGCATAAGGGAATGGTTTGGATATATTATGTTGCCAGAAAAGAGGCAACTGATTTGCCAAAAACTGCACTCAAATGGACGGCGGATAGCAAACAAAAAAACGAAGAATGTTTTTTTTGTGTTTGTGATTGTATAGATAGTATGCGCTTGACTAAGAAGCTCACAACATTGCCATCCGGAAGTATAACGAACCAACACACAAAACTATGTGTAATCATGAAGGTTTATAGTCTAGTTAATACAATTTAATGAGAATTACTCATACATATGGATGGCAAAAAGCAATAACAAAGACCTGAGTGACGTCAACTTTGTTCTATCTATATGTAGTGTTTCTATGTGTATGTATGTATGTGTGCGCGCGCGCATATGTGTGCGTATGTCTGTGTGTGAACGTATGCCGGTCTCTGTGTGAAAGCAGATTCATTATCTCTAAGCTAAGCATCTAGAAGAGTATCGGGTCTGTCATTGATCAATGCTTTGAGATGGGCTCCTATCTTAAATTAATACTCTTACCTCTTGTGCGGCTATGTGGCCTTGTGGTATGACACTCGCTTTCGGATCGGAAGGTCCTGGGTTCGAGCCTCGCTCGGCGCATAGTTGAGTCCTTGGAAAAGACTCTTTACTCACATTCTCTCACCATACTCAGGTGTAAAATGAGTACCTGGCCGTCAACAGCATTGTCTCTGTCCGAATAAAAATTGTAATATCGCCTAACAGGCGTCATGTCTCGTTCTACTTGTTACATGTTGCTGTTGGTCAGGGACCCTTTGTAAAGCGCTTTGAGCACGTTTAGTGGATATTGCGCTATATGAAAGCTCTAGTTTTTTTGTTGTTTGTTTGTTGTTATTTTTTTTTTTTTTTTGTTATTTTCCTTTATTCCCTCAGAACGTTGTTTGGGGCCCTCCATCTCCATCTGGGCGGGGCCCCAGAAGGCCCAGCAGGCACAGGGAAGACTGAGACCACGAAGGACTTGGCAAAAGCCGTGGCAAAACAATGTGTGGTCTTCAACTGCTCTGATGGCCTCGATTATATCGCTCTGGGGAAATTTTTCAAAGTAAGTAATAAATAAAAGGTTGAATAGTTATATATATATATATATATATATAAGAAGCTCACAACATTGCCATCCGGAAGTATACCGGACCAACACACAGAACTATGTGTAACCTTGAACATGTATAGTCTGGTTCATACAGATTAGTGAGAATTACTCATAAACGCGGATGGCAAAAAGCAATAACAAAGGTCTGAGTGACGTCAACTTCAAACTATCTATAGAATGAAGTTGACGTCACTCAGGTCTTTGTTATTGTTTTTTTTGCCATCCGCGTTTATGAGTAATTTTCACTAAACTGTATTAACCAGACTATAAACGATCATGGTTACACAGAGTTTTGTGTGTTGGTCTGTTATACTTCTGGATGGTAATGTTATGAGCTTCTTAGCCAAGGGCATACTATCTATATACGTTCAATGTTACAGATAGGTTTGTGTGTTGGCCTGTTATACTTCCGGATGGCAATGTTGCGAGCTTCCTAGCCAAATGCATAATATTATATACCGAAGATTTTCATTGCTTCACCATGCTCTCTCTGCTTCATTAATGATGCTATGCGTTTAGGTAAAATACTCACAACATCCGACAGACAGGTATAACGTACCAACACACAAGACTATGTGTAACTTTGAACGTTCTGATTGATATAATTTAGTGAGAACTAATCACCAGAATCGCTAAACTCAATAGCAAAGAGCTGAATCACGTCAATTTCGTTCTTTTTTTTATTTCATTTTTATTTTTTCTCAACAGGATAATATAGAAGGAACAAAATTGATGTCACTCAGCTCTTTCTTATTGTCTTTCGTCAGCCACATTTGATTAGTTCTCACTAAACTATATAAATCATATTTTTTGAGCTAGCACCCACACACTATCACAAGAGGTAAATATCCGTAGTCAGGTACTCATTCACACGAAAGTCCAGGGGAGAATTTGTGCTTTAATATAAGCTAACAAAGATATCCTTTACCGCACAGGGCAATTGCATATGTTAGAGTAGGACGCCCTCGAAATCCGTTTACTCGAAATACTATTTTTGAGGCCGGATCAGGCCAATTGCATATGTTAGAGTGGGACGCCCTCGAAATCCGTTTACTCAATAATACTGTTTTTGAGGCCGGGGTCACATGTTCATGGTCATTTCCATTTTGTGCCTACAGGGTCTTGCATCATGTGGGGCCTGGTCGTGTTTTGATGAATTCAACCGTATTGACCTGGAAGTGTTGTCAGTGGTAGCCCAGCAAATCCTGACCATTCAAAGAGGTACATTTTATTATTCTTATTGTTGGTATCCGTTTAATAGTAATAGGAATAGGAATAAATCTTTATTGTCCCAAAATGGAAAATCTTTAGTGGTTTATATTGCACGAACAAATATTATAATAAACATTAAAAGAAATGTGTGGATCTTATAATAATTTGATCTCATAACAAATTTACTTCACAATACACACAGACATCTTTACAATTCAATACAACAGGGAACATCATGTTTGAATGCATTGACATTAAGACTGATTTCAAATGTATCCACAGTTACTAAGTTACTCACTCGAACTACTCACTCCTCAATCAACAGTTATATCTACCATATTATACTTATACATCCTTACCATTCAAAGAGGTACATTCTATTATTCTTATTGATGGTATGTATAGATTAAAGATAACACTCAACAGTTCTAACCGCCGTATAAATCAGATCAAATCGCAAAACGATGTGTAGCCTATAACATTTATTGCCTGATTGATTTAATTAGCAATAATCACTCATTTCGCAATCTAAAAAAAAAACAAGAAAGAGCTGAGTTAATCATCTTCATTCATTTTATTTATGATTATCCTTAACCGTACTTAAGTCCTTCAGTGACATTTGGCCCATGGAGCTGGAGTTTAACCCCCGGTTTCTATAGCGTGAAACGGACAATAGCGATTGCTTGCTATTCTTTTGATAGTACGCTAGTCTATCGCAAAGTACTCACCGACAAATCTAACAGACTCAGCTATACATTCACTGCTAGGTGAACAAGGGGGTCGAGAGGTGGGGGGGGGGGTCCAACTGAGCTATCGGGACCCCCTTATCCCTTATCTAATTGACACATTAACTTTGATACTACGCCTATCATTTGTCTCAGAATAATGTAATAAATAGGCATGGGATAAAAGTAACCGAGGTAGCCGACGGATGTAGTCGGTGTTAGGGTTGAGTGAGTTAACGTGATATAGTCTCATAAACGTCTTCACGAGGGGGCAGCATAGCTCAGCGGTACGATCTTTGCTTCGTACCCAAAAGGTACCGACTTCGATCATCCGCCGTTGCGCTGTGTGACCTTGAGCAAGTCGCCTCGCCCTAGCTCAATTTGCGGCGTGCACTGCGGCTGGCGCCTGGGTTATTCCAGTCTTCCCTTGGAATAGACCCTAGAGACAAATTTCCCCTAAGGGATGAATAAAGGGAATTTTTTTTTTTTTTTTTTTTTTTTGTAAAACAACAGGTATAAACTCTGGGGCGTCCACGTTGATGTTTGAAGGCACGGAAATCAAACTGGACCCGACGTGTTCGGTGTTTATTACAATGAACCCGGGATATGCTGGGAGGTCAGAGCTCCCAGATAATTTGAAGGTAACTGTAAAACTGTTGTGTTACTGGCAAAGTGAACATTGGGTAGCTATTAGAATCCTATGGACTGTTTTTGAATTGTAATGTTCGTACAAAAAATGACAACAGCTACAAAAAATATGTATTAATATAATATTAATGATTTGAGTGTTTTTATTATTGGCTGAAGAATGAACATTAGCTCGAAACGTTCTGTGTTAATTAATTCATTATTATAATGATAATAATAATAATAATAATTAATAATAATAATAATAATAATAATAATAATATAATAATAATAATAATAATAATAATAATAATAATAATAATAATAATAATAATAATAATAATAATAATAATAATAATAATAATAATAATAATAATAATAATAATAATAATAATGTTGATGATGATATGGGGAGGAGGAGGAGGAGGAGGAGGAGGAGGAGGAGAAGAAGAAGAAGAAGAAGAAGAAGAAGAAGAAGAAGAAGAAGAAGAAGAATGTGTATTTCTTAAGCTTAGCTTAACTCGCTAAAGATTACAATATTTAGAAAAGTCAACATCTTGTCAATGTCTGTGTCAAGACATAATTTTGTCAATGTGAGTATCATAATTGTCAATGTTTGCATGAGGCTGTGCGTCATCATTTTGTCAATATTTGTACAAGGCTCTATGGCATCGTGTTACAATGTTTATCCTAGGTTGTTTGTCATCATTTTGTCATTGTTTCTACCAGGTCTACGGCATCGTGTTACAATGTTTATCCTAGGTTGTTTGTCATCATTTTGTCATTGTTTCTACCAGGCTCTATGGCATCGTGTTACAATGTTTATCCTAGGTTGTTTGTCATCATTTTGTCTTTGTTTCTGCCTGGTCTATGGCATCGTGTTACAATGTTTATCCTAGGTTGTTTGTCATCATTTTGTCATTGTTTCTGCCTGGTCTATGGCATCGTGTTACAATGTTTATCCTAGGTTGTTTGTCATCATGTTGTCATTGTTTGTATCAGGCTCTATGGCATTGTGTTACAAAGTTTATCCTACAAGATATGAAGTGAGTAGAAAAGTGCCAGAAGACAATAGAGAATAAAAAATTTTTTCGCGGCGGTGGTGGGGTTTGAACCTGCGACCTTATTGGTGCGACAACTCCGCCTGGCAGGTGAGAGCGTGGCTCTACCGTGTGAGCTATCCACGAACACAAAAATATTCGTTTCAAACCCAAAGTCATTTCTAGATCCCTCTCTCACCCACTTCTTGAGATCGCCGATTCGTTCACCACCATCGCGAAGTAATTTTGACCAGCAGTTAAGCTTAATAGCCAATATTCTCATCACAAACATATAACATAGAAACGATTGAGACATTGAGTATGCTCCGGTGTATGGGGTGAATTTTTAATTCAGAAAAGTGAGTGGAGCAGGCACTTATGTTGGTAACAACAAGATATGAAGTGAGTAGAAAAGTGCCAGAAGACAATAGAGAATAAAAAATTTTTTCGCGGCGGTGGTGGGGTTTGAACCTGCGACCTTATTGGTACGACAACTCCGCCTGGCAGGTGAGAGCGTGGCTCTACCGTGTGAGCTATCCACGAACACAAAAATATTCGTTTCAAACCCAAAGTCACCCAAAAAAATTTTTATTCTCTATTGTCTTCTGGCACTTTTCTACTCACTTCATATCTTTTGTTACCAACATAAGTGCCTGCTCCACTCACTTTTCTGAATTAAAAATTCACCCCATACACCGGAGCATACTCAATGTCTCAATCGTTTCTATGTTATATGTTTGTGATGAGAATATTGGCTATTAAGCTTAACTGCTGGTCAAAATTACTTCGCGATGGTGGTGAACGAATCGGCGATCTCAAGAAGTGGGTGAGAGAGGGATCTAGAAATGACTTTGGGTTTGAAACGAATATTTTTGTGTTCGTGGATAGCTCACACGGTAGAGCCACGCTCTCACCTGCCAGGCGGAGTTGTCGTACCAATAAGGTCGCAGGTTCAAACCCCACCACCGCCGCGAAAAAAATTTTTATTCTCTATTGTCTTCTGGCACTTTTCTACTCACTTCATATCTTGTTGTTACCAACATAAGTGCCTGCTCCACTCACTTTTCTGAATTAAAAATTCACACCCATACACCGGAGCATACTCAATGTCTCAATCGTTTCTATGTTATATGTTTGTGATGAGAATATTGGCTATTAAGCTTAACTGCTGGTCAAAATTACTTCGCGATGGTGGTGAACGAATCGGCGATCTCAAGAAGTGGGTAAGAGAGGGATCTAGAAATGACTTTGGGTTTGAAACGAATATTTTTGTGTTCGTGGATAGCTCACACGTAGAGCCACGCTCTCACCTGCCAGGCGGAGTTGTCGTACCAATAAGGTCGCAGGTTCAAACCCCACCACCGCCGCGAAAAAAAAAAATTTTTATTCTCTATTGTCTTCTGGCACTTTTCTACTCACTTCATATCTTGTTGTTACCAACATAAGTGCCTGCTCCACTCACTTTTCTGAAAGTTTATCCTAGGTTGTTTGTCATTATTTTGTCATTGTTTCTACCAGGACTACGGCATCGTGTTACAATGTTCATCCTAGGTTGTTTGTCATCATGTTGTCATTGTTTGTATCAGGTCTATGGCATCGTGTTACAATGTTTATCCTAGGTTGTTTGTCATCATTTTGTCATTGTTTGTACAAGGCTCTATGGCATCGTGTTACAATGTTTATCCTAGGTTGTTTGTCATCATTTTGTCATTGTTTGTACAAGGCTCTATGGCATCGTGTTACAATGTTTATCCTAGGTTGTTTGTCATCATTTTGTCAATGTTTCTACCAGGTCTACGGCATCGTGTTACAATGTTCATCCTAGGTTGTTTGTCATCATGTTGTCATTGTTTGTATCAGGTCTATGGAATCGTGTTACAATGTCTATCCTAGGTTGTTTGTCATCATTTTGTCAATGTTTATATCAGAAAGCAGGTGCAGTCAGATGCGAAAATTTTAGAACTATAAGTTTAATAAGCCACATCAACAAAATACTGTTGCGTATAATTATCAACAGGCTAAGGAATAAGATTAACCCCGAAATCGCAGAAGAACAATATGGATTCCAACCTGACAGAGGGACAAGGAACGCAATATACCTCCTCCGTGTTTTAAGTGAAAGAGCTATACAGGTTCAGACCCCACTATACCTCTGTTTTGTCGACTACAAAAAAGCTTTGGATAGAGTACGCCACGAAGAAATACTAAAACAACTGCACTCCATTGGCGCTGATGAGAAAGACCTCAGACTCATGCAAACATTATACTACACCCAGCAGGCATCTATCAAAATCGGAAACTCTACAGGAAATTCCATTCCTATTAAGAAAGGAGTCCGTCAAGGGTGTGTTGCCTCACCAGATCTGTTTAATCTATACCAAGAAACAATCATGAGGGGCATAAATAATATGGAGGGAATAAAAGTGGGAGGTCACAACATAAATAATATAAGATACGCAGACGATACGGTACTCATTGCAACATCAGAAATCCAACTTCAAAAGATTGTTGACAAAGTGGTAGTAGATAGTGAAGCCAAGGGAATGGAAGTGAATATCACCAAAACGGAATGCATGGTAATACAGAAAAACCCCGAAAACAACAACACCTGCAATATAACGATTCACGGCGAGCAACTTACCAACGTAGAAAGTTTTAAATACCTAGGTTCAATAGTGACAACAGATGGAAGATGTAACCGAGACATACGAGCAAGAATAACTCAAGCCAAACAGGCCTTCATGGACCTGGGAAACATTTTGAAAAACAAACAGATGTCGTTCGGGATTAGATTCCGAGTCTTGAAGTGCTACGTGTGGCCAATCTTGTTATACGGATGCGAAAGCTGGACTACAAATGCAGAAACACAAAAGAACATTGAAGCTTTTGAAATGTGGTGCTTGAGAAGGATGCAGAGAATATCGTATACTGCACACAAAACGAACGAAGAAGTGCTAAAACAAACATACCAACAAAGGAAACTAATGCCCTTAATAGTGGATCGACAACTATCCTTTTTCGGACACATAGTAAGGAAAGATAAGAATGAATACCTGGCAAGTTGTGGAAAAATACCTGGTAAACGCGCCCGGGGGAGACAAAGAAAAACACTCATAGACCAACTGAAGGGCTTCACCAGCCTAACAATCCAAGAGCTGTTTGAAAAGGCAAGAGACAGGGAGGAATGGAGAGAGATAATTCATGCAGTATCCGAAGCCTGGACCAGGCATGGAACCTAGAAGAAGAAGAAGATATCAGGCTTTGGATAATAATTTTGTTAATATGTGAATCATCGTCTCAAAACGGTATTATGCCGGAACGAACCAGATGCTTAAAAGCCGAATTTAATGTTAAAACTGGACAAAAATAGAAATTGTTGGAATTCGTACCCTAAAGTATGGTTTCCATTCTCTTCAATAAAACATACAAACTGAACACAAGTCTGATATTTCTGGCTATAAATCCAATTTTCAACATCATAACCATCCTGACTTAATACCGTTTTGAGGCGAAGGGTCACATATTATATCTATGAGGCCCTTTGTCACTCATTTTGACAGTATTTGCAACAGGCTCGGTTCCGTGTCGTGTCCATGGTGATTCCTTATTATTCCATTGTGTAAAGATTGATGTGTTGACATAAGTCAATGTTTTGTCAATGTTTGTCGTAGGCTCTGCGGCACTATTTATTATTCGTCTATGTCTGTCCTACCAGGCCCTGTTCCGTACGGTTGCCATGATGGTTCCGGATTACGCGTTGATTGCCGAGATCTCCCTCTACTCGTGTGGGTTTGTCATCGCCCGCCCCCTGTCAGTGAAAATTGTGGCTGTCTACAGACTGTGTTCGGAACAGCTTTCCTCACAAAGCCATTACGATTACGGCATGAGAGCTGTCAAATCCGTCCTCACCGCAGCTGGGAACTTGAAGGTAACAATTAATGTAACATTTATATAGCGCAATATCCATTAAACGCGTTCAAAGCGTTTTGCACGGGGCACCTAGCCAACAATCCTTAACAGGACGACGAGACATGACGCCCCTTAAGAGATATCACTTTTTTTTCTGACATAGACAACGCTGTTAACGGCCAGGTACTTTTTTTCTGACATAGACAACGCTGTTAACGGCCAGGTACCACCGTCTACTGATAGTACCCATTTACACACCTGAAGACGTTGAAAGAATTTGAATACGGCGCTTTTTTTCAAAGACTCAACTATGCGCCGCTCAGAGTGGGACTCGAACCGTTGACCTTCTGATCCAGGCGTAAGTGTCGCATGGCAAGACCACAAAGCCATTATTTTTGGGTCACCCTGACATAATACCGATTTGTGGGGGCTGGTTACAATTATTAACCCTTAGATTGCCCACAATGACCAGTTGGTGATTTCTGCTGCTGACATCGTTGGTATGTTTGGTCACATTGTTACAACAACAAAATGCAATAACGCCTTATATGTGTCATGTCTCGTCCTACACGTGAAGTGTTGTTGTTGGCTTGGGAACCCCTGTAAATCGCTTTGAGCACATAAAATGGATATCGCGCTACGCTCCGGTTTTTTTTTTCTTCAAATGATCACTATTTGATTTAACTGAAAAGCAAACGCTTTGTTCAATACATACCTAGTTGGGTCTACAAAGCCTCCTGTGAATGATACTTTTAGACCAACCTAGCTTCTACCATCGTTGCTTCAATCCAATATGGAATGTTCTTTAGAAGAGCGAATCATTTGTGTTTTCATGTCTAATTCAAAAGTGATAGGAATTTTAGCAAGAATCAATGCTATTTTCTTTAATCAATCTTGTGTAATGAATCGTTAGGGTGAATACATTTTTTAAGATATTCCTCCCATGATTTTCTCTCTACAGTTAAGGTACCCAGAAGAAGATGAAAACATTCTCATGCTTCGTTCAATCATTGATGTGAATCTTCCCAAGTTCCTGAACCAAGATCTGCCATTATTCGCAGGTATCACGTCTGACCTTTTCCCAGGGGTCACGTTACCGGAACCAGACTATGTCGTTTTGAACGAAAATATTCAAGATGCTTGTAAGGAATATAATTTCCAATGTACCAAATTCTTTCTCACCAAAATACAAGAGGTGAGTATCATTTAGAGCTCTACTCCGTGCTACACAAGGTTCCATTTACTCCCCTAGCAAACCGTATGGAAAACCAATTTCCATTTAATACAGCGCACCCCGCCTGTCAGTGTGAGCACTGCCTCGGCCTCAGCTAAACCCAAAACTAAATGCAGATTCAGATGTACCTCAATAAGACGGTCTCTCAAAAAAGCAACGAACGGGTTTTCTCAGCCTTCGTCTGCACCAGATTATTTAACTTAACTATGATGTTTTAGAAGAGGAATATGTTTGATCAATAATCAATAAATCCATTCAAAATTTAATTGGGAGAAAGTTCTAGAGTTCTAATTTTTGTTTACGGACAATGCCCCAGGGTTAAGTTGCCTTTCAGTGGGCGCACCTCTAAAACATTGTCACTGTCTATATCTAGTAGGTATATTCATCACATTTGACTTGAGTGTTCAATTGTTGTTTGTATAGGTACGTGCAAAAAGAGTAAACAGCAAAAAATGTTCTAGACGTCTAGTCTATATATACTCTTTGTGAAGATCATAAACATGATCATGCAACCCCTAACTATTTGACTTCTATGGCGGGATGCTAGACTCTAGATAGATTGACTGTCCGCAATCAGGAAGTATAAGGTTGGATCCCCAGAATTTTCAAAATGATCTTGTTTTGTTTTGCTTTGTTTTTTCTCTCTCCTTTGTCTGGCAGCCGGCACAGTTGCATGCACACCTTTTCATATTTTGATCTTACACCAAAGTCATCTTCCCAATTTTTTATGTCTATATTTAGATAGCACCTTATTTATGACCCAAATACTAAACGTGATGTTTCTCCAACAGATTTATGAAATGATGATTGTTCGGCATGGCTTTATGATAGTAGGTGATCCCATTGGCGGTAAGACTTCAGCCTATCGTGCTTTGGCCTATGCTCTTGGAAAGATTCATGAAAAGGTAAAAATCATACTTTTATCATCATCAACATCATCATCATCATCATCATCATCATCATCATCATCAACAGCAGCTTTTTCATTATTATCATTAGCATAATTATCACCATCATCATCAATACTATGGTCAACAGCAGCATCATCATCGTTAGCAGCAGCATCATCTTTATCAACAACATCACAATCCTAATTATTATCATTGTTATCATCATCATCATCACCATCAGCAGCAGCAGTAGTAGCATCCTTTCATTATTATCATTCTTGTTATCATCATCATTATGATCTTCATTATTACCATAATTTTATTATCGCCATTTCACCACCACCACCAATTTTTCCTTATCCCTCCCCCTCTCGTGTCCACTCGTAGAGACTGGGCAGCTGGGTCTGTTAGATCTGATTGACGGTCCACGCCAATGTTCATGGATTATAAACGACTCAAAATGTTCTCGTCCTTTGAATATTCAATATTGCTCCCCCTTACATTGTTTCTTGCTGTTTTAGCAACAGATACCACCACCACCATCATCATCATCATCATCCGAAATACATTCCACTTTCAACAAGGAATATTGCAACATCATAGACATAACTAAAGCCTCTGAGAAAACTGACAGCGCTCTACCTCTTTCCTTTTTTGAACTCGTGATGGAAGAGGAAATAAAAAAACTCTTTCATTATAGCCAAAACAAATCATGCCAACTCGATTCAATACCAACATGGGTTATAAAATCGGACATTAATGAACTTGTGACCTCCAAATCATCAATTGTCAATTATTCTATTGCAAATTCTGACTTCCCCACAAACCTAAAAAATGGCTCACGTTACGTCCTGGATAAAGAAGCCATCCCTTGACAAAGACAGTCTCAAAATTTATCGACCAATATCCATCCTTCATTTTATATCCAAGTTGATCGAAAAGATAATAATAATAATAATAATAATAATAATAATAATAATAATGATAATAATAATAATAATAATAATAATAATAATAATAATAAATGACATCTTTCCATGAACAAAACATCTCAAAGCACTTTACAGATAATGAATTACATTCTGAACATAGGTAGTCAAAATTTAACAGGGAAACAAAATACACATTACGTAAGAACTACTGTACAAAAATTACAGTGAAATTTAATAGAGATTAACAATACAGATAATAATAAACTTGACCTTTTATATAGCACATTATCCACTAAACATGCTCAAAGCGCTTTACAAGGGGGTCCTGACCAACAGTAACATGTAGAACTGGACATGGCGCCATCCGAAAGCGAGTGTCCTACCACTGGACCACATAGACGCACAATAATGGTAACACTACACTGTTGACAGTCTATTCAGTTTTGATTGATATTTAAATGTATAACAATTGTATGGCGCTTTGCTGATTTGGGCTCACTTAGTAATCAGTCAGCAATGCTAACAAAACTTAATTTTCAAAAGTTTGGTCAGAAAACTTTTAACTGCAAATATTGATCAATTAAATTGACCCTCAGCTTGTCAATATATCTAAAACTTGAGACTTAAAAGATGTGTCATTTATGAGACTCTTTAACAAGTTGACGGTCATTTTAATCAATTGATATTTGACGTAAAAAGTTTTCTGGCCAAAATTTTTAAAAGTTATTTTTAATCATGTTTGAAGGAGTACAGTGTGTCATCACATACGAAGGAGCACAGTGTGTCAAATTGTTTTGCTTAATGTTATGAGTTTTTTTTCAGGGTCTGATGGAGGAAAATAAGGTGGAAATAGTGGTCATCAACCCGAAAGCTATTAGCATGGGCCAGTTGTATGGACGGTTTGATCCTGTTTCTCATGAATGGTCAGATGGTGTGCTGGCTGTTTACTACAGGAACTTTGCAGTTGCCACAGTGAGTTGTTCTTGGTTTCAAATTGTTTTTTAATTGTCATTGTTATTTTCAAAAACCTTTATTGGTTTTTTTTTTTAATTTTAGCTTTTTTAGATTATTTTCAAATATTATTTTATTTGCTCATGATTTCAGAGTTATTATGACGTAGATTGAATATAACTATTAAAATATATAGAAATGTCATGTTTGTAGCCTGGTTGTAGGCATTATAAAGACAGTAATGAAAAATACAAACATTAGGCAATTTCATAAAAGCATTTGTTGATTGGTATCAGGTTTTCGTCACTAGCGCTTTACATGAGCTCTGTCAGCAGGCAATAGGGAATGCACATACCGACTACAATTATTACCACTCTAGTTTTTGAATTTTGCCTTTTGTATCAATGCTTGTCTTATTTTTTTTCCACTCTTGAAATATGATTTCCCACCCATCGTGCTGGAGGGTCTTGAGTAAGTCACCTCGATGTATGTAGTTCACCCAGGTGCTGTATGACAACCCAAAGAGGTTCTTATCACTCGTAAAAAAAAAAAGTTTAATAGATATTTATATATATATTTCTGCATTCCCTAGACCCCAGACCGTAAATGGCTGATATTTGATGGACCCGTGGATGCTGTGTGGATTGAGAACATGAACACCGTCCTGGATGACAACAAGAAATTGTGCCTGATGAGCGGTGAGATTATCCAACTGGCACCAACCACCAACCTTATGTTTGAGCCAATGGACTTGGAGGCTGCCTCACCTGCCACGGTAAAGTAGATTTCCTTTTGAACGGTTGTCATATGCCTCCTGCAGGCTCAGGATTTAGTCAAAGGATATGTTAAAGAATAATGATAATTAATGTTAATGATGATAATAATAGTAATAATAATAATGATAATAAGAGCTTTCATATAGTGCTATATACACTAAACTTACAGAAATAGAAGAAATAGTACTGATACAAAAGGTCGCAACGTTAAATTAAAAAATTATTATTGTTTTTTCATTATTTACGGCATTTTACAATAAAAAATCTCAATACCTCGTTGGCTGGCGACAAGTGACGTCATTGACTTGACATGGAACTTCACCGTCATAGGTAGACACCGTGCAGTGTCAAAAGTAGGTCATCAATAAGCATATTATTATCGTGGGGGTCATTGGCATACATATATAAAAGGGTGTATCTATCATTATTTTTGTTTGCTTTAGTATTACTGAAATCTGACCATTAATTACTGATGAATTTTGTATTTCTTACTGAATTTGAAAGTTTCAAGTAGGCGGGTATGTCAAAGTGATTCATCAGGGCTACTGAACAACACAAAACATGCAAGAGGAGACATGACAACTCTGGGATGCCATTACAATTTTTTTGTTTTGTTTTTTGTTTTGTTTTTCAACAGAGGCAGCACTTGCAACACTGATAATAACCAGGTACTCATTTTACGCCCAAGTAGGGTGACAAAATTAGGAACGAAGAGTCTTTTCCAAGGATTCAACTTAATGCTGCCTGAAGCGGAAGTAGAACTCTGACCTACAGGTCCAAAAGCGAATGTCACATCACAAAACTACAAAATGTTATTTCTTCATCATGTAGGTATCTAGATGTGGAATGATTTACATGGAGCCTGCCACTTTGGGCTGGAGACCTCTGGTCACTTCCTGGCTCCGTGCCAAGCCAGTCTTTTTCCTGGAGTCGATGAAGAATCATGTCAACAAACTATTTGAGAGATTTGTAGATGCTGGGTTGAGTCTGTTACGGAAATGTGGAATAAAGGTACCCTTTTTTGTATTTTTAAAGTCTTGTCTACTAAGATAAAACTTAAATTTGTTAGATCTGATACAGAAACTGAATATTATTTATTAAAGTGTTATTCACATAGCTTTTATAGAATTTTTTTTTACAGAAGTGTGGAATGAAGGTAGTAAGTTGGGATATTTATATATATGTTTGCCCACTTTCATTAGATCTATTAGATCTGGAGTGTAGGATAAAGGCAGTCAATTTTGGGGGATGTTTGTTAAAATCCTATCCATTAATTCAAAACAGAATGTTTAGATACGTTTACGAAGTATGGGAATCAAGATATTGTGTTTATTAAAGTCTTGATATAACATAAAATGCAATTTTTTTTTTCATTCTTACAATGTAATTATTATCATCTAGTAATTTGTGTATCAGAATATGTGCATCAGAATTTGTTTGTCAGAATATGTGTGTTTCTCATTATTAGTCTACAGTTGTAGTCATGGGCACAAATAATGCCTCTTGCAACCTGTCCTCCAGATCATCGTGGTCGTTGCTTTTGTCCATATTGCTACCCTCTCATTTCATTTCAAATCAACTTGTCAGGAACTTTCACCATCCACGGACCACAACCTCGTTTTCAGTCTGATGAATCTGATGGATGTCAACATGGCCGAGTTCCACAATGAATCTTTGATTTCCAAACTTGAGGAGAAAGAAATTTATATGTGGCTTGAAGTAAGTATTTTGGATACTTTTGAGAAGCATATGCTAGAAACCAAATCATTAGGCTGAGTGTTGGTTTAAATACATTGATCCACAATCTCCAACTTGAGGAGAAAGAAATTTATATGTGGCTTGAAGTAAGTATTTTGGATACTGTTGACAAGCATATGCTAGAAACCAAATCATTAGGCTGAGTGTTGGTTTAAATACATTGATCCACAATCTCGAAACTTGAGGAGAAAGAATTTTATATGTGGCTTGAAGTGTGTATTTTGGATACTGTTGACAAGATCGTTGACACGGATATACTAGGGACTCGATCACAGGTTGGGTGTTTGTGTATAAAGCATTGATATATTGATCCATGTAATGATTGAGATTCTAAGGGTTGAATGAGAAATTTATTGTAACCTGTATGAAAGATGTATGAATGCCAATTATAAACAAAGGGACGTAACCATGTATATATTTTAGTGTAAATTAGTAAAGTAAGAATTATTTCCCTTGAATCTTTATATCCCGCTATTTAGTCAATTATAGTTATTTGCCTTTTTTGTCTACATGTATATAAACAGGAAGTAAATAAAATCATTGTTCACAAGTGCTTACAAGAGCCTTCAGAGTTCATTCTTTTTTTCACCACGTTGTCTATCAAGAGCCATCAGGCTATTAAGAGCATTGAACATAACAATCCATAATCTCCAAATTTGAGGAGAAAGAAATATATATGTGTCTTGAAATATGTATTCTGTGTACTGGTGACAAGACCCTTTGACATGCATATGCTATAGAGTCAATCATTAAGCTGGATGTTAGTGTAAAAAAACATTGGTGTATTCATCAATGATCTCCAAACTTAAGGAGAGAGAATTTTATATGTGGCTTGAATTATGTATTTTCTATACTGTCGAGAAGACGTGTGACCTTTGACATGCATACATGTTATATAGACTCAATCATTATGATGGTGATGTAAATCATTTGTACCGTGCCTATTCCATATTAAACAGTTCTAGGCGCCTTTTCAATACAAATATCACTGCTACAATAACAGGTCATACACAAAGCCTGCTTAAGACGTATATACTAAGAAAAATAAATATGATAACGGAGACTGGTATTAATCTTATCAGATATTGTCTAATAAAATAGGTCCAAATGGGTGTAAATGTAAATACATTGATCCATAATCTCCAAACCTGAAGGGAGAAATTAAATGTGGCTTGAAATATTTATTCTGGATACCTTTGACAAGATCTTTTACATGGGTATGCTGGAAATGAAATCATTAGTCTGTGCATTCGTGTAAAAACATTGATATTTATAACCAGGCGTCTCCAAACAGTATTATATTAAAGCAAATCTTATGCTGACGAGTGAATCTAAAGTTAAAATGAGTAGAGATATGACATTTAAAATTCTGTGGATCCTCAGGAATTTAAATCCTCTCTTTTTAATTCACAGAAAAATGTTTGCACAGGTCTCATTTGTCTTGATATAAATCCTATTTTTACATTCTAAACACAAAATATATGAGTACAAAAAATTACATTTTGTTTGAGTTGGGGTTTTTTTTGTAATCTTATATTTTCTTGTCTTGATTGTTTGACTCCTGACAAAAATCAAGGGTCGCAACGTTTGTCTTATAGTGTCTCCGTCTGTATGAGTTACATTCACTCACTTTATTTTCCTCTCCAAAGTCAAATAACCTTGATGAATAATGGTAACATGTAATTGCCTGAGTTCAATAACCTTGATGCCTAATGTTTACAAATAATTGCCTAAGTCACATAACCTTTAAACTTGATGTTAGCAATTAGTTGCTCAAGTCAAATAACCATTTTTTTACAATTTTCAGTGCATATTTTTCTTTTCTTTCACTTGGAGTATTGGAGGAACATGTGACAACCAAGGGAGAAAAAAATTTGACAGTCTCGTTAAGGAGTTGTCATCGGTGAGGTCTTAAATTGTCTTTGATTACACTCGTTTACTGTGTTATAGAATATAAAACAAGAGCAAATCCATTTTTCTTTTTTTAATGTTTGTTCATCCGTATTATTATGATTTTCAAACACGATTGGAAATACAGTCCAAGCTGGTTTATTGGGACGACTCGGTTCCCGACAAATCGTCCCAATTAAGCGGTGACTAAGAAATTGAGGAAATTTTCAGATATACCATAGTCCACTCTGTATTTTTCTAGACTTGTGACTGGCAATGCAACTTCTAATGAAAGATCCCTGTGCATGTCAGTTATTGCAACAACATTTATTAGACAGTGACATTTCATGTCTTAATGAAAAACAAACGACACATTAATATATCTCTAACAATGAGAGACAAATCTAACTGCACAAAACAATTCAATTATTAGCTACTCATAACGGTTGCATAATTAAGCAACGGATCAAGAATGCATTGTCTACCCATCCGTCTCATCGAACAAACAAACCATTTGCTGGTGACAGCCTTGAGCAAAGCCATCACTCATTATCCATCTCACGAATGGCATGCGAACCTAGCATCGTGGCCATTGACCCATGACCTTGAACCTAATGATGGCAGATGGAGATAAAAATAAAGGGAATAAAATGACTCATAAATGAACACCACAAAACAAACGACGTTTCGACCTTTGGCCTTTTTCAAGTTGTTTGTTTTGTGATGTTCGTTCATGAGTCAGATTTTTTACTTCGTTTATCTTTATCTCCATTTTATTGACTCATTTAGGCACCTCTATTTATTAATGATGGCAGATAATAGACACTAACAGGAGATACAGATAAATTCTATTATTCACACCTCTGTGATGAACAGTACGACCGCACACCCGCTTGACCGTCACGTTAGACTAATTTGCATTTTATGAACCATTGTTTTGAATGATTGAAGACAATGAAAAAGTTCTGTAATGGGGACGGTCATCGTCCAATTCTGTCTCTATTAAGCAGCAGGCCATCCCAATTAAGTGGCAGGGAATTGGAATGGGTATGACTTTTAATATATGAAAAAAATCTGTTCCCAAGGTATCGTCCCAATAAAGCAGCTGTCCCAATTAACTCTCTCGTTCATATGCATGGAAAATCGATCAAATTTGTTCGATTTTCAATTAGGGTGAACTCAAGAGAGTTAAGCGGCGCCCTCATTACTGCCATGGACTATATTTTCAAGCATCGTTAGGGGGTTCGTCAAAAGGGTAAATGCCATTGCCAAAGTGATTATTAGAGCAATAACTAAGGAGCAACTTTTTGTGATATCATCATATAATACCTATATGCATTGAGGTTGATATGCATCATTTTTGGTCCTTTTTTTAAAAACACATTCTTCCTTTTTAGGGCTAGTGTGGCTTACAGAATGAATTTTGCTTGATACCCAAAAGGTACAAAGTTGCCTGCATGGCCTTGAGCAAGTTACCTCGCCCTAGCTCACTTTGCGGCATTGCTCTACAATTGGTGTCGGGGTTATTCCTGTCTTGTTGGGGATGAATGAAGGGAATTTTATTTAATTCATTAAAAAATAATTGAGGTCAGATATTCATCTTTATTTGTTTCCTCAAAATATGTTTTCTTGGAGGAACTGCTTTTGTGCAAGTTACAAAGCAAATTAGAATTGTTGACATGTGTTAAAAAGTCGGCACGAAGAACTTAGGATCTAAAGTTATTACTTTATTATGCAAAATATTAATGATCAGGTTCGTTGAGTTGGTGGATTTGTTTTAAAAATGAGGCAGTAACAAAGATATAATAAATGTGAAGAAGAACTAACAATAGTAGTAGTTTTGTTATTATGGTAGTAGTAGTTGTTGTTATAGTAATAATAGTGGTGGTGGTGTTGATTGTAGTATTAGTAGTAGTAGTAGTAATGGTAGTGGTGGTGGTGGTAGTAGTAGTGGTAGTGGTGGCTGTGGTGGTTGGTGTAATAGAAAACATAGGCAGCAAATAATGATGATGATTGTGATTTGATTTTTAATTTGTTTCTTACATTCAATCTGCCTTCACTTGAATAGGGAGGAATGTCAGAACAGACACGAACCTATCTCTTACTGATTGAAGCCGTGCCACCTCCCGACACCTACTACATCCAACCATTTCCCTCAGACCTCACAATCTACGATTACATGTTTCTTAAAGAGGTGAATACTTAATTTGTCCTTGACTCTTTTTTTTTAATTTACTCCTGGTCTGGGAGACCCTTCGTATAGTACTCAAGGTAAAGGGAAATGTCCCAAGTATTATAAGACTTGTTTTTGTTGATGGGTGAATGTGATGTGATTTGTTTTTCAGTTAAAATACTACTGAAGACTGACAAATTGATAAACTAATTGTCTGAACTAAGAATATCAGCTAAAGTAATAATTTGAGGACTGTATGGGCTCTTGCTGATCATTTTGAATTTAGCTCTTGTTTGTATGGTCATATGAGAACTATTGTCCAATATAATATTTCCTACAAGACGGTCTATGAGGATGTGTTTGTCAAACAGATGAATAGTCAGCCTGTTTTTGTTTTTTTTATTCATCATCATATCTTGTCGCGCCAGTGAGTCAGCCAGTCCCGGGCAGTCTGGTTGCATTCCCTCAGGTCAGCATTGGTGCAGTGAGGTCCCAGCGAGCATTCGGACAGGATGTGGTCCATGGTCTGTCTGGGGTGACCGCATGGGCATTCAGTGCCCGGTGAGATTTTCCATTTAAAGAGGTTGGTGGCGGTGTTTCCCACCTTTGCTCTAGCTCTGTTCAGCGCCACACATTCTTTTCTCTCGAGGTCTGTGCCTGCTGGGAGCTTTTCTGTTGGGGGCTGGAGGGCATCGTTTGCTGTCTTGTCCCATTCTACCCATTTGTCCAGGCGGAAGAATGCTGAGTGGTCTGGGTGAAGGCTCTCTACTGTGAGGAAGCTTTTTCTTGATTTGAGCCTGCTTTTGGGGCAATTGTGGTCATGAAGGGGGTGTCTCTGGTCCATTTCCTGTTTGTATTTTTGTATTTGGGCATGAGCTTCCCTCCGGATGTGTGGTGGGGCTATTCCTGCTGCACGGTAGACCAGTGGTAATGGTGTTGCTCTCAGCTGGCCCGTTATGATCCGGCAGGCGTTGTTGAGCTCGGGGTCTAGCTTGGAGGCATGGCATGATCGGGCCCATACAGCTGAGCAGTACTCCGCAGTTGAGTAGCTGAGGGCCAATGCTGTGGTCCTTAGAGTTTTAGGGTCAGTTCCCCAGTTCATGTTTGCCAGCTTTCCAAGGAGGGCATTACGCATGGACACTTTTGCCTTGGTCTTCCTCACGTGTTCTCTGAAGGACAGAGTCCGATCAAGCGTCACTCCGAGGTACACTGGGTGGTAGTTGTACTCTAATGTCTGGCCATTCCATTTGATGTTAAGTTTTTTGTGGGCTTGGTGGTTGTTGAGGTGAAATGCACACACTTGTGTTTTCCCTGGGTTGGCGTTCAGCGAGTTTTTAGTGTAGTACTTTGTAAGGGTGTTTTTTTTATTAATCTCTTTTCATTGAATACCCCTGGTTGAATTTCTCTTCCAGCCCACATGGTCAAATCACAACCATTGTCCAATATAACATTTCCTACAGAACTCATTGTCTACAAAGACATGCTTGTCAAAGAGGTGAAAAGTCTGTTTTTGTAAAAGTCTCTTTTCGTTGCATACTGCTTGTGAATTTCATCTCTAGCCCTTATCGTCAAATCACGACCATTGTGAAATATAACAATTCCTACAGAACTAATTGTCTACATTAGCTCCAGCCCATATGATTGCCGAATCACAACCCGATAAAACATTTCCTTCAGAACTCACAGTCTAGAATTACATGTTTGTCGAAAAGGGGAATAGTCAGCCGCTTGTTGATGCTGCCCAACTTAACATAAAAATGGCTGTTATTTAGAGTCGTGAGCGTTAACATAAAAATGGCTGTTATTTAGAGTCGTGAGCGTTAACATAAAAATGGCTGTTATTTAGAGTCATGAGCGTTAACATAAAAATAGCTGTTCTTTAGAGTCGTGAGCATTAACATATAAATAGCTGTTATTTAGAGTCGTGAGCGTTAACATATAAATAGCTGTTATTTAGAGTCGTGAGCGTTAACATATAAATAGCTGTTATTTAGAGTCGTGAGCGTTAACATATAAATAGCTGTTATTTAGAGTCGTGAGCGTTAACATAAAAATAGCTGTTATTTATAGTCGTGAGCGTTAACATAAAAAATAGCTGTTATTTAGAGTCGTGAGCGTTAACATAAAAATGGCTGTTATTTAGAGTCGTGAGCGTTAACATAAAAATGGCTGTTATTTATAGTTGTGAGTATTAACATAAAAATAGCTGTTATTTAGAGTCGTGAGCGTTAACATAAAAATGGCTGTTATTTAGAGTCGTGAGCGTTAACATAAAAATAGCTGTTATTTAGAATCGTGAGCGTTAACATATAAATAGCTGTTATTTAGAGTCGTGAGCGTTAACATAAAAATGGCTGTTATTTAGAGTCGTGAGCGTTAACATAAAAATAGCTGTTATTTAGAGTCGTGAGCGTTAACATAAAAATAGCTGTTATTTAGAGTCGTGAGCGTTAACATAAAAATGGCTGTGATTTAGAGTCGTGAGCGTTAACATAAAAATGGCTGTTATTTAGAGTCGTGAGCGTTAACATAAAAATGGCTGTTATTTAGAGTCGTGAGCGTTAACATATAAATAGCTGTTATTTAGAGTCGTGAGCGTTAACATAAAAATAGCCGTTATTTAGAATTGTGAGCGCATGAGTTAATCCCAATATCTGTAGCTCAAAAAAAACAGTTATAAATGCTTGTTTCCCTTTAAATAGGACACTGATCTATGTCAAATATTTTTCTACCAAATCCCAAGGAGACTTCCACTCAATCATTACTGACCGGCGGATAAAGGGGCCAAATAAATGTGACCATGTTGCCTTGTATCATCTTGGGTAAACCAGACACTAAAAAGAGATTTTTAGCTTAAAATGGCCAGAAATGTGAAATTTTAAGTTTTTGTCTGTTTAAGAAAATCCATTCTTTCTCCTCAATATAACATAAAAAAACGTAGCCCCAGTCACATACTCCAAACCATAAGATTAACTTTTATCATCTAAACACAACCCACTATAATACCGTTTAGAGGCAATGGGTCACAAGTTTAAGTGGGTGCAAACCAGTTCTTCTTGAATATAAGTTGATTGTTTGTTGAATGAGCTATTGCACATCTATACGAGCCAAAAAAAAAACAAAAAAACAACTGTTTCTGTCGTCTGTCTGGACTGGAGGAGATGCAACAACGTTTTTATTATTTTTGTTATTGGCTGAAGAAGGTATTTGAGTCCAAAACGTTCCATGTTTGGTATTTTGTTCTTTATTTTTCTTCTTATTGAAGAAACGGTTTTTATTCATTTTTTTCATTACATTTTATAGCACATAGCTTCAAGCAGCTTTGTATTTTATAAGTAGGTATACTTTATATTCTTTGACTTGTCAATGTACAGAAATTTGAAAAACCGAGGAAGAAACATCCCTCACTGGACGAGGAGGAAACTTATGAGGACTTGAAGAATTTACTATCAAATGGCAGAGACTCTTCATCTGGAAAGGTTGTTGACCCTGAATTGAAGCATATGACTATTACTGTTGATATATATATCATATATATATATGTATGTATATATAATGTATTTGAAAAATGTACCCGACTAGACTACCAATGTTTTTTTAATGCTTTTTTTCTGTAATGAGCGAATGACCCTCTGATGGCTGGGGAACAAGGTGTAAGAGAAATAAATGAAGTGAGTGGAGAAATGCCATATTAAAATAGAGAATTAGATTTTGCCACAACAGGGAGTTGACCCTGGTCCGGACTGTTACTGCACCTCTGTCTGGCCACAAGAGGGACACTCTACAATTGACACCATAGAACGTCCCTCTCTAGGCCAGGCAGAGGTGCTTTAACAGTCGGGTTCATTGCTGCACAAGTTTTTATTCTTTATTATCATCTGGCACTTCTCTTCTCACTTCCATTTCTTGTTATCATCAACACAAGTGCCTGCTCTTCTCTACTTTCTGAATTGAATTGAAATAGCTTGAAGGCGACACAAGCAATATACTTTTTAATTAATATGGGATTCATTGTTGATCTGTAGACATATTTGCACGTGTAAAAATTAAGAGTTCAGCTGAGCGATAGGAAATGGGTAGATGCATGGTGGCAACATGCCTAGTATCATGTTGTGCCCCTGCTTCTTCTTTGACTTCTTCTTCAAGGCGGATCCTTCTTGGACGTAGCCTCCCAAACAGCATGACGGAAGTCCTCTCTGGTTCCCAACCGTGCCATTTGTCCTGCATCTGTGGATGTTCTCCCTATCCATTCTACTATGTCATGAGAACCCCTTCACATTGGCTGCAACCGTCTTGTTATGTGCCTCCTCCTGCTTACTCTATTATAATGTTTTTATCTTTTCCATCATTTAAATTTCAAAGTATATTTCGTTTGTGTGTTGACAAGCATCAGTAACACACTTTATAGTCACCTGGAACAACTACAAAAGACGTCTAACTTCTATGTCATGGCACAAGACCGAAGGGCTAGAGCTCAGGTGGTCACTGGTTCGGATAAGTAAGTAAGTGTGTTGACAAAGAGGAAATCACTAAAATAATGGTAATACTCAATACATGTTTATTATTTGTCTGAGGTGGAACATAAGTATTCGTGATCTACAATCTTGATAAACTGTAAAGATATCAAACTTTTAGTACCCTGCTCCTGGTGCTGATGATAACGTTTGACATTCTATCCAATTACCTTTACTTTACAGAAAAAAACTTAGCGGCTGGTATCAAGGAAATGTTGAAAAGTAAATATATGTTACAGTGAATGGCATAATCAGTCGGATGGTGAAAAGGTTTGAACTGAGATATTGCTAAGTTTAGTTAGAAGGTCAATTTTGATCAAAAATGAGTTATTGTCATAAATGATTAAATCAACCCTTGTTGTACATCTTCGGGAAATTAAAAAAGCTTAATTTCACTTCTAAATATTTTTTACAGCTAGTCAAGTTGAAAAAGTATGAAATCTGAGAAAAGTTGCTGGATACCTTTTCCATACAGCTGACCATAACTTCTTGAAAAATCACCCGATTTACTTCAAATAATAATAATAATAATAATAATAATAATAATAATAATAATAATAATAATAATAATAATCTTTATTGTCCAAATTAAAGGCAATTCATGTGAGGTAAACAATGCTCAGTTTGGTTCATGGTATGAACATCAACACATTTAAAAATACAAACACAGCCATACACGAACATACACGCTTGCACATTGTTTCTACACATGTATACAAAAGAAATGAGCGTACATACAAACACAACATACATACATACATACATACATACATACATACATACATACATACATACATACATACATACAGGCACACAGACAGACAGATAGAACGATACGATATATTTGCTGGGACAGCAGATAACCATATTATAAATATAGTGTCTTATATTAAGAAGAAGATGGCAATGGTTGTGATGATGATGATGATGATGATGATGATGATGATGATGATGATGATGATGATGATGATGATGATGATGATGACTAAAAATAATAAAGATTAAAATGCTCTGGGGAGCACATTCTTTCAGAAAATGCAAAAAAAAAATGCAAATCCGAAATTGTCACCTTCCGACTGATTACGTCATGATCTTACAACACATATGTTGAGAATGTAACTGGCAGAAAAGCTTTATATTGTAGATGTGCACTAACAATAATCTGTTTAAGAAGGCTTTAATTTTCCTTAGAAACATTTTAAGATATTTGCTTCTATTTTCTAGTTAATTTCTTTTCCATTCACACAGGTTTGCGGGAAGTGGGTGCCATGGTCCGCTGAGCTAAGCTCCGTGCCTCCTATATCTTCGGAGGCTGCCTTCAATGAAATCATTGTTCCCACTATGGATACTGTACGCTACCTGGTTCTCATGCAGATGTTGACCAGTTGTCAAAAACACTTCCTGATATGTGGACCCACAGGAACAGGAAAAAGTGTATATATCACGGTGAGGTTTGGTTGGGTTTTTTTTTTTGGTTTTTTTTTAGATTGTTTTTTTTTTTTTTTTTTTTTGGTTTTTTTTGTGGAGTTTTTTTGGAGCCATTTTTGTTGTTGTTTTTGTGGTATTACTCATAGATAGGGAAAAACAGTCCAATCAAATCAAATCCATACTTTTTCAGTTTCAACATTAAAGATAAACGCAACACTTATGTAGTGTGGGATTGTGTTATGTTAGGTTATGTTTCTGTTTGACAATTACTATGTCCTTCGTACATCGGTGAAAGAAATGTTTTCTAATTGGCAAGTACTTTTCATAACTCAGAATTTCTTGAGATTTTTTAACACGATACCAATTAAAATGCAATGTCAAGGCCGTATGAAATCTTAAATAAAGAGACATCACAAGACTTTTCTTCATTTCTTTGTGATTTTGTTGAAAAAGAATACTCCTATTCAAGATATACTGTGGAAATAATCTGAGGCAGACGTGAGCTGAGAAACTCGGTTCCCTACTTTCCTCAGAGATTGCTTTTCAGAGACAAACCTCAAAACATTTTATATTGAGACAGTTGCCTTTTTGGCATTGTCATAGTCTAAGAGAGATAATTATAATATTATATCATCCCCTAATGTAATTTAGAGTTGTCCTCAAATTTGATCAAGTGCCTGACGCACGGACCTTGGTTTTTGTGGATTATATTTCAGTCACTGTTTAGTCTTGTGAGCTTGAGGATGTGTGTGGGTAAATATGGAGACGACCGCTTGATGTAGTTTGAAATGTATTTTTGTGTTTGAATGTTTGTAAGTATGTCGTCAGGTGGTGCAAGTATTGTTCTGAAATAAATTATTTTAGTTATTCCTTTTGTTCAATGAAGGATCCTGTCCATCTTATTAACTCTATATCCCTTGGTGTGCACTCATACAGAAGTTGTACCATCAAGCTTACTCACCTTCTGTCTATCTCTTTTTCTCTTCTTCTCTCCATCTTTGCTCATATTTCAACATTGTGAGCCTTGAGCCTTTTCTCTCTGGGTCTCTCTAATGTTACAAGCTGCATTTGCCTGCTGTCTTATGACAAAGTGGTTTCCTTGAGCCCCTCTATAACAACCTGTAACAGGCTTCCTTAAAATGCTGATAATTATTTACAATTAATTGAAATCAAATGCTATAGGCATAACTTTTTTTTAATGTGATTAGGAAGTCAAAACTTTATTAACCTTACAACAACCTTGACATTATCATGAATTATTTTCAGGACTTTTTGCTGAAACAGTTGAATAGTGATGTCTACAAACCGAACATCATCAACTTCTCAGCCCAGACCAGCTCCACTCAAACCCAAAACATGATCATGTCCAAATTGGACAAACGACGGAAGGGTGTCTACGGACCTCCACCTAACAAGAAAGCTGTAGGTTTATTGGTTAATAAGAAATATAGGGTACAGAGAAATGCCAGATGAAAACGGAGAATAAAAATATTACAGTGTCCAAGTATGGCTGGATAGATCTGTGCATAGTGCGACTGCTCGCTGATCTTTCTCTCTTTCTCAGCCAGGCAGAGGGTGTCGTATCAATTGCATTCCAAGTTCTGACACATGGAATTTTTTTTCTCTGTTTTCATCAGTCTCTAATCTATAATCTTTTTTATAATGCTCAAGTTTATACCCTATATTTCTCATCATTATTGATATGAATGGCTGCTCTATACTTTTTCTGAGGTTTGCTGTTTGAAATCGTAAACAATATTTCTATTTTTAAAGATATGAATTCCCCATTTGTTATCCATCACCTCAAAACCGTTTCGTGTTGGTGTGGTTTAGATGCTAAATATTGAATTTATAGTCAGAAATGTAAAACTTGGATTAAATTTGGATGTTTTCTTGAGGAGAATGAATATGATTTATCAAATTGACTAGGACTAAAATTTCACATTTCTTGTCATTTCAACTTTAAAACCTCTTTTTGGCATCTAGTATATATATATATATATATATATATATATATATATATATATATATATATATATATATATATATATATATATGTATATGTATATATATATATATATATATATATATATATATATATATATATATATATATATATATATATATATATATATATACATAATACAATTTTGTGGCGATGGAAGACAGATTCATTTATAGATGCCTGTTGTATTTCCTGTCAGACATTAAAATGAAGCGTTATGTCAACTAGAAGTCAGCTATCTAAGTATATATTCTTTAATCTAAGACGGTTTTGAAGTGTGGCCTTTTTGCATTATACTACCGCCAGACAAAAAAAATTGCTTCATGAAAATTTGCAAAAACTCTCTCAATTGTAGGATCACAAAATTGAAATTTGAGAGTAAAAAAAACAACATTACATATATGGCCAACTTACTTACTTATCCGAACCAGCGACCACCTGAGCTCTATCCCTTCGGTCTTGTGCCATGTCGTAGAAGTTAGACGTCTTTTGTAGTTGTTCCAAGTGACGATAAAGTGTGTTACTGATGCTTGGATTTGGTGGGAGGAATGTGCATCTCAGGTCTTCAAGAGGTTGACATTCAAGCAAGTGGTGTGTTACTGTTTCATTGGGGTGTTGACATAGGGGGCAGGAAGGGGATGTGTCTTGTAATTTTGCTTAAATGGTTGTTGAGCGGTATGTGTTGTGTTCTTAGTTGAAAGATGATGCTTTGCTGGTGCCAACAATGCACTACGAGTTTGCACTGGTGCCATCCATCATGACATTCATGAGTAATGTCCAAGCCAGTTCTCAAACCACAAACAACACATTTCACTAGAACAAGCCACAAAAACAATTTCATTCCACTTTCTAGCAGCACAAATTACTGTAAATTCTTCTCATTCTTTCCTAGATCAATTTTGGACTGGAGCTGACTTTCTGAAGGTTCAAATCAGCTCGAAACTTTTGAAACTTGTTCACACCTCCTCTTGCACATGTGTTCCAGCCAGAGGAACTCACTCGGCAAAGCCACACTTTCATCTCCTTTTTCAAATATAGACCCACCAACTTATTTATTTTTGTGCGGCTATGTGTTCTAGTGGTATGACACTCACTTTCGGATTGGAAGGTCCTGGGTTCGAGCCTTGCTCGATGCATAGTTGAGTCCTTGGAAAAGGCTCTTTACTCACATTCTCTCACCGTACTCTGGTGTAAAATGAGTACCTGGCCGTTAACAGCGTTGTCTCTGTCTGAAAAAAATTGCAATATCGCCTAATAGGCTTTTGTACATGTTACGTGTTGCTGTTGGTCAGGGACCCCTTGTAAAGTGCTTTGAGCATGTTTAGTGAATATTGCTCTATATAAAAGCTCAAGTTTGTCATTATTTGTCCAAAAAACAAAGTTTTACTCGGATTGTAACATATGTCAAAATCTTCATAATGAAAGTCGACATTTTATAACAGATGAGATATACATTACATATGTTGTTTCAGATTGTCTTTGTGGATGATTTGAATATGCCTATGCCAGAACAGTGGGGAGCTCAGCCTCCTATTGAACTCTTACGTCAGTGGCTAGACCACTGGAATTGGTACGACCTGTCCGACACGTCACCCATCAAACTGATGGAGATGCAGTTCATTGGAGCCATGGGACCCCCTGGTAAATCATTCAAAGTGTTGTTGTCATGTGTAGCCTGTTGTATCAATCTAAACAAAAAACAGCCACAAATTTGAGACAGTCATTATAATTCTTCAAACTTACAGTTTAGAGTATATATCTTTGAGGGCCTGACAGCTCTGTTTTGTAGAGCACTCACTACACATGCAAACAGATGTAGATCAAATCTAGGTGATTTTTTTTTTGACACCCCCCCCCCCCCCCACCACCACCACTGTCCACCTGACAGTGATTGGGTAACTGGTAGGTCTGTTAGATCTGGCAAAAAGTACTCTGCAATAGATTAGCATCCTATCCAAAAGGTACCAAACAATTTCTATTGTCTGTTTGAAAAAAAAGAGTGAAAAAGCTGATTATATCTTTCCTCATTTGGTTCACTATAAATAGCACATATTAACAACACGAGATGGATATTGTTTTGCATCAAGGACGTGTGCATTGATGCTTTTCGTTTCTTCTGTAGAATTTTGTCAAAACCAGTTACGTGCTTAGAGAATGACAATAGATTGTCCATATTTTATTCAGCTCTAATGGAAATATGTGAATCTAAAAAGGAAAATGCAGGAAAAGTATAAACTGATTTTGTTTTTTCATTTTTTACAGAGATATAAGCAATTCTAAGGCAACTTTTACTACTTTAATATGTTGCACCTACCAAATATGCATCCATATGCATGATAATTATTTTTTAGGTTGATGATTTATATAAAAATGCTGAAAAATTGACAACCTTAACGTTTTAAGGGGGTAAATAGACACATATAACGCCATTAAGCAAACTTGAGCAATTTTGAAGGTAAAAACAATAAATGCGACCTGAGTATTAAAAAAGTGATACCTTAACTGTTAGTGTAGTTTCCTGAAAACAATCAACGAATTAGACTGGAATGCTTAATATAAAAAAAACTTTAGATAATTTCCTATCATTTGATACATTATTTGCTCCACTCCGTTTAATTCTTCTACAAGCTCAATTTATAATCCTCCACCTTTTCGTCAAATAGCATGTTTACAGTCATTGCATTTCATCTCTAATTTGTAATGGTTTACACAGGTGGAGGCAGGAATTTCATAACACCTCGGTTCCTGCGACATGTGAATACCATAGCAATCAACGTGTTTGAAGATGATACCATGATTACAATATTCTCAAGTATCTTGAAATGGCATTTCAAAGTCAAGTAAGATATTGTTACCATTGTCTCATATTAATTAATGTGTGGCTCGGCGACTCAACGGTACGGTGTATTGTCTTGTCACAAATGTCAAGCAATGTTAAGCTTGATCAGAGGCTGGATGGTTGACAGTGATCGTGGAAAATTCTTGGTCTCAATGTTGTGTCCTTGCATAAGACACTTAACACACCAAATCAACTCGGCTGTGAATGAAGACCTGGCTATAGGCAGTGATGAATATTGTAAGATTTGTCAGTACAAAAAGGGTGCCTAACAGTCAACTGGTACTATATGGCGTTTTGGGAGATTTTAATAAAATGTAGAGCATGGTAAATCTGTGGAAATGCGCTATATAAATATTCATTGTTGATTGCTATATAATTAATTTTCAAACTTATTGTTATGATTATAGAATTTGCAGACTTAATAAAGAATTAACTATTATTTAAGGGGATGTGTACATGTACAATTTTTTATTCAATTTTAGCTTCTAAATAATTTTCATTTGGCGATAGGTAAATGTTTTTATTTCAACCTGTACATTTTAAAATAAATTCATTGCATTCAATTACATCAGTCTATATCATCTTTAAGTCAAAAGTATTTTTACATAATAATTTTAGCACCACATGAATTCTGAAAAAGATAATTTGTGGGCTGAGGATTAACTGGTTCTTTCTATCAAATGCATACAGTCAAATTTTAAATGGCTTCATCTGACAATATTTTTTGTTTAAAAGGGGTTATCCGATCAAAAGTTACATACAAAATTGTGGATGACGTTCATATAAACTTTAAATCAATTTTTCTCAATTTGAAGACATCTAAAGATAGAACCAGTTAATTATCAGCCCCTGTGATATTTCCATAACAATAGTGAGTAGGATGGATAATGACTCTCTTTATAAACCTTCATTGCATAACAAATCTTTACGTTCAGCTCTTTTTTTTTTTTGGTTATTTTTAAATTTATTTCCCAGTGAGTTTCCAGTTGAAATCAACAAATGCGTCAAAAACATCGTCAAAGCCACCCTGAACGTCTACACAGAGGCCATCAAAAATCTCCTGCCCACACCTGCTAAAAGTCATTACCTCTTCAACTTGCGGGATTTTAGCCGAGTCATTCAGGGAGTATTGCTAAGCAAGCCGAGTACAACTCCTGATCAGGATGCTGTCAAACGTCTCTGGCTCCACGAAGTAATGTCAATCGTTGTGAAGATTTGAAAAAAAAAAACATTTTTTTATGTATTTAAATGCCCTTGACTATTTTAGCACCAAATTAAATTGTTTTATGGCTTTATAAATATGGTCTAATGGTATGACACTCAGCTTGTATATAAGTCTAAGGTTGGAACCTGCCGTGTGCAGCACCAAGTTCAGTCCTTGGAAAAGGTTCTTTACTCACATTTTCCCACTTCACTCAGGTGTAAAAGAATGTCTGGCCGGTTAGAGCATTGTCACAATCTCTACGGCCTTGTACCAAAATCGATCCAGGGTCAGGTACTGGTTTGTGGCCACTGACCTGGCTAGTGCAGCTTGGTGTTCTTGTGGTTTGTCACTCATCCCCTTACGGCTATGTGGTCTAGTGGTATGACACTCGCTTTCGGATCGGAAGGTCGTGGATTCGAGCCTCGCGTTTGGCGCATAGTTGAGTCCTTGGAGAAGGCTCTTTACTCACATTCTCTCAACGTACTCAGGTGTAAAACGAGTACCTGGCTGTTAACAGCGTTGTCTTTGTCCAAACAAAAATTTGTAATATCGCCTAACAGGCGTCACGTCCCGTTCTAAATGTTACGTGTTGCTGTTGGCCAGGGAGCCCTTGTAAAGCGCTTTGAGCACGTTTAGTGGATATTGCGCTATATAAAAGCTCAAGTTTTTTTTTTTTTGTTTTTTTTTCTTACATGTGGGTCTCGAGTTCAATTCCTGCTCTAGGCAGTGCAAAGTTACTTCCTCGGGAAAGGCTCTTTCCTGACAATTTCTCATCACAGGTGTAAAATGAGTACCCAGCCTGTCACAGTGTTGTCTTTTTCTAAAAAAAAAAGTTGTAATAGCACCTCACATGTGGCATGTAGTGTTTTGTACGCCTAGTGTTGCATTTGGCTTTAGATTTCTTATAAAGTCATTCAATAGATATTGTGCCACATACAAAAAAAATAAAAACAAACAGAGCAATCTTTTAAAAGATAAAATTACTTGATCGTTTTCACATCAGGTAAACCGTGTGCTTGGAGATCGTAAAAAAAGCAAAAAAAAACAAACAAAGCAATCTTTTAAAAATTAAAATTACTTGATCGATTTCACATCAGGTAAATCGTGTGTTTGGAGATCGTCTCATTGACGACAGCGACAGGACTTGGCTCTACAATTGTCTAAGGGAGACAACTGATTTGCACTTAGACTCACACTTCGACATTCTTCTGGGGCATCTGGACATTGAGTTATCAGGAACTGTAACGGAAGACAATATGAGGTCCCTTATCTACTGCGATTTTACCGACCCGACCATGAGTGACAGAAGCTATGTGCCTGCCAATGATCTCAATTCCATACAGGCAATCTTGATGAATTTTTTGGCAGATTTCAACCAGATGACGAAAAAACCAATGGATTTGGTTCTCTTCAGGTTTGTTATGCCATAGCATCATTAGATACCGTTGCTTAGGCATTCCATGAAGGAATATAGATAATCCATCAAACAAGATGTCTGATGTCAATAGGAATCACCCATGTTGTCCAAAGTGAGCAAATTGGCAGTTGATAATCTTGCCGTAGTAAAAAAACGAAAGTGCCTGAAGTGGGGCTTGAACCCGGGACCTTCTGGGCCACAGTGTAATGCTTTAACCACTTGGACACACTTGTTGCTATGAAGAATATGATAGATAAAATAGCAAGTGGTGGGAGCTGCCTGAAGCTGGGATCATATTTATCTACCAAAAGGTGAAAATGATAAGGCTGAGGATGGAACCAGTACTATTTCCAACCAAAACCTTTCCATTATCATTTTCCGGTAGGTTTTTGTTTTTTCAATAAATAGGCAAGCACAAATTTGGTCCAAAAGTTTCCTTATTTTTAACGCTTTGGTCTGGGTTTAAATAGAAAAAAGCTCGCCATCTGGTGTTACTTATAAATTTTTCTGTTTTGTTGATTAGAGATTTTAGGTATTGTTTGTTGGTCGAGATGTGGCTATTCTTCATTGAGTAGTGAGTAGTCAAAATTAGTACTTATCAGGTTAATTTCTGGTTTAAATAAAGTGCTCAAGGAGGGCTTGATATATAAATTATTTTTTTTTGAAGGATATGCAGGGAATTTTGCAGAACAAGGACACCATAATGACAATGAGACAGAAGTAGTAGCAGATGTTCATCATTGGGGCTGAGATAAGTCATCTCTGTGTGGACACCAGTATGGTGAAAAATAAAGTACAAGTGTTGTAGCTAAGATTCTAAGCCTTGTTTTGATAAATGATTTAAGCATCAGCTATCGATAACAATAAATAAGTTGTTTTTTTTTAAACAGAACTTCAATATGAGCACACACTGGTAGTCGTAGTAACAATAATTGTCCTATTTCTTGCCAGGTTTGCCCTGGAGCACGTGTCACGAATAGCCCGAATCATCAAACAACCCTGCAGTCATGCCTTGCTGGTTGGGGTGGGTGGATCGGGGAGACAGTCTCTCACCAGACTGGCTGCGTACATTTCAGACTATGAACTCTTTCAGGTGGGAGAATGCTTTAGATAGAAGAACCATGATTTAGCATTTCAATCCCTTTGTTTTCTGTTTCTTGTGTAATGTGATGAGAAAGAATATAAAGATGATGAGGAGGAGGAAGAAGAAGAAGAGCAACAATGAAAATATAAAGATACAAAAAAATTACAGTGATTGGTCTATCATTATTATCCAGTTTTTGACCTTTATTGGATTTGGGACCAAGGGAAACCAAACATTTGGCTCTGTCTGAGGTCACGAAATATACAATATAGTTTTAAAATTGTACTATAAGACTCCAGTTGTACTATTTCCCATACGAATCATTACTAAAGTCAGTGAATATAAAAATATCAGAAGAGTAAATATAATCTTAATGTAAGATGAGATGAGAAGTAGATTTTTGTGTCATTAACAAAACATGGCATTTGTTGCGTATTACTCCAATGTGTGTATTGTTAAATGAGGTAACAACTTATATTATAGTGACCCAATTAAATACAATAGAGACGGTTCAAATGAAGATGTTAACCGCCAAATAAACTGTCCTAAAATTGTATAAAAGCCTAGCATTAATAATTATAATTAGGTCTGCAACTACAGCATTAAAATGAGGGTGAAGGTCATCAGTCATTAATTATTTGACGAACGACAGCTTATCTATCTTCACCTTTGATATGAAATGTTGAAGCCAATAGTGCAATTACGTCATAGCAGCAGGCTTAATGCATTTTGAGCTTGACTGTTTTTTTCCTATTAGAGACTACTAAAGGGGTGTAGAATAAAGAGAATAAAGACTGTTTGTCTCTGAAATGTTTTAGGTGGAGATTTCAAAAACGTATTCGTCAATTGAATGGAGGGAGGATCTGAAAAGGATTTTAAGGAAATCAACAGAGCTGCCTCAACCATCCGTTTTTCTCTTCTCAGATACACAGGTGAAACGAAGATCTAATTATGTGTTTACTTGTGTGTGTGTGGGGGGGGGGGTCTTTTAATATTATTTCTTGGATCGCTATAATATAACTGAGTTTAAATGACGGCTTTTCATGAAATGGCACGACGTTAAATACACACAATTTTCATTTTTTTAAACAATTTTATTATAGGAATAGAATTATAAAGTTAAATGGGTTGTAATTATCTTTTAACAACAATAATGTACTAAATATTGTGATTTCTTCCTTGAAAAGACTTTCAATGCTATGATCATTACATCTATGGACCAATCGGTACACCTACTCATAACGGTATTTGGTCAGGATGAATCAGACTCCAAACGGTGAATTTAGAATCTAAACTATAAGAAATACGAACTTAGATATTTTTTCTTAATGTGATAAATTGTATTTATTTTCCACCATAACGAATAGAAATTAACCCCAAGTTTCATAAATGTGGCTATTGGATTCAATTGTCTGATGTCACTTCCGCGCAGCAACGAGCAGTTTGGTTCTAAACAAATAAAATCTGTACTTTTTATTCTTCATGCTGGCTAGAACTTTTTCACATGTCATGTGATGAGAGTGTATAACAGTCAAAACATGATCAGATTTATAATGTTTTTCTCCTCTGGATACACTTTTATGCTCGCCGGAGAAATATTTCATAATGGCGTCCACCATTGTTCCGATAGATTAGAACCAGTTACTATGCGTCATTACGAGGGAAGTGACGTCACGACTGTCGAAGCCTATTTCCAATATCTCGTTCATCTGACATATTACCACTTTGAGACAGTCAGTCACATAAAAAGATGTAATGCATATTTTACTTTGTGGAAAAGCCATTTATTGACATTTTAATTTGTTGTTTTCCTTTAGCTCTTTATATCCAATAAATAAGGACTTGTTATATTGCAATTGTAATTTCAGATTAAGAAAGAGTCTTTTCTCGAAGATGTCAATGGTCTTTTGAACTCTGGGGAAGTTCCAGGGCTGTTTGACGTGGAGGAAAAAGTAGAAATCTGCGAAAAAATGAGAGCTTATGACAGGTATTTTAGTTGGGAAGAGGGCCTATGAAATATATTTATTGGTTGAATTTAAGTATTGGGAGACATGCAAAAGACAGGCTTTCAGTTCAAGTCCCATCGCCACTTTAACGTTTTTATTCTCTGTTGTCTTCTGGCACCTCCCTACTGTCTGTAATGCAGATCTTAGTACAGTTTGTATCGTCATAGAAATAAAGGATGTGTTTGAAATCGAGTTGGGTATGAATGACAAATTTTTAAGGCTTCATGGAGATGATGGCGTGAGTGAACAGAGGGATGAAGTTTTATAAATTGACAAATAAAGTGGGATACTTGCTCTATTGTGTTTTGAGTTTCCAGATCCGCTTTTTAAAGTTGTAAGTGCATTGAAATAATAATAATAATAATGCACATTTATATTGCACAACCTACCCCCCCCCCCCCCCCCCCCGGGTTGGAGGCTCTGGACGCATAAGTATATTATTATTAGAAACAAAGTTTGGATATTAAAATGCAATGGTACAAGAATTCTTGTATTTATATTCTGTAGGTATTTCAAACAATCTTTATTTCATTATAATCAATCTAAAAGCATTGAGAGAAAAAAATACTATCACTTGTCTGTCTTGTTTTAGTTGAAATCAGTAGCTTGACAGTTTGACATTTCAAAGCAGGTGTATGTGCTATGTCAGTAGGTATTACTATTTATGGTAAGCGATAGAGTAACATTATTTTTATTTCTTAACTACAGGTACAGGTAACTGTTTATATTTTCTTTAATTCTATGGTCATAGAACAAGAGAAAAAAATCATCAGACGGACGGTTCACCAGCAGCTCTCATGAATTTATTCATCTCCCGAGTCCGAGATCAGCTGCACGTGGTGCTGGCCATGAGCCCAATAGGAGACGCTTTCCGATTACGACTTCGGAAATTCCCATCTCTCGTCAACTGCTGTACTATTGATTGGTTCATGGTAATCACTTGTTCTGTTCCATTAATCCTACACTGTCATTTATGATTGTATATAAATCATGCAACGTTCAAGCCATTATAAATGTCATGCCAGTAGCAATGGCAAAATAGCAATACAGAATAAACTAGGCTCACAAAAATCCTCTAGTAGTCCTTAAAGGCTGAGAACCTATAATATGTGAGGCTATGTGGTCTAGTGGTATGACACTGGCTTTCGGATCGGAAAGACCTGGGTTCGAGCCTCGCGCTCTGCGCATAGTTGAGTCCTTGGAAAAGGCTCTTTACTCACTTATTCTCACCGTACCAAGGTGTAAAATGAGTACCTGGCCGTTAACAGCGTTGTCTTTGTCCGAAAAAATTGTAATATCGCCTAACAAGCGGCATGTCCTGTTCTATGTGTTAAATGTTGCTGTTGACCAGGGACCCCTTGTAAAGCGCTTTGAGCACATTTGGTGGATATTGCGCTATACAAAGTTCAATTTTTTTTAAAATCTTTCTTATAATTCTTTTTTCTCCTTAAGCGCCAGTTTTGCTGGTTTGTTAGGGTACCTAATTCCCAATATTTTCCTTTTAACCTCTGGGTCAAGAATGTAATAAAATTTCAATTCACGAAATATCAAAAGACTTTTCTTCTATTCTAAATAGATTTGTAATTGAAAAAAGGATTTCTCTTTCAAACTATGACTATGAATATAATGTGACACAGGAATGGTTAGTAAATTTTCCTCTCCATTTTTATTGTGGGGAGGGGGGAGGGATTGAGGCAGACCATATAAATTTAATCTTAGCTAGAAAAAACATGAGCATTTATATAGTGCAATATCCACTAAAAGTGCTCAAAGCGCTTTAGAAAAGGATCGCTGACCAATAACAACACGTAACATGTAGAAAGAGACATGACGTCTTTAGGTGATATTACATTTTTTTCCAATAGGGACAATGCTGTTAACAGCCAGGTACTCATTTTAAACCTGAGTAAAGTGAGAGAATGTGAGTAAAGAGCCTTTTCCAAGGACTCAACTATGCACCAATCTAGGCTCGAACGACCTCAGGACCTTCCGATCCGAAAGCAACTGTCATACCACAAGACCACATAGTCGCACTTCATGTTGTCTGATCAGACTGAATCACAGTGAGCACAGCAAGTGAGTAGAATAGATCTGATCTAATCCTTATAGGTTATATGTTTTTTCTCTTCTCTCCTCAATTTTAGAGCTGGCCAAATGATGCCTTGGAGGCCGTGGCTTCTCGGTTCCTTGGGTCCATTGAGATGACTGAGACAGACAAAAATGGAGTCATCATCATGTGTAAATACTTTCATCAGTCAACGCAGGTATGGATGGAATAATCTATACAGGTCCAATTTTCAGACCAAGGATTATAATTTTGCGTGCATTTTATTTTTAGCATACAGAGCATGGTATATAAATGCCATCTACCATTATTATTATTATTATTATTATTATTATTATATTATTATTATTATTATTATATATATTATTATTATTATTATTATTATTATTATTTTATTATTATTATTATTATTATTATTATTATTATTATATTATTATTAATTATTATTATTTTATTATTATTATTATTATTATATATTATTATTATTATTATTATTATTATTTATTATTATTATTAATTATTATAATTAATTCTATTATTTTATAATATAATAACTTCAGTCTTTGAGATAGTGTAAAAAAAATTAAAATAATAATAATAGAATGTCTGTGATTGTTTCAGAGTGATAAAATGTGTATAATAAAAGTCAAAAATCAATGTTATAATTGTGGTTAATTATTTTCAGAAATGAGTCTTTGACTAACGTTGATTTTTACAAAATTCAACACGAAAAGACATCATTTTGAAATTATCATTCAGGCAGCTATTTGCTCTTGTGGTATGACACTTCCCTTTGGACTGACAGATGCAGAGTTTGAGTCATGCTCTGAGAAGTGCATAGTTGAGTCCTTGGAAAAGGCTCTTAACTGACATTCTCTCATCGTTCCCTTGTGTAAAATGAGTAGCAAGCTATTAACAGCATTTTATCTGACTGAAAAAAAATGATAATAATGCCTTACAAGTGTCATATCTTGTTCCTTATGTTAAGTGTTGCTGTTGGCTTGGGCCTCCTTATAAAGTGATTTGAGCATGTTTAGCGGATATTTTACTATATATATTTGCTCAAGTTTTGTTCGGGTTTTTAAGGGGGTGGAAGTGTTTTGGTTTTTTTTAAACATCACACTCGGTAGCTTCCCTTACCCGATTTGAACCAACTTAATATTCCAAATGCATCACCATCAGTCTAATTGTCATCTGAATTTCATACCAGAGTTTGTCTGTCCGATTTTTGCATGAGCTTGGACGTCACAACTATGTCACACCGACCTCCTACCTGGAACTCATAAACACGTTCAAAGTCTTGTTGGAATCCAATAGAGAGTGAGTAATATGGTTCCTGTTTTTTTTTTTTAGTTATATGTCGTGGGACAGCGTGGCTCAGCCGTATGGTCTTTGCTTCGTACCCGAAACGTACCGAGTTCAACTACCCGCCGTGTTGTGTGGCCTTGAGCAAGTCACCTAGCCTTAGCTCACTTTGCGGCGCTGCACTGCGGCTGACGCCTGGGTTATTCCAGTCTTCCCTTGGAATAGACCCTAAAGAAAAATTTCCCCCTTAGGTATGAATAAAGGGAATATATTTTTTTTTTTTTATAAAGTCTCATAAATTATTGAATTGTGGGCATGTTGTATTTCTGACATGGCGGTTTTTTTGCAAAATAAAATCCTATATTTTGCAAGCAAAATCCCAAATTTTGCAAGCTAAGAACAGCAAAATTTGCAAAAAAAATTTGCAAAATTTTGTGATTAATTTTCCTAAAAACCCATAATTAGTTCATGAAAGAGAAGGGTTCCATGGGGCTTGCAACAAATGTACGGTCAGTAAAAAGGAAGAAAATGAGATAGTAAAAAAGAAACTACTCTTGATTAATTATCTTCCACTTTCTACACGAGCTATCAAATAAAAAGGGAAAACAATTCGTCTTTTATTTTTCGCCTTTTTTTATTGTTGTTGTTTTGTTGGGGTTTTTTTTTGGGGGGGGGGGGGGGGGTTCTTTGCAAAATCTTGAAAATTTTCAAAAAAAACTGCAGATTTTGCGGCCGCAATGCAAATCAGTGATATTTTGCAATGTAAAAAACTGCCATGCCAGGTATTTGGAGGTGTAAAACTGCTGTTTTGATGACATTTATTAACATGACTCGCATGGCTGTGTGTTTATTCAAAATAATTTGGTGATGTTTATACAATTCTTGTATATCTCTTCTCTTTTTTTATTTGTTTTTAATAAATTACTTTTTGTTTCTTCTTAAAATCTGTTTAATATATTTTAATATTATTATTTAAAAATTATATTCTATCATTTATGTGTATGGCTTCATACTCAGATTACAAATCTTTTTTCCGAAATAATAATATAAAGTCTGCTGTATAGAGAAATGAATATATATATATATATATATATATATATATATATATATATATATATATTATATATATATAATATATATATACATTTACAGATAATAAATAAATAAATAATGATTGATAAATGAATAAATATTTAAATAAAGATAATAAATAGCAAAATAAATGCTTAGCTTCTGATATACTTTTTAAACATTCTAACCTTTGTAAATAAATAACAATTTAAAATGATTCCATTGACTCTCTCAGACAGGTCATGACCCAAAAGATGCGATACGTGGTCGGACTGGAGAAATTGGCCATGGCTGCTGGATCGGTGAGCGTCATGCAGCAAGAACTAACAGACTTGCAGCCCCAATTGGTGGTCGCTTCCAGGGAGGTGACTAATATCATGGCCATTGTGGAGAAGGAGTCCTTAGAGGTGGCTGCTGTGGAAAAGGTGAGGCTTTAGCTTGACGGACGGATGACGTGTGGTGTTGGCAATCGTGTTAGTTGCTGGATTGTCATCCATCGGATAAATATGTACACCCCAGAAAGACATTGGAGAATTAGTCCTGTTATCGTACAAGCAACAAAAACCTTTTCTTTGATTCTCCAATAATTTGATTGTAAATAAATATAGATCACTGTACCTATAATGATAATAACTTTAGCTTTTATACAGCTTAATGTCCACCAAAATATGCTCAAAGCACTTTATTAGAGGTTGCAAGCCAATAGCTACCAACATTTAACATTTAGATTTATGACCAGACATGATTCCTGCTGGGAGCTGTAGACTGAAAAAAGTAATTTCCAAAATTGAATATAACTGTGACAAATTATTAAGAATTCTAGGCTGTTCGTCTCTACTGAAAATTTATCTCACCTTGTATCTACCTTGCTGTAATTGTTTTATGTTTCTTGTTTCGAAAAACGATAATGAACTATCTACCTTGATAGTGATAGGGCATGACATTGCTGCACCACAAAAGGACAGTGGTGCCAGTATCCTCGTTGGCAGACAAACTCGGTGAACCTACTCGGCTTGGGTTAGCTCAGCAATGATATAGTCACTGATAAGAGACAACAAAACAGTGCAAGATTGCAGCTGTCTGTCAGTCCACATCTTGAACTTGGGACGGGAAACTGTTTTGAACAGACCTTTCTTTGCAAGATGCTACAGAAGTAACAACACATTATTCTGTCAGTGAGGGTTCCTTTTCATTGTCCATATTCTTGAATTGGAGGCCACGGCCACGTTATGTTTGGCTGATTCAGCTCATTGCCCGACACCAAAAGGCCTTCCGTCAAGCACCGCGCAAGCACTGCATGTCTGTAAGACCGGGCTGTGATCCGGCAACCCTGTGAAACCCATAACAGGAGGCGGGATCACATGAGGGAAAATGTCAACCCACGCCACAGATAAGTCGCTGATCGAAGGGGATGAAAATCAGCATAACAGGGATTAAAGTATGAAAAACACTTGTCTGTGATTTCCAAAAATTTTGATCGTCATAAAAATTTAAAATTGAGCTTTATATAGCGCAATATCCACTAAATGTGCTCAAAGCGCTTTACAAGGGGTCCCTGGTCAACAGCAACATTTAACATGTAGGACGAGACATGACGCCTGTTAGGCAATATTACAATTTTTCGAACAAAGACAACACTGTTCACGGCCAGATACTAATTTTACACCTGAGTACGGTGAGAGAATGTGAGTAAAGAGCCTTTTCCAAGGACTCAACTATGCACCGAGCGCGAGGCTTGAACCCAGGACCTTCCAATCCGAAGGCGAGTGTCATACCACTAGACCACATAGCTGCACATGCCATCGTAATAAATGCAGTACATCAAAACACGATATAATTCTCTCATGATTTTATTTGTGTGAGAAGTGTTATTGATTTTTTAATTATATTACTTGAGCTCTGGATTGTTCAGCTATCAATTCTTGGTATCCAAAGAGACATCTATTCTATTATTTTATCCATCTCTCTTCTCCTCTAGTAAACTCTAGTGGGATTAGCTAAGGCTTAAGTTGCATGTAGCCGCATCAGAAGCCAGACCAATCTTGTCTTGGGTTCCACTTGGGATAGTCCTACCAAGGAACTGACCCTTTCACTCGGGATAGTCCTACCAAGGAACTGACCCTTTCATTCGGGATAGTCCTACCAAGGAACTGACCCTTTCACTTGGGATAGTCCTACCAAGGAACTGACCCTTTCACTTGGGATAGTCTTACCATGGAACTGACCCTTTCACTTGGGATAGTCCTACCAAGGAACTGACCCTTTCACTTGGGATAGTCCTACCAAGGAACTGACCCTTTCACTTGGGATAGTCCTAGCAAGGAACGGACCCTTTCACTCGGGATGGTCCTACCAAGGAACTGACCCTTTCACTTGGGATAGTCCTAGCAAGGAACGGACCCTTTCACTCGGGATGGTCCTACCAAGGAACTGACCCTTTCACTCGGGATAGTCCTACCAAGGAACTGACCCTTTCACTTGGGATAGTCCTAGCAAGGAATTGACCCTTTCACTTGGGATAGTCCTAGCAAGGAACGGACCCTTTCACTCGGGATGGTCCTACCAAGGAACTGACCCTTTCACTCGGGATAGTCCTACCAAGGAACTGACCCTTTCACTTGGGATAGTCCTAGCAAGGAATTGACCCTTTCACTTGGGATAGTCCTACCAAGGAACTGACTCTTTCAATTGGGATAGTCCTACCAAGGAGCTGACCCTTTCACTCGGGATAGTCCTACCAAGGAACTGACCCTTTCACTTCCTTTTTTTTCTCATCATCATTTATATCTGCCTTTCTGATAAATAACAGCTTTTTTACAAAAGCAAAATACTAAGAACTGCACGTTTTAGCTGTAGAAGGATTTTGAGTTGAAACATTCCATGTTTAGTATTTTGTTCTTTTGTGAAACTATTACAATTTTTACAATCTAATGAATAGCAACGTTTGTAATCACTGCAAGCTTGCTTCTTATGTTTGTTTGTTTGTTTTTTAATTCCAGGTAGTGAAAGCCGAGGAAGCCATTGCCAACCAACAGGCATCAGCCGCCAAAGCCATCAAAGATGATTGCGATGCCAATCTAGCTCTGGCTCTCCCAGCATTGGAGGCTGCCCTAGGTGCTCTCAACACCCTTACACAAAATGTAAATATAATAAGGATGATGATAGTCATAATATCAATAGTAATAGCAATAATAATAATGATGATGATAATAATAATAATAATGATAGTAATGATAATAATAATAATAATAATAATAATAATAATAATAATAATAATAATAATAATAATAATATAATAATAATGATAGTAATGATAATAATAATAATAATGATAGTAATGATAATAATAATAATAATAATAATAATATTAATAATAATAATAAAATAGTAATGATAATTATAATAATAATAATAATAATAATAATAATAATAATAATAATAATAATAATAATAATAATAATAATAATAATAATAATAATAATAAATAATAAATAATAATATAATAATAATAATAATAATAATAATAATAATAATAATAATAATAATAATAATAATAATAATAATAATAAATAATAATATAATAATAATAATAATAATAATTAATAATAATAATAATAATAATAATATAATAATAATAAATAATAATAATGATAATAATAATTACTATATTATATAACCATGTTTTTGTTTTGTTGTTGTCGTTTTTTTTGTTTTTTTTATTTAATGATTAGGACATTTAAATATTTAGTGATGCCAAGTGTTATTCCACTAGACCACAAAGTGTTTTATTCCATCCCTAATCTTAGAAAACCCATTGATTAATGCATTGAACCCTGTTGAATAGAGATTTAAGTCAATGATTGTTTCATATTTGTACTCATCCTTTTGGTATAAATAAAGGTTGAAAAAAACCGTTGATTTGATTGGCCATCTGTAATAGTCTTTTGGTGCGTATGCATACCAATCCAATGTTTTTGGGGGATCAAAATGGTAGACAAAGAAAATACAACTGTATAAGAATGGCAAATCAATTGAATGTTTACGAAATATCTAGGAATGAAGGTATTCTTTTATGGCTATTTGTTATTTTTATCTCACATTAACACTCACTCACAAGCTCATGATGGTAAAATGTGCGCTAAAATTAACTCATTTGATAAATCCAAGGCCATGAAAGAATCCTATAATATACAACTAAACGTGCTCAAACTTATTGATAAGCTGTTCCACACCAACAGTAATACTGTTTATTATGTGGGATAAAGCAATGAAATATCACTTTTAAGTTTATGTCATGTAAGAAGTTTGCTCAATTTGTGTTTAAAGTTGATTTTATATTTTAAGAAATTACAAATAAAAAATTAAACAAACACAAAAGCAGACAACTCAATCTACCTATCAATGAAACTTTTAGAAAATCGGAATCAGAAATCAGAAAATATGCATAGTATAATATATTTATATACCTTGATCGGTTGAAAATAAGAACGATTGAAGATTGATTAGTTCCATAGCTTCTTTGCTCCAATAATATCTCTGGGTAAAGATAACATGTAAGCATTGGGAATGGATTTCAATTTGAAACAAAACCCCCAAAAAACACAACTTCTTTTGGCCACTTAAAGAATTTGATCGACAAAGAATTGAGTTAAGATACAAATATGAATAATACTTGCCGTTATCAAAAACAAATGTGATTTATTAAAATTATTTCAATATTATGTCATGTATAATTCATGGAATATATTTTCCTAGTCAGCCTTTAAGGAGATAAGTTGTCTCTATCAAAGGAAATATAATCTGTATTGCTTGTCACTCCTTAGGACATCACTCTGGTTAAGACCATGAAGAGCCCACCATACCTGGTCAAGTTGGTGCTGGAAGCCGTCTGTGTACTAAGGGGAATCAAACCCGAGCGGATCAACGCACCGGACGGATCAGGAAAGAAGATTGACGACTTCTGGGGTCCGTCCAAGAAAATGCTGGGAGATATGAAATTCCTTGAACAGTTGAAGGAATTTGACAAGGTTTGGAGTTGTCTTTAAATTTTCATATCTGGGTGGGGTTCCTGACCTCCCATAGTGGGCAGGGAGGTACTTACTGTGTCTACTATCTCCCTATATCTTTTTTCCAACTTGCTTTCTGTCTTTGTCTTGGAATGAGATTACTTGGTTTTGACAAATGCATATAGTTATTGTTTTGGGAGATGATATATTTTTCCTTGTATATCATCTCTCTGTTATGTATATTTATATTTGTTATTTTGAATGTATAATGTAAGCATTTGAGTGTATTCCTCTTTGTTGGATCGTGTGCTTGTGTCCAGATGAGACCTATAGATGATCTCAAACTAAGTACATTGATGGTGTGTTCTTGGAATCTACATCTGATCCCTATTTGTTCCCAGTTCCCCTATGTCTTACTTATTCTTGGGTGCTTTAATTGTAAGTCTAGAAATTTTAACTATCCCAATTTCTGCCTTTTTAATTTTTACTGGCGCTGATATGACCTAAATGTGTTCCAAGCGCCGTAAAATCCTTAAAAACATACAAATATAAATGTCCCTATGTGCCCCACTGTCTCAAAACGGTATTATTACAGGATGTACCAAGTGCTTAAAATGAATCTTCAATGGAAAAAAAAGAGGAGACAGAGTGTAGTTAAGTTAATGGCATAGGACTAAAATTAATTAGTAATAATGATGATTACAATGATGGTGATAATAATAACAATAATATAATAATAATGATAATAATAGTAATAATAGCAATAATAATAATAATAATAATAATAATAATAATAATATAATAATAATAATAATAATAATAATAATAATAATAATAATAAAATAATAATAATAAAATAACAATATATGATAATAATAATAATAGTTATAAAAATAATAATAATAATAATAAAATAATAATAATAATAATAATAATAATAATAATAATAATATATATAATATTAATAATAATAATAATAATAATAATAATAATAATAATAATAATAATAATAATAATAATAATAATAATAATAATAATAATAATAATAATAGTTATAATAATAATAATAATAATAATAATAATAATGGTTTTGATAATAATAATAATAGTAACAACAACAACAATAATAATAATAATAACAACAACAACAACAATATAATAATAATAATATAATAATAATAATAATAATAATAATAATTAACAACAACAACAATAATAATAATAATAACAACAACAACAACAACAATAATAATAATGAGCATTTCTACAGCCCATAACCTTGACAATATCATACTCTGTGGCCAAACTCATACAATGACATTGGATAAAACATTTGCATTTATATGTCAATAACCCACATACTATCAATCGACAAATACAAATATATCCATCATAATACAAGACAATCAAAGGCTCTATGTAAGATATTTCTCATTTTTAAAATGTATCTTAGATAGAAGAAGAAAGAGAGAGGGTTGGTCCCTGCTAGTAAGACAATCATGTAATGTTATAAAATAAAGTTTTCTTTCCAATGAAAGTAAGACCTGGCAAATGAATTGTTTCACTTCTTTAATTCATGCCTTGCTCTCTCAGGACAACATCCCCAAGCCAGTGATGGCACAGATTCGTAAAACCTACATCCCTAACCCCGACTTTGACCCAGATAAAATCAGATTGGCCTCGACAGCTTGTGAGGGTCTGTGTAAATGGGTGCGTGCCATGGATAAATATGATGAGTAAGTTATGATGATATATTTCGTTACGATACTTGTAAATTTACGTCATCTCTTAAATGAAAACTTGAAAGTGACAAGTAGATTTTTAAATGCTATGGACTGGTTAGAAAATGAATTTTACAAAAAATTAACCAAGAATTTATAAAATCAAAATTCAGATTTAAAAAAGAAGAATTAGATAAAGATTCTTGAAGTGGAACACATAAAAATGATAACATAAAGTAGGAAAATTTGGATAGAAATTGACCTAAAGTAAAAAATTCTTGAACTGGAAAGCATATCATGCATACAGTATAATGAAAATTGAGTAATAGGCTGGCTGAATAGCAGAATTAAAAGCTAGAACTGTCATATGGAATTACCCTTTGTATTTCAAGTGAACAAATATGGGGACAGCAACCTTTTGCCCAGAGGGACACAACTAGTTTGGTCCCTCCTGATCCTAATGTAATGCACTACAGATTCAGTCATTGTGTTCTACTTAAGTGGCAGACTTACCAAGGAAAAAGGTGAAAATTGGAAGTTTTGGGCACAAACCCTTATCAGAAAAAATAGTCAACAGAGAAATGTAGAAAACAAATAACCAAAATGTAGTGACAATTGTGGCATGTGTTTCTAAGTGGATGGGGTCGGTATGAATGAAACTGAAGTGTGGTGTCAGTGTGCAAGGAGGGAGCTCCAACACTCGGTTTGCAGTACTTGCTGCACGTTGCTATCTTCAGCCATTCATTAAAAAAAGTAATTTAGAGAATTGGAAACTGTTAAAAGTGCCTTAAGGAGAAGAAACAACAGTTTCAGAAACAATCATTGCCCTGTAAAAGTGAATTTTCCTGAGCAGGCACACGTTTAGTAAAGCATTTTTGTTAATTTTGTAGGATTTCATCTTCAAAGGTATGAATGCCATTATCTTATGGTTTCATTATTATATTTTGAAAGAGTGGCCAAGGTTGTTGCCCCAAAGCAAGCTGCTCTGAAAGTTGCTGAGGGAGAACTGAGAGAGGCCATGGGTTCCCTAGAGAAAAAGAGAGCTTCGCTGCGAAGCGTTCAAGCAAAATTGCAGGTAGGGTAAATATTAGATTTCAGGAGGAGCTTTTTAGGTAGTTCTAGATCACTTTAAAAACTATGAACAGTTATATAACTCATTTTCATTTAATTATCACGATCAAAACGCTGGTTCACATTATTTCATTTAAAGGGAATGAGATTAGCGGAAGAATAGCGTCCCTTGATTGGACGTCACATTACAGAGAGAACGTCATGATGGTTTTGCGCATGAGTCTCTCTCGTACTCGCTTTCGGTGAAGTGTCTCATGCTGCTGTCACCGGAAGCGAGGACGAGAGACGCATGCGCACAACCAACATGACGTTCTCTCTCTAATAACTTTTCCGCCGGTGACGTCCAATCAAGGGACGCTACTCTTCCGCTAATCTCATTCCCTATTCTCCCAGCAGTTCTAAAGATAGTTCTTTAGACCCTTGGAACTGGAGTTTTACACAATTTCTGTTGTGTTAAACCGAAAATTACAATAATTTGTTTCCTACTCTTTGGACAGGATGTTAGTCTATTGAAATAAAATGTCCATCGGATCCACAACCCAAGCCATTCAATCACAGCAGGGCAAATGGTGGTGCAAATTTCCTCTCAAATGCATACGCTGTTGAATTGCCTAGTTATCGGCTCAAATCCATGGACTTAATGTATGTGATAAATAGGGACCAGACGTGCAAGGACGAGCTACCAAACCATATTTCTTTGACTGAATTATGCTATTTTTTAAAATAATATATTTGTTTGTTTTCTCTAAATCAGAAACTGGAAGAGACTCTGGATACAAATAAACGTAAGAAAGTGGATTTGGAGAATCAGGTCGACCTTTGTGAAAAGAAATTAGACAGAGCCTCCCAGCTTATAGGTGGACTTGGTGGGGAGAAAGAAAGGTAATACATCTATGTGCACATGTTTTCAAGTCTGATAACACGTGTTTTCAAGTCTGATAACACATGTTTTCAAGTATGATAACACATGTTTTCAAGTCTGATAACACGTGTTTTCAAGTCTGATAACACATGTTTTCAAGACTGATAACAGATGTTTTCAAGACTGATAACAGATGTTTTCAAGTCTGATAACAGATGTTTTCAAGTCTGATAACACATGTTTTTAAGTCTGATAACACATGTTTTCAAGACTGATAACACGTGTTTTCAAGACTGATAACAGATGTTTTCAAGACTGATAACAGATGTTTTCAAGTCTGATAACACGTGTTTTCAAGTCTGATAACAGATGTTTTCAAGTCTGATAACACATGTTTTCAAGTCTGATAACACATGTTTTCAAACTGATAACACATGTTTTCAAGTCTGATAACACATGTTTTCAAACTGATAACACATGTTTTCAAGTCTGATAACACATGTTTTCAAGTCTGATAACACGTGTTTTCAAGTCTCATAACACATGTTTTCAAGTCTGATAACGCATGTTTTCAAGTCTGATAAAACGTGTTTTCAAGTCTGATAACACATCTTTTCAAGTCTGATAACACAAAGCAAATGTTGGGCTTGATTTCCCATTGTTGTAATAGATATTATTTTGTGTCGGTTTGAGATTATTTCCATGACACTAATGAGCCCATAAAAATGTGGGTTATCAGAACTGAAGATAAGTAGACATCGGTATACATCATATTTATAGGATAATGGAAAATATGTTGATGAGTCATAGGCGCTTAGAGTCTGGAGTCTAGGAGTTATAGCGCTATATAAGTTTTCAGCATTATTATTATTATTATTACTATTATTATTATTATTATTATTATTATTATTATTATTATAAGCTCATCAAGAATTTTATGTAAATGAGTGGAAATTATTTGTCTCTGTCATATTTTTGTCTTGTTTCTGTTTTTATTGTTTGTCTACAAACCTTTGCTGCAACGATTTAGGACAATTTGGATTTTAATAGAAGACTCAGGTACAAATATTATGACTCATTGTCTCAAAATGGTAGTTATGTCGTGCTGAACGAAACGGGTTTTTGTTAGTTTTAAAAATAAAATTCAGATACATTGTCCTGAATGAACGTATCATAAACTCAACCCAAGAAAAGGATTTGATTTTCAATGACAAAGTTGTCGGTTTTAAGAACAAACTAGCTATTCCCATTATTAAATGTTGTTTGTTTGTTTCTTTGGGGTTTTTTTGACAAAGTACTTGAGAACTATTTTTTAGATATATATTAGATGTCTTTTACTAAAAGAGCATTCATTTTGTTGGGGATTTTTTATTATGATGTTTAACTTGAAGCGTAACCTGGCTTGGACATTTTTTTAAAAGTGAGAGAACGTGAACATACGTAAGGATTTTTAAAATGTTATAGGATAGAAACTTGTCGTGTAAAGAGTCCAAATAAAATCATTTCCCAGATGGCAGCAGGCAGCGGAAAGCCTTGGAGAGAAATACAACAATCTGAATGGAGACGTCTTGGTGTCGTCTGGCATTGTGGCTTACCTGGGATCCTTCACTGCAGCATTCCGTCAGGTAAGCAGTCGGTAGAATTAGGTCACCAGAACTCCAATTGACAGGGAGTGGGGTGATTGAGATCTCTACAGATGTGGAAAAAACAATTCATATAAGTTCACTAAAGGTCATTCTTCTTCTTCAAGTACCAAGTCTGTGCCAGACATCAGTGATCATGGTACGCCATTCATCTCTCTGATCAGATTACTTCAGAAAACTAATATTTCTTTTCTTTTTCTTTGTCACCCAGCTGTTCAAATATTCAGATATGTTTTTCTTGGTCTACCTTTACTCTTTTTACCTTCTATCTTTCCTGTGAGAGCAAGATGTTCAATTCATTTATGTTGATTTAGGTGCCCTAAAAATTGCTTTTTGTCTTTTTCTTATTGTACGAATTAGTAACATTTTAGTTTCAGCTTGCTCTAATACTTCTTCATTAGTTTTCTTCTCTGTCCATGAGATTCTTAACATCCTTCTAGGAAACCACATTTCTGCTGCCTCCAGTTTCTTTCTAATGTCTTCTGTAATTGAAGGTCATATAATAAAGGAATAAATAAAATTCACTTTATTCATCCCATAGGGGAAATTTGTCTCTAGGATCTATTCCAAGGCAAGACTGAAATAACCCAGGCGTCATCCGCAGTGCAGCGCCGCAAAATGAGCTAAGGCAGGTGACTTGCTCAAGGCCACACAGCGCAATCGAACTCGGTACCTTTCAGGTACGAAGCAAAGACCGTACCGCTGAGCCATGCTGTCCCTCTTTTTATTTTTTTAATAGTATTTTTAATGTTTTATCTTTTTTTTAATGTTAAAGGATAGTAACAAAACTTTTTTGGTGATATTGGTGGAAGAATATTTGAGAGTTTATCGGATAATGAGAACTTCATTAATAGTTTATTTATCTGAAAAATACAGAATTAAGAAGATGCAGATTTTCGTTGACAAATTGCACCTTGCTCATGTCATTTTAGATAAGTTTTGCTTAATTTTTTGCTTTACAGGTAATTTATATATTTTTTTAAAAAATGGGTTTCAGCAAAAAAAAAAATTTCAAAAATGTTATAGGTGTGATATGAGCACTTTAAATACTGAACCAGACAAAAAAACCCACAAAAATGTTGAGTCGTTCATTAGTCAAGAGTGGAATATATTTAATTTGCCATATCAAATCAAGGCTCTATGCAGAAGTCAGCAAAACAGTATTCCATAAGCAATTAATTGTCACCTATCCAGTGACATATCAAGCTCACTGTAACATCGTCTAAAGACAATTCCTATCACTCTGTTATGATGACCCAAAATAAAAACAGAGAAATACGATAAAAGTTCTAACAAGGCTATTTGAATCTGTCTCCAGGAAGAAGCTACAATCTGGGTGAGAGAGACACGAGAAATGAATATCTCCTGCTCCAATGATTTCTCCCTCATCAACACTCTTGGGGATCCTGTCAAAATACGGGCATGGAATATTTCTGGTCTTCCAACCGATAACTTCTCCATAGAAAATGGCATCATTATCAAGTAAGTCCAGATATAAATTGGTTGGTGTCTTATAATCTTGTATACTGTGGAATGTGTCCATATTTCAATGGATAAATAGGATTTTATTTGTCCCAACTGTCGTGTGGCAGTATAGATTGTGGGTGTTTTTTTTTCAATTTTGATTAAACTTCTACTTTTCAGTTAAAAAGTCGTGTCCCAGATATTGTTGCTGTTTTTTTAATGGTGATGATGGTATGATTGATGAAAAGTTTAGAATAATGCCTAGAGGGTTATAGGTAATCTTGTGTGTTTATCTTTTTCTTAATCCACATTTCTCCAAGGTCTTGTTCAAGTTTGCTCACATATATTTTCAAATATTCTATCTTGTCACTTTTAAGTTAAAGGACGATCAATGACATGAAACATCAATGCTGTCTTGCTTTCACATAAAGCCTTTTTTGCATTTACCCTTCATATATATATCCATTAAAGTGATCCTCAACATTATCAAAAGTTCTTATAATTTTTTTTTTAAATGAGACTTCAAAGAAGGTGATCCACTTTCATCAGTCCATGAAAAGTGACCAACCTCCCCAGCCCCCCCCCCCCCCCACCCCCCAAAAGAAAAAAATATAAAAAAACCCCCAAAAAACCAACACATCGTCGTCATCACCCCTGTTCCCCATTTCCCCCCTCCCTAAAATAAAAAGCCGAATGCTATGCCACTGACTGTGTGTGCTGTTTTAGTCGTCCATCCTTCCAACTCGTTTGCCTCAATTCAAAAGATGTATCGATTGTTCTACTGACCTAAAAGGTATGGAGAGGGGTGTTAAAAGTATACTGAAAATTTGAGTCATAAAACAGTTCAGACTCTTCTGTTTTCCATCAGTGACAGGTCTGTGATAAGTTGAGTGTCATTTTAATGTGATGAATGAATTAAATGTTTTCTGACCAAAATAAAAATAAAGCCATATTGTCAGTGTACATCAGAAATGTGCCATGACATGAACTGATTTCATGATTCTGTGTCTACCCCTGTCCCACCCTAATCAAAAACCAGAAACTCCAATCGATGGCCATTGATGATTGACCCCCAGGGTCAGGCAAACAAATGGATCAAGCACCTCGAGCGTGTCAACAATTTACACGTCATCAAATTCACCGACAGAGATTTTATGAGGAACCTAGAAAATTGTATTCAATTTGGTTATTCGGTTGGTCTTTTTTGATAACATTAGAATTGGGTCATTTGTAATTTAAGAATACAACTTGTTTTGCTTTGTTTTTTTTAAGCAGTTTTGGGTAATTCTACATTTCATTTAGTGTCATTCATTTTAGGACTTTTGTTCTTGTGTTTGGAAAGTCCCTTGCCAATGAATCTGTAAAGAATGTTAAAAATCACCCTTTCATTCCCAAAGTAAATTGTTTAAAATTTCTATTTTGTATTTTTATTGAATTAAACTGGCGATTTTCAATTACAAAACCAGATAACAATTTGGTACTTTATATAGTTGTATTAGTTGAAGTCATAAATGTTATCATTTGTAAACACCTGTTTTATCACCTATGGAAAACACGATAGAAGTGGGATCTTAAACAGCACAAAATCTACTCAAAGCATTTTAAAGGGGTCCAAGCCGATAACTACACTGAAATTGTAGGAAAAGACACGATTCCCTTAAAGTGATATTTATATTCCTTTTCTCCAACAGAAAAAATGATGTTATTCACCATGTTCTATGATTGTTTGGCATTTTCCTCCTTAAACATTCATTGATTTCCATCTGAACATGTTTGTATCAAACAATGCCAGACAAAGCAGAAGGAAAAGTACAAGAAGAAAATAAGCATCCCTAAAAATCTTCACATTTTTCATATATCAGTAACTGCTCCCTAATTTGTCGTTTTTGCACCAGGTCCTCTTAGAGAATGTACAGGAGGAACTGGACCCAACCCTAGAGGCATTGCTGCTGAAGCAGGTCTTCAAACAAGGAGGTGCACTGTGCATCAAACTGGGAGATTCTATCATTGAGTATTCTCAAGACTTCAAGTTTTTCATCACCACGTGCTTGAGAAATCCTCATTATTTGCCCGAGGTCTCTGTCAAGGTAAAGGCCTGTTTAATCAAACAAATAAAATTGTGTGAAATGTTATCAAATTACTTGCACTGAGATGGGGTCTTTTGACTACTCATGGTAGTAATGGCAAGTCTGTCTTGTTTTTTCTTTCATCGCTTGCAATTTGCTCAATAAATGGCTAGATTCAAAACAATGAAAATAAATCAAAATGACACACTCCCATGCAGCGTTATTAGATGCCAACCGCCTAGGCATTCCATTAAGGAATATTGATAATCCTTATATCAAACGCCCCATGTCAACAGGAATCGCTCAAAGTAAGAGAATTGGGGGTTAATAATCTTGCTTAATGAAACAAATGAAAGTGCCTGAAGCAAAGCTTGAACCAGGGACTTTCCAGTGCACAGCGCAATGCTTAACCACTTGGCCACTTCAAACCCCCAGATCGAATAAGGAATAGATACCAATCTGAGGCATCAAAAACAAACAAGCCATTCAATGTTGTAAGGAATGTCGTAACAAGTGTGATGTGAGGTAAGATGGATTGGATTCGTGTTCTACAATTTGTAAAAGCGCTTTGAGCACATTTAGTGGATATTGCGCTTTATAAAAGCTCAAGTTTTTTTTGTTTTTTGTGTTTTGTTTTGTTTTACAATTTAAGATTTTTGAACTCTTGTTATTGAAATTCTGGACGTGTTCGCAATAGCTGCACGAGCTTGTGAGTGTGTGGTGGGAACAAAGTTCGGATTTCAAAAGGAAAAAGAACAAGAAATCTTCTATTCTACTCATCAAACCATTCTGATTTCATATATTTCTGACTAAAAAAAATAAAATTCAAAGATATTTAGATAATACTTCTTGTGCCTGCCATATCTAATTTTAGTTAAATGTATCACTTATCATTTTTTATATTGTCAATATGAATATCCAGCAAAGGTTATTGTCCCATAGATGGTGGCAGTAACTTGTGCATGCTCTATACAGATGTGTTGCTAACATTTATACTTCGTCCAAGTTGATAAAACATAGGCACACCGCAAGGCATCATTTTTACAAAACTCGAGATGATTTTAATGATTATCCAGTTGTCCAAATTTTTTGATTATCTTTTTATTGCCATTATCACAATAACCTGTGAGGTAATCACATATGCAGGTCTGATATTTGAATGCAATTATTGGCCTAGTTTAACATCGTTGTAATGGACAATATTTCCATTACAACAATGAGCCCATAATGAATTGGGTTATCAGACCTGCAAATAAGTGCACACATCATCCATTGCAACCTCTTGTTATGTCTTTTGAGCTGAATTGATGGTGAGACTATTTTACGTGATATATAAAAGTATTTATGATTTTGATAAACCAACTCTTGTCTATTTGATAAGGTTACACTGTTAAACTTCATGATCACACCAGAAGGCCTGGAGGACCAGCTGTTAGGGATTGTGGTTGCCAAGGAACGGCCAGAGCTGGAGGAAGAAAAAAACCACCTCATTATTCAAGGCGCCACAAACAAAAGGTGAGGCTTTCTATTCTTTTTGACACGTGTTAAAAATAAAGATTGTCAGAGAAAAAAATGAGTTAAAGGTAAAACACTTATGTCAAAACAATAAATTAATTGGGTTAACTCTCTCCTTACCAGCTATTTTCAGAATTTTACCCCAAAACTTCATACTAATCCAAGACAGAAAATAGATTTTTCAAACAGAATAGTAACGAGTATATTCTATATTTGGTCAGAAAAATGAGCTCTGCAACACAGTGTCAAGTTTTTATGGCTGTAACTATAACAAAATGAAATCAAAATATGAAAATTATTGACTGAATTGTAACGAATGTGACGATTTTCCGATGGGTGATAAGGAGAGGGTTAAAGTTGTTTGTCTCTGCAAAACGACTTCTGAACGTTCGGTGGCATATAGAATGTATTTACACTTCATTTAAGTGCAATGATGCCATAAACCCACTGCTAGAACAATGCTTGGTGATAATTGTCACTCATCCAGTCACTGGCAGCACATAGTATACCTTGACTTTGTCACACATGACAATACAAAGAGTACAGATCCATTTCCAATATTTCATCTATCACTATCCACAGCGTGACTCCAATATTTGACCTAAAGGTTACACGTTTAGTGTCATAGACAGACACAGAAAAACTGAAATAAGGATCAATTCAGACATGTTGAGGGGTTTGATTTCATTTGGGTCACTGTGGGTAGAGCAAGTTCAAATCTAGGAAAAGGATCTGTACTTACTTTTTGTATTGTTTGTTGATTTCACATTATTGTAATAAGTAATAAGTCGACTCGATGAAAATTGAAGTAAACAATAAACAAACTTTATTAGGGAATCATAGACAACAGACACATGACTGGGTTCATTCATACATGTTGGAAAACGAAAGTGGATCTGATGCTCATCAACCTGCATCGGTAAAAAATGACTCTGTACAACTGTTAGTGCATGTCTCGTCTTACATGTTCAGTGTTGTTGTTGGCTTTAGATAGAGCATTTATATAGCGCAATATCCATTAAATATGCTCAAAGCGCTTTACAAGGTGTCCCTGGTCATCAGCAACATTTAACATGTAGGACGGAACATGACGCCTGTGAGGCGATATTACAATTTTTCGGACAAAGACCACGCTGAGTACCTGAGTACGGTGAGAGAATGTGAGTAAAGAGCCTTTTTCAAGGACTCAACTATGCGCCGAGCATGAGGCTCGAACCCGGGACCTTCCGATCCGAAAGCGAGTGTCATACCACTAGACCACATAGCCGCACAATCCATTGTAAAGTGTTTTGGCTTTTGCCATGGTAAACGTTGATACATTAGCTCTTTTCCCCAATTTTTTTTTCCATCCTCAGACAGCTGAAAGAGATTGAGGACAAAATTCTTAAAGTCCTCTCCTCGTCTGAAGGCAACATTTTAGAGGATGAGACAGCCATTCAAATTCTATCCTCATCTAAAACTCTCTCAAACGAAATTTCACAGAAACAGGTAGATCTGTTATTTTCTTTTCTTTCTTTCTTTTTAATTTATGCAGCATTCATAATAATAATAGGTGTATCCGTATAATGAAAGAAACACAGAACAGCAGTCTTCAGCAATTTTATTTTATGTTATATATAGATAAGATAATTAAATTGACAGAGCATTCGACTCACTTATTGAAATACATATATTTCAATTTATATTCGTATCACATCATATCGTTTAAGAGCTAATAAGTTCTAAAAACCTTTAAATGCTCTGTCTTACTTTCATGCATAGATACAATGTATCAAAATTATATAAACAATATTCAATGTTAATTGATAATATTGAGTATTAAATATCTATACGTATATAAGTGCCATCGTCAATATTTCGTAAGTGTGTATCCAAATCTTTTTCGATCACTTTGAAATGTAGAAATATTATTCTCATTCAATTGCTGACTATTTTGATTTCATTCTAGATTGTTTTCAACAAAGAATAATATTTCAACTCATCCATCTGCATCATAATCGTCCCTTAACTCCATAACTCAGTATTAAAAAATTACTTTTTTCATTTTGTTGTTGTTATTATTATTATTATTATTATTATTATTATTATTATTATTATATTATTATTATTATTATTATTATTATTATTATTATTATTATTATTATTATTATTATTACTATTACTTTTATTAGTATTATTATCATTATTATTATTGTTATTATTATTTTTATTATTATTATTATTATTATTATTATTATTATTATTATTATTATTATTATTATTGTTGTTGTTGTTGTTGTTATTCTTATTCTTATTATTACTATTACTTTTATTGTTATTGTTGTTATTATTATTATTATTATTACTTTTACTTTTATTATTATTATTATTATTATTATTATTATTATTATTATTATTATTATTATTATTATTATTATTATTATTATTATTATTATTATATTATTATTATTATATTTTTATTATTATTATTATTATTATATGTGTTGTTGTTGTTGTTGTTGTTGTTATTACCATCATTATCAACATCATTTTCATCATCTCAACTATCTTCACATAATCATCGTCATCATCAATCAGAATTTCGACATTGATATTATTTTGAAATACATATAAATCTGAAAAACAAAAACAAAACAAAAACAAGATTCCTTAATCCGTTGTTATCATCTCAGGAAATTGCAGAAGAAACGGAGGCTAAGATCGATGAAGCACGTCTCGGATACAAACCCATTGCCGTTCACAGCACCATCTTGTTCTTCTCCATTGCCGACCTGGCCAACATTGAGCCCATGTACCAATACTCTCTCACCTGGTTCATCAACCTCTTCAATCTGTCTATTGAAAAAGCCGATTTGGCCGAAAAGGTGGAGGACCGGCTGCACAATCTCCACAATCATTTTACCTATAACCTCTACGCCAATGTCTGCAGATCTCTGTTTGAAAAGGACAAGGTATGTAACATTAGGTGGATGAAAGGAGGGGTTGAATGGACGGATGGATGTCTGACAATATTGTAACATTTCCAACAATATCGCCACAATCTTTTTTTTTACTCTTTTCATCATCGTTTTGCACTTAATGTTACCGTATTGACTTACAGCATAGTGTTGCACGATCCTTGACAAATTTTCAGAAATATTACCTTATTGACTTATAGCACAGTTGTTGCACGATCCTTGACAAATTTTCAGAAATGTTACCATATTGACTTATAGCATAGATCTTGCACGATCCTTGACAAATGTTCACACAATTTTGAAAACTGCCAATTACAGATCTGTAGGGGAATGAAGGGATGGGAAATAGAAAGATGGATGCCAAATGAATACTTGATAAAGTGGAATTGAAACTAGAGCATTGACAGTGTCAAAGATAAGATAATAAATGTTTTAAGATTAAAGTAGGGCCACTGTATTTGGATGCAATGAACTTTGCTTTTTAAGAAGGATCTGAAGCACAAGAAAAATGTGTTTGACAAAATTTTTAATTGAGCTTTCATATAGCGCAATATCCACTTAACATGCTCAAAGCGCTTTACAAGGGGTCCCTGGCCAACAGCAACATTTAACAATTATGACGGGACATGACGCCTGTAAGGCGATATTACCATTTTTTTCGGACAAAGACAACACTGTTAACTGCCATGTACTCAGTTTACACATGAGTACGGTGAGATAATGTGGGAAAGAGCCTTCTCCAAGGACTCAACTATGCACCGAGCGAGGCTCGAACCCAGGACCTTCCGATTCGAAAGCGATTGTCATACCACAAGACCACGTAGCCGCACAAAAAAAACTGTTTTGTTATCTGAATCATTTTTAGGATAAGATATATACTCAAAGAGTCTTAGAAATATGATCAATGTACCTATTGTAGTGTGCTTTATGTCTGTTTTTCAGCTTCTTTTCTCTTTTGTCTTGTGTGTAAATATTTTGACACACAACAATGAGATCATCCCCGATGAATGGCGATTCTTTCTGACTGGTGGCGTTGGTCTGGACAACCCTTACCCAAACCCCAGTGATTGGCTGCCCAATAACTCATGGGATGAATTGTGCCGGACTGACGATTTGCACAATTTTAAGGGGCTGCGAGAAAATTTTCCAACTGAAGAGGCGGAGTGGAAGCCTGTCTATGACAGTTTGGTAAGGACGTTAAACAAAGTATTGTAACCCTAAGCAGAGCTACCAAGTGTATGTGACAAAAGTGGAATTGGAAGCTTTACGGGCAGTGTAGAAAATTTAAAGAAAAATCTAAAGACTCGTCTTTTCCAGAAATTATCCTAGGCATTTTCTTATTGATGAGTAAATTATACGTTTTATTTTTTTATTCCATTTTGTTGAATGTCAATTTCATTTTGTAAAACTTGCATAGTTAGTGTGTGCGATTTTTGTGTGTGTCTTTTTGGCTCAGTATGAGTGTGTTTATGGTTTGATAAGTATATTGTAAAGCGCTTTGAGGCCTCAGCATTTATCGCTATAAAAGAATACTTTATTATTACTAAGAAAGATAAAGGATATAACAGAAACCAATTGTAGTCTATCAAATATTTTCTAATAAAATAGGTTTTAAGACAATAGCTTCCCTAATGCATTTTTTTCTTCAAGAAAATGTAAGAGAGTTCCAAACAGAAGAGGCAACGTGAGAAAAGGACCTGTCAGAAAACATTTGGGAGCTTTTTGGGGGGAACAATTAATTGGAGATGATTACTAGTAGGTCTTAAAGTTCAAGAAGGGGAGTACAATGATAATATACGGTTGCATAGATGTGAAAAGGTGGTTCTGTTGATATATTTAAAGCAAAGAACATTCTATGTGAAAGTTTAAAAGATGTAAGTACACACCAGTGCAAGATATGAATGTGTAAATTATTGACAGCCAGACTTCCTCCCCTCGATGTGAAGCCTCAGACAGCCTGAGTTTTTATTTTTTTTGTATTTTTTTAATGTTTTTTTTTCTGTCACTGTATCATTGACACCAATTCAGATTCAACACTTGATTATAGAATGCCACTCTTATTTCTATTCTATTTATTTTTTATTTACTTGCTTATTCCTATAAACTCTCTCTGGGCCATAGGCTTCCACGACTGATCTCCGTCTGGGACAGTCTGAGTCCATCTACTTTGCTTTACCCTGTGTCATCTCGATGGTCATCAGGTCATTATACAAAGAACGCCATGTTGTTGGTGGGCGACTCCTTTTCCACTGGCCTTGTGGGTTCCATTCCAATGCTTTCTTTGTAATGTTGCCATTTCCTGTCCCTTATGTCAACACTCCAATGAAACAGTAATACACCACTTGCTTGAGTGTCAACCTCTTGAAGACCTGAGATGCACATTCCTCCCACCCAATCCAAGCATCAGTAACACACTGTATAGTCACCTGGAGCAACTACAAAAGACGTTAACTTTTACATCATGGCACAAGACCGAAGGGCTAGAGCTCAGGTGGTTGCTGGTTTAGATAAGTAAAAAACGGTAGGGGCTGCCTGAAGCCGGTGATCATAAAATACTAACGAAAGAGTGAAAATGGAAAGACTTTGTATGGGAACAAAACAGACAAT
>NC_088360.1:29789599-29794599 GCF_034508935.2 Berghia stephanieae
AAATAGAAAAACGGTTCCATATGACCTGCGAGGGAATTAATGAAACATTGCTGAGGGCATTGAGCGTTGGAAATTCACTATTTAAAAGAAGCACACTCTAACATTGCAAATAGCAGTGTTTAGAAACCCATTAAAATACCTAGGGAATCGACTACTTTTATTCTTGATATTTCCAGGAATTTTCTGAGGACAGCCTCCATCCTGAATTCCGCCTGTGGCTGACATCGTACCCAGCTGACCACTTCCCAGTGTCCATCCTACAGAACGGGGTCAAGATGACCAACGAAGCACCCAAAGGACTTCGTTTTAACATCATCCAGTCCTACAAATCCAACCCCATCTCAGACCCTGAATTCTTTAGCACCTGTCAACAATCGGTATGGCATGTGACAAATGGGATTGTAGTGTGATTTTGTGTCGCTGGTGCTGCTATTGTTGCTTCTTGTCATCACCTGGATGGTGCGGCTATGTGGTCTTGTGGTATGATACTCTCCTTCGATTGCAAGGTTCAAATTTCAAACCCTGCTCTGATCGGCGCATAGTTGAGTCCTTGAAAAAGAGTCTTTACTCACTGTATTCAGGTTTAAAATGAGTACCTGCTGTTGACAGTGTTGTCTCTGTCCAAAAAAACTGTACTCCTGCATGTCAAATTTTGCTGTTGTCTTAGGGACTTCTTGTAAAGCCCTTTGAGCATGTTTTAATGGATATTGCACTATACAAATGCTCCAGTACAACAACAGAAATAGAAATAAAAAATTGAGCTTTTGTATAGCGCAATATCCACTAAATGTGTTCAAAGCGCTTTACAAGGGGTCCCTGGTCAACAGCAACATTTAACATGGAGGACGGGACATGCCGCCTGACAGGCGATATTACAATTTTTCGGACAATCGGACAACCCTGTTAACGGCCAGGTACTCATTTTACACCTGAGTACGGTGAGAGAATGTGAGTAAAGAGTCTTTTCCAATGACTCAACTATGCGCCGAGCGAGGCTCAAACCCAGGACCTTCCGATCCGAAAGCGAGTGTCATACCACTAGACCACATAGCCGCACATAACAGATGCTCACATGGGACTCGTGTTCTCAAATTATAGTCAGTGATTGCTACAAGGCTCAAATTTTGAACTGTGACGCAATGTTACCTATAGCTAACTCAGGACCAAACGGCCTCACATTGACTCATGGTACTCAAGGGGCATAATCAATAAAATCATTCTCGTATATAATATAGTAAAGAGTAATACAGGAATTGTCTCCCTTACATTCATTACACATTCTTCTTCTTCCTCTTCCTTTTAAGTCTGTCTTTTCAAATTTAGAAGATTCCACAGACCACAGATTTTTTCTTTCATCGGAGACCTGAGTCTATTCCACTGTAAATGAGACTATTCCACTGTTAATGAAACTATTCCACTGTTAATGAGACTATTCCATTGTTAATGAAACTATTCCACTGTTAATGAGACTATTCCACTGTTAATGAAACTATTCCACTGTTAATGAGACTATTCCACTGTTAATGAAACTATTCCACTGTTAATGAGACTATTCCATTGTTAATGAAACTATTCCACTGTTAATGAGACTATTCCACTGTTAATGAAACTATTCCACTGTTAATGAGACTATTCCACTGTTAATGAAACTATTCCACTGTTAATGAGACTATTCCACTGTTAATGAGACTATTCCACTGTTAATGAGACTATTCCACTGTTAATGAAACTATTCCACTGTTAATGAGACTATTCCACTGTTAATGAGACTATTCCACTGTTAATGAGACTATTCCGCTGTTAATGAAACTATTCCACTGTTAATGAGACTATTCCACTGTTAATGTCGATGGTTTGAACGGGTAACTATTCCTGTTGCTCTGTTGCCAATGCTGTTTGGTTTTTGGTTTTTATGTAGTGGAAATTTACATAGCGCCAGTGCTGTTGCTATTGTTTTCGTTGTTTGCAGACAAATTATTGGGGAATTCAGGGATTTAAGATTAGTAGGCTGTGTTTGTTTTGTTTGTCTTGTTTTTTTTTAAGTGGGGGCTTGTTATTTTGATTTTTTTAAAATTCCCATGTAAATGCATTAGCTTGAAATGTCTGTAATAAACTACAGTTTTTACTAGTGCCGCGCTGAAGAAGACCGGTCCTCACTTCTTATCACCTTTCAACTAGTGCGGGGCAGTCCTTGCAAGGACCACGGTCCTACGGTCTCGCGCCATAGCCTACTACTTCCCCAGCGATTCGTTGCTTCGGTTGCCTATCTTCCACCAATCACCACCCATCCCACTTAATTAATCGCACCCACCCCCCTTTGCCATACACTAAACGACACAGACGACCATACAGGCAGACGACCACCAACCTCCACTCCGCAAACCGCCCTTTCGTGTGTGAGATGGGGGGAACAGGAGGCGCACGCCTTGGACGATTCCATTATACGGGGTAAATTTCAAAATTCACTACACCATAATGATCGCAATGACAATGATCTATGGTGAAGGCATGACCCCTCTTCTCTAATGGGTTATTGTTTGAAATGTATGTGACTACAAAAGATGTGTGTGTTTGTGTGTGTGTGTGTGTGTGTGTGTTGTGTGTGTGTGTGTCGAACCTAGTAAGTAGCAAATCCGATTTTTTGTTTTCTTTTGTCCATCTCTTGTCACCACTCCTTTCTATCGCAGTGTTGTCATTTAAAATAATAACAATAATATTAAAATTTCGTTTGGTGTTTTTACTAATCAAATAATATGAGTTTCATTAGTTTCTTCCTTCCAAAAAACCCAGTTATAACGTCTGAATTTTAAAAAAGTCCAATAGAATATTTGGGGACCCCGATAGCTCAGTTGATAGAGCACTCTCTTTATACGCAAAGGGCCAGAGATCGATCCCGGGTGCAGTCGATTTTTTTCTGAATCCCTGTCTACTCAGCAATGAATGGGTAGCTGAGTTTGTTAGATCTGGTGAAAAGTCACCATCGACCCCTCTTATCACCTCATCCACCCCCTCTTATTATAACTTCACGTCTCTCTCTTACTCTTCAATGCTCGCTGCCCTCTAATGTGTGTGTGTGGGGGGGGGGGAGGGGGGGGTAGGAGTTGCGTGTGTGTATCAACACCACGAACAACTCGATCAACGCCTTGGGCGATGCCATTATCTCCGTTAATGGGGATAAATTTCAAATTTTATTAAATTATCGAAGTAACAATGAAGTACGGTGAGCAAATAAAGAAGGCATCACCCCTCTTCTCTAATTAGGTTACAATTTGAAATGAGTGTGACTACTCCGTGTGTTTTACTCCTGTAGGCCACGGTTTTCATCGTGTAGCGGTCTTTAACGGTTCAAGAATGAACGATCCCACGCTCTCAAAGGTCAAACCGGTTCGAATTTCCAACAGTCTCTCAGGAATGTTCAATGTCGAAAAGGACCGGTCCTAGGACCGGTCCTTGCGGTCTTCATTTCCCAAGGACCGTAGGACCGTGGTCCTTAAACTTGCCAAGGACCGCCCCGCACTAGTTTTTACTAACTGCACTCGAAGCTGGTAATTGGGATGTCGCTTTATTGGAATGATCTGTCTGTGACAAGAGTTATTTCTATATTATATTTATACTGTTTAGTCTGAATGCATACCTGTTAATTGGAACAATTTTAGACCTACAGCCCATTATTGTTAGATTTATTTTACTTTCCAATAAACAAAAAGAGATGTCCCCGTTACCATGCACAATAACGGAATCCTTGAAATAAACAAATGGGTTCATTAATTAGACAAATGGGTTCATTAATTAGAAATAAACTTTCCTTCCCTTTTAGACGGTCCTTTGTCATAATTTAGCCATTTAGCATTCTTCATGAACAACAAATTATAGATAGAATGCGCTTGGCCAAGGAGTTCACAACATTGCCATCCGGAAGTATAACGGACCAACACACAAACTGTGTAACCATGAACTTTTATAGTCTGGTTAATACAGTTTAGTGAGAACAACTCACAAACGCGGATGGCAAAAACAATAACAAAGGCCCGAGTGGCGTCATCTGCATACTATCTATATTTAAAATGAGAACACGGCTAATTATGTAATGGATTACTTACTTACTTATCCCCATGGTTTACTTACTTACTTATCCTCTTGGTGCTTCAGCTGCACAAAAGGTTGACTGGTGTATTGGCTTGACTAATATTCTACAATATGTTGTAATTAATGATGGAATAGGCTTCAAGCATCTGATTCATTTGGCCTTTTTTGGGAGGGAGAGCTGTGTAATGGCAGTTGAAAAAGTTGAATGTGTGGTTATAAGATAAAGTTACTCTTTATCATTCATCTGTCATTATGGTTACATACATGTTATGTTAAATATGAAAAACTGAAGACAAAGGATGCTTATTGTTACTTACATGTTATGTTAAATATGAAAAACTGAAGACAAAGGATGCTTATTGTTACTTACATGTTATGTTAAATATGAAAAACTGAAGACGAAGGATGCTTATTGTTACTTACATGTTATGTTAAATATGAAAAACTGAAGACAAAGGATGCTTATTGTTACTTACATGTTATGTTAAATATGAAAAACTGAAGACAAAGGATGCTTATTGTTACTTACATGTTATGTAAAATATGAAAAACTGAAGACAAAGGATGCTTATTGTTACTTACATGTTATGTTAAATATGAAAAACTGAAGACAAAGGATGCTTATTGTTACTTACATGTTATGTTAAATATGAAAAACTGAAGACAAAGGATGCTTATTGTTACTTACATGTTATGTTAAATATGAAAAACTGAAGACAAAGGATGCTTATTGTTACTTACATGTTATGTTAAATATGAAAAACTGAAGACAAAGGATGATTATTGTTACTTACATGTTATGTTAAATATGAAAAACTGAAGACAAAGGATGCTCTGTATATAGACCTACTACACCAGACGTGTATGTAGTCTTGACAGGTTGTACCATTTATGGAGGCCATTTGCAGAATCGC
>NC_088360.1:29799599-29849599 GCF_034508935.2 Berghia stephanieae
GACACCTGACATAATTAGATTTTAGGTGCTTTCAGTACCCCAAACTTCAGTCGCAACACACATTCTTTACCAATTGTCTTACTCGTTAAATACTACAATGGAATCTGCTTGAAGTCAATTCTTATTGGTCCCAAATGTTCTGTCCCTTTATCTAAGTCTAAGTGTGATCCATTGATACAAAATGAAAGTCAACCTTGCTTCAAAGCAACCAATCTTTCTTGTCCAGTGATTTTGGCTTTATCAGTGTTCCATTGTAGCACTTTACTGCCATGAATGAACAAAATGCCTTTTTACACTTTGGCATGAAAAATTATACATCATGTGTAGATGGATTAGAATGAGTCACAAGTTGTGCAAAAAAGTTTTACACCCAAGATGTCAAATAATTTGAAGAATCTGATGTGGACGTCACCTTTCCTCCTGTTTGTTTTTGTTTTGTTTTTTTTTGTTTTTTTTTTTTTGTTGGTTTTTTCGAAAAAGTTTCCGGGTATGAAACAACCTACCTGCTGTGAGACTTTGAACATCATGAGGATCTTACAAGATGCATTCCTGACTGTTATGTAGTCATTTATAGCCATTAGGCTCATTAAGCTGGAGTTTATCAGATTTTCTATAGTGTGAAACGGACAATAGAAATGCTTGATACCCTTTAGATAGGACCCTGGTCTATTTAAAACTACCCAGCTTCTGATCACTTCTGGGTGGACATGGGGGTCAGAAGAAAAAAAATCTCGACTTCACCTGGGGTTAATCTCAGTACCTTTGCATGTTAATCGAGTGCTCTACCAATGAGCTATTGAGACCCCCAACTGGTTATCAAGTTGGTAGCATAATTTTTCTCCTTTTTGGATCACGGCACATTGACAGGAATACTCTAGACCAGGCATTCTATATCAGGAAGTAGAAGCACTCGGAGGGGAGGAAGAATAGGAGTAGATAAATGAAATGCTATTGGATCCACTTTATTTGAACTTGTTTGAACTAGTCCCTTTGTTCTATTTTTACCTAGGCGCTTGTAAAAGCAACCAAACTCTTTATCTTTTGTCTTTTTATTTTCTCATTAACTTTCTGTACGCTGGCATCAAAATTCTTTTTTTTTAAATCACATTTGTACAGGACTCAGACATGGTAAACACCAAACTCCAAGCACTTCATTCTTATTTCCCCTTGATTATGATTATGGAATAAACTAAAGTTAACAAATTATAAGGCTGCTCCCTAATCTCTCGCTTTGATATTTTGGATATAGATATTAACACTTCTTCACACTACGTATTTTGAGTTCATCCTTCTCAAACTAGACGAGGAATGTGTGTCCAAAAATGTCTTTCTTAAAAGAATACCGTTGTAATATTAAAAAGTCACCTCAAACTCTCAAGACCTAATTTATAAATAAAAAGAAATAAAAATGTTAAAAATCCCTTTATTCATTCCCAAGGGGATATTTCTCTTTAGTGTCTATTCCAAGGAGACTGATATAACCTAGGCGTTAGCTGCATTGCAGCGTTGTAAAGTGAGCCTTGCTCAACTTACAGTGCGGCGTGGAGTCAAACTTGGTACTTTCCAAGTATGAAGCAAAGCCCATACCGCTTGACCACAGACACTGTCCCCAATAATAAATATGGAAATCTTGCACATTGGATTGATACAGACTTTTGTCTTCATATTTGATTTTTTTTAAAAAGAAACTATACAGATGTCGGGTGGGGGGGGGGGGGGGTGTCTGTGTCAATCTATCTGTTTTACACCACAAAACCATAAAATCCCCAGTAAGTAATAATGAAATACTTTGATTCCAGGGCCGGTCAGGTTCTAAAGGTGGCGGGTCATCGGATGACCTCATCGACGCAGTGGCCCATGACATTCTGGAACGGTTGCCTAACAACTTTGACACAGAGCTAGCATTGCGGAAATACCCGACCTCCTACACACAGAGTATGAACACAGTACTGGTACAGGAAATGGTGCGATTCAACAAGCTCCTTACCATTATCAGAAACACTCTCATCAATATTCGGAAAGCTATCAAGGTTAGAAATGCGGAGGGGGGGGGGGGGGTCTCATTACGTTCTTTTCATTACAACTTACTTACAAAAACTTTGTTTTTTAATTTTTCACTATTTCATCCCTTCTATAAAAACAGTCCACTATCCGTTTAGATCACGTGACCATTTTTATCTCAAAACGCATTACATCTATGCATGGATCTGATACATTATTAATCTTATTAAGGAAATTATTTTTTGAGCGATGAGTTTCACTCATGGTCGCTATAAGAGTAAAAGCAACTAGTCCATGAGCTACTCTAGTGTAGTAATAGACGAGGGTTGTGAACTTTGGCCAAAGAAAGGGGGGGGGGGGAGGTTGCAAGAGTATCTTTTCCACCGGCACATTTTGTCAGCTGAAATTTAATAGAAAGGAGGGAGGGTGCAAATAAGCTTTGGAAGGGTGCACTAGAATTCTGGGGAAAAAATAGATAGGTGTATATTATTATTCTCTCCGCTGTTTATCTTTTTGAAATGTTTTGGCACGGTACGTGACACAATATGATACATTGCCATTCAAAGCATGTCCTGATGAAGATGATGATGATGATGTATATTTCTCAAGCCAATATGGCTGATATATTTGGATCACATATTTTATGGTATTTTTATTTTTTAATTTCATCTTTGATGATACATCACTTTCAAATTTTGTATTGCATACCAAGTACTGTCTTGCAATGTTTTCACTTTTAAACCTGTATTTTCCAAAAGCTATCATCTACGCATCCCACCCCCACCCCCCTATCGTTTCTCAGGGTCTTGTTGTCATGTCCTTGGAGATGGAAGAAGTGGTGGGCAGTATGTTGACAGGAAAAATCCCAAACCTGTTCAAGAAATATTCCTACCCATCCCTCAAACCTCTGGGCAGTTACGTCAATGACTTTTTGGCCAGGCTACAGGCAAGTCCTCTCAGGGATTTGTGTTTAGAGTTGGTAAAATGTCACAAGATGGAAGCTTGAAAGGGTGAAATATAGTAATAAGTAATTGGTAAAATGTAACAAGCTGGAAGCTTGAAACAGTGAAATGTAGTAATGAGTAAAAAAATTTATTCAAGATTAGTAACGAAAATGAATTTTTGGACATGTTGAGTTCTTTTTATTGACAGAAGACAGAGAAAATCGGAATTGTGACCACTCGTGTATATAATGTGTTATGTCAGGACAAACCTGATGCTTAAAATTGAATATTGAGCAAAAACTGCTTTTTAGTTAAAAATGAATGACATTAGGTACTGGCTGGATTCTTTTAGCACACTGAATTCCAGCACCCTCTGCAAAATAGCCTTGCTGGAGCTGGGTGACCGAATTCAATCTCCATTGTAAGTCTTTACCTTCCATTGCTGGAGCTGGGTGACCGAATTCAATCTTCATTGTAAGTCTTTACCTTCCATTGCTGGAACTGGGTGACCGAATTCAATCTCCATTGTAAGTCTTTACCTTCCATTGCTGGAGCTGGGTGACCGAATTCAATCTCCATTGTAAGTCTTTACCTTCCATTGCTGGAGCTGGGTGACCGAATTCAATCTCCATTGTAAGTCTTTACCTTCCATTGCTGGAGCTGGGTGACCGAATTCAATCTCCATTGTAAGTCTTTACCTTCCATAAGCATCGGATTCCAGCACGCTTTTTGGATTCTCTCAAGACCGTACTAGAATCCGGTTAGTACTGTACTCCATTGAGTAGAGTGAGATTGGAGTTTGTTTTTTTTAACTTTCAAAACAATTTAATTTCATAATTCTGATCAATTTGACACGAAACTCAATTTTTTTTTCTTTCATCTACTTCATTCCGATGTAATACAGATTGACACAACTGATTTCTTGTCAACCCCGAACATTGTTGTTTAAATAGGAAGTATTCCATGATATCCATACACTCATCCACACACAATCCATTGACTGCCAGTCTTATTTATATACATAGTGTAAATGTTGCTGCTCGAAGCTCGAAGAAATAAATAATAACGTGAAGTTGAATGGAAGCTTCAATTTAATTACGAAAACAGATCAAATGAACATTTCAGGTTTCCCCTTTATCAACAAAACAGGATAAATGAAACACCACAGATGAATGAGTTGATGTGGTAGTGGCGTAGTTAAGATGAATAAACAAAACCCAATAACTATCATTTACAAACAATACAACGAATGAAGTCGATGTCTCTATGCTTGTTATGTTTGTCTGAGAGAGCTTGGGGGGGGGGTGTCACAAATCCCTTGTTTTGATTGGTCAATAATCTACAAGATAATGTTATTGTGTGATCACCATTCTCCAGTTCCTCCAGTCCTGGTACGACATCGGTCCACCCTCCAATTTCTGGATATCAGGATTTTTCTTTACTCAAGCTTTCCTCACGGGAGCTCAGCAAAATTTTGCAAGGAAGTCAGTTGTGTTTTGGCGTTTGTTTGTTTTTATAATTCATTCAAGTTTTAACTTTTCTTCTGACAAAATTTGTTAGTTTTTGTTTCATTGTTCCCAAGCCAGAGCTGGATTACCCACAAAAATTACCAGGAGATTTGTAAATTGATTGGGTTTTGAGCATCATTTTCATTTTAAAATAGATTTTAGTAAAAGAAAGGACAACATCCATCAAATTGACCCAGCTTTGAACAAAAAATTGGGACAAAATAATTCCATTCTGTGTTTACGAGGATTTTTAAAAATCAGGTCATTTTAAATTTAATTCTTACAATTTTGTTGACAGTTGAAATTTTTTCACGATTTTCTAAATTATGCTTTAATTTCTACAACTGCAATATCACCTGTTCGTTGTAATGGAAAAGTTGTGATACTTCAATATAAATAACAATAATAATAATAATAATAATAATAATAATAATAATAATCAATATATGTATAAAATCGATGGATGGATAGATAGATTTATATTTTTTTTAAAATAATAATAATGATTATATATGTATTTTCTGATAAAAATGTATAATTCATAAATTGCGGTTTTTATAATAAGATAAATTCTTTTTTTTTTTTTTAATTCCCTTTATTCATCCCTAAGGGAAATTTTTCTTTAGGGTCTATTCCAAGGGAAGACTGGAATAACCCAGGCGTCAGCCGCAGTGCAGCACCTCAAAGTGAGCTAAGGCTAGGTGACTTGCTCAAGGCCACACAACGCGGCGGGTAGTCGAACTCGGTACCTTTCGGGTACGAAGCAAAGACCATACCACTGAGCCACGCTGTCCCATAAAGATTTGCATGAAATTGCCCTACCTAAGTTTGCTGATTTGTTTTAATCTGTATTATGGAAAATAGTACAACTCCACTTATTTCAAAGTGTTTATATAAATTCAGATTTTTTAAAGCCCTTAATAGGTAATGAAAGATTCACATCTATATCATGAGGCATTACACCTTTTTACATTGCAATCCTTTGCATAATATCCGATATGTATTCCATACAGAATGTCAGTCAGGCTATTTTATTAGTAAAAATTGAAATTGGTTCTCAATTGTTCAATCAAAATAATGTCATTTCACACGCAAATGCTCATGACCCCCCCCCCCCCCCTTTCCCCTTTCACAAGCAATACACAAACATATATACAAGAGATAAGAGGCAAGGAGAGACAGATAGAGAGAGGGAGAGGGAGGGAGGGAGGCATAAATAGAGAGAATGAGAGTGAGAGGCGAAAAAGTGTAGAGTGAAACCCCTGGATAATGACATTGTCCGGGTCCAGAAAATTATGTCATTATCCAGGGGTGTCATTATTCCAGGGTTTTCAAGGTGGCAGAAAAGGAGGGTGTGGTGAGACCCGTGAGTATAACTATGTGATGTGCAGACCAGTGCCTGTGGTCCCAACCATGTTAGAATGTGTATTTTTCACATTGGCAAAGGGTTTACCAATTACACTTTCACTCACATTATCATTGTTTTGATCGTAAATAGTGCACAGTCGACTCGGCTACTTTAACTCACTCAACCCTAACACACCGACTATATCCGTAGTTTACCCAGGTTACTTTTACCCCATGCCCTATTTATTACATTTTTCTGAGACAAATTATAGGCGTAGTATCAAAGCTAATGTTTTATAGTTTTTACATGTTACTGATAGTTGAATAAAACTATCTATGTACATGCTCATTTTTTAATACATTTTTTCCCATTTTGAAAAGTAGCAAAAATCTCTAGGATTGAGTGAGTGAAAGACAATATGAAAGTGGTAAATTTAGGAGCAGGCACTGGTCCGAAATAAAGACATTTTTTTTTCAGATCTTTATTTTAAAGACAAAGCCATGTCGTTGTTTAAATCTATTGAGCCAACCATTGCTCACTTGAAGATCCGCCACTCCAAGCCTGTCTGCAATCATTTTTGCCTGCTAGCAGATGATAAGGTCAATGGTCAGTGCATTTGAGGTTATGCCAAAGGTCGTTTTGTTACATTCGCCACAAAAATACTCCAACACTAATTCATTTTGAAAAAAATGACAAAACTCGTTTTTATCATAAATATTTGGACATCTCATTCACAGTGAAAGAAGAGTTTTTATTGGTTAAGAAGGTAAGATGATTTTGGTCGGAAACTAGGTTGCACATTAGACTAGATTTTTTTTGTATCAAGAGTCTGTGTCAACTGCTGATTATTGCTATATTGGTGTCGCTAATAATGTTGCTATTTTGAGGTTTTTATTACTGATAATATATCGCCAAAAAAAAATAAAAACAGGACCAGAGGTCAATGTCACTATTCAGGGGTGTCATTATCCACAGGTTGCGCTGTATTTTGCTAAACTCTTTCTTTTCCTTCACAGATATACCATCCCGATTGACCTTTTGACCTACGATTTTGAAGTGCTGGAAGACAAGGAATACAATATTGCACCAGAAGACGGTAAGGAAGGAACTAGAAAGGAGATTATTTACTCAATTGTCACTGATGTTCATATTTTTGTATAGATTAATTTCTCTACGTTCAGGTTGAGAATCCATTGCAAAGCGCTTTGATCACATTTGGTGGAGATAGCACACTGTATAAAAGCTCGAGTTTTAGTTTCATTATTATTATCATTTTTGTTGTTTTTGCCACCGCTTTAAAATAAATAAATGCATTCAACAACCTTTGTCGGTATTACCCACAGTTATTACCATGTTACCGTAGACCCTTAGAATCTCTGCTGATGTGTAAAATGATCTTAAGATAACGCAACTTTTTAAAATACACTAGTATGTCATATCAGCACCTCAGATGAGAAAGATAATCACACATGGTCAAAGACCTAGATTTTATAATTGCTTGCAAAAATCTTCGCTCCCAAACACACACATGAAATAATGGGACATAAGGACTAGAAACAGACGTGGATCCCAGCAACAAAACGAAATTGTCCAATTGTAGATCAAGAGAGAAATCACAATAAGAAAAGACAACAGTGTAAGTGGAAGGAATTAGAGACATACCAGCGTGGCCCAGTGGTACGGTCTTTGCTTCCTACCCGAAAGGTACCGAGTTCAATCACCCGCCGCTGCGTTGTGTGGCCTTGAGCAAGTCACATCGCCCTAGCTCACTTTGCGGCACTGCTCGGTGGCTGACACCTGGGTTATTCCAGTCTTCCCTTGGAATAGACCCTAAAGACAAATTTCCCCTTGGGGATTAATAAAGGGAATTTTATTTTATTTTATTTTTTTATTTTTAAGTGATGGCCATTCAACTACCCATAATGCAATAAGACCTTCTATCCTTCAGGTGTGTATGTTCACGGTCTGTTCCTGGATGGAGCTCGATGGGACCGCAAACTTCGAGTCATCAACGAGAGTTATCCCAAAGTCTTGTCCGATAAAGTACCCACCGTAAGAATATCTGTCTTTCTTTTCTTTTTCTTTTTTAATGTTCATTTTTTTTTTTTTTAATCGTTTGTTGACCTGACCATGTCTTAGAATACAACTAAATGATTCCTGCGTAACTCTTGTGGAATTATCAATATTGATGTTTAATCCTCTTCTTTTACCCCCTAGCTCACCATGAAGTCAAAATATCTCTTACCCTATTAGCAGTATCAGGCCTATTATCGAAAAATAATATGACAACAGTGAGAAAATAATATTGATCATTGATAGGCGTCCTTGAGCACAAAAGGTATAGGGAATGAGATTAGCGGAAGAGTAGCGTCCCTTGATTGGACGTCACCCATAGTTTGTGACGTCACCGGCGGAAAAGTTATTAGAGAGAGAACGTCATGTTGGTTGTGCGCGGAAGCGAGGACGAGAGACGCATGCGCACAACCAACATGACGTTCTCTCTCTAATAACTTTTCCGCTGGTGACGTCACAGACTATGGATGACGTCCAATCAAGGGACCCTACTCTTCCGCTAATCTCATTCCCTATAAATTGAAAACCCTTTATTTCTGATATATTTTATTTTCTCTCTACACCTAGATGTGGCTAAAGCCCATCAAAAAGGCCGAACTCCAGCCCCAAAACGTCTACGAATGTCCAGTATACAAGACGAGTGAAAGAAAGGGCACACTGTCCACGACTGGTCATTCTACCAACTTTGTGCTGGCCATGTTGCTGCCATCCAACAACCCACCCGAACACTGGATAACCAGAGGCTTGGCTATGTTATGTCAATTGGATACGTAAAGGATACCAAAATTGGATATATTAAGGATACCAACATTGGATACATAAAGGATACCAACATTGGATACATAAAGGATACCAAAGTAGAGTAATCCCTCAGAGCCATCAGGCTCATGGAGCTGGAGCTTATCCCAGTTTCTGTAGTGTGAAATGGACAATAGCAATTGCTCGCTATCCTCTGAATAGGTTACTTGTCTATCGCTAAATGTTATCCATTAGATCTAAGAGACCCAGTTACCCAGTCACTGCTGGAGGGAGAGGGAGGAGGGGAGGTTGGGGGGTCAGAAAAAAGTCGACTTCACCCAAGAATAATCTCAGCCCCTTTGCTTGTAAAGCGAATGCTCGTCCAACTGTGTTTTGGGACCCCCCCCCCCCCCCCCCCCACACACACACACACACATACAATGTAAGAAAAAAGAAAACAACTTTCCAATCTATAATGTCGTACAGTGTCACAACTTTTTAAATTTTCATTTTAGACTGGAAACTTCCTCTTTATATTTCAATAGATTTAAAGGGTAGAGTCCTCGCCCCACATCACAAAGAAACTGGAATCAAATACAGGTGTAGTTGAGTTTGGGTTTTTTTCTGACCTGCAATGATAAGGTAGCTGGGTCTATTAGATTTGGTGGAAGGTATGTTGCAGTAGGCTACTAGCGTCAGAGTATAGCAAGCAATCGCTACTGTTCATTTCACTCTACAGAAACTGGGATAAATTTCAGCTCCATCAGCTTGGAGGGGCTACATTCAATAGATTAATATAACCCCACCCCCTCTCTCCCTTTCCTCCACTTTTCCTAGAACAATACATCACTTCTTCGAGGTGTCAGGTTTAAGTCTGTGACAAGATGGAGATCATCTCAATATTAATATTTTTTTAATGAAAAATGAACAAGTGTTTGTCATTGTATAATTAAGTCCCGTTATCTTTTTATTTCTCTGTGCTCTTTAACATGTGATATTAAGTCAAACTTAACAAGCCACGATTAATATTACTACTACTTCTCCTATTATTATTATTATTGATTACTTCTATAATTATTGATGATGTATGGCTGTGACAAATAAATGCTATAGAAGTGCCGGTAAAATAAAAGGAATTTGGTTCCATAATATAGATAGCTGGGAGAATGATGATGATGTGTAAATGTGTCAAAAATGGATAATAATCTACTAAATAAAGTATTTATTTTTCTTTTCTAGATGAATAATGCATAATAGTCTGGAAATTGTATGATGATGATGATAAGAATAATCTATAGCAATTCTACAGCGCATAACAATGACGATATCATGTTCTATGCGCTTCACATTAAATCCTTTCCATTCAAAACCAAAAGGAAATGGTGACGATGAGGAGTCATTTAATGTTTCAATTATCTCCCCTACTACTTGCACTTTGTTATTTTCATTATAAACACATTGTGAATGTATGAAATTATGGGATTAAAAATAATAATAAAGGTAAAGAAAAATTTTCAAAATTTGAATCGTGTTAGTTTTTATCATTATGAATTATATGTGAATAAAGTGATACTATGTACTACAAGCATTGGGTGAAATTCCATTAAGAATGTTCACCTGTACTGGTAGCTGGTTGGTTTCTACATCGTTCTACTTCCATTGTTGTTGATACTAATATTCTCCTGTTGAGGATGCTGGGTGGACAGAGGGGTCAGACAGCACCCAGGATCGATCTCTGTCTCTTTGCATGTGAAGCGAGTACTCTACCAACTGTACTGTTAGGTCCCCCAAATTATATATAGAATGACATAAATAAAACTAGAAAGAATGCAAATACATTCAGGGTGTTTCCTGTTGGCATCGGATGATTCCTTCATGGAATGCTTATGCGATGACATCTAACGATGCTAGGCAGAATGTAGGGGGTTTTTTAAATACAAATTAAAAAACACTTCAAAGGTTTTCAATGTTTTAATATTTTCCATATCAATGACACGTAACCTATTGATGCTGCTCCAATTGCACTCCTAGAATGAAAAGAAAAACAATAATTTGGTAAAAGAATGTAGAAATTTCTCGATTTATTGACATTTTACAAGGAATCTAGAGTGTAATAAAACTCACTGAATTCAGAAATCGATGCAAAAAATTTTAATGCCAATCTCCACTTTAAATGTTTTAGTAGTTTCAATTACGTACATCGCATAAATATTTAGTTGGCAAGCATAACTTGGATTTTTGTACATTTCGACTTATTTGTTAACAAGTACAAGACAGGATTACTATTACTTTTGTGTTGACTGTAAACGTAATGTGCAAAAATGAATATAACAGCTTTGAAAAAGAACAAAATACCAAACACAGAACGTTTTGGGCTCAAAACACTTCCTCTGCCAATAACGAAAACAATAAAAATTATAATCCATCAAGCTTTAAATCCAGGCAAATGGCAGAAAAGTCTACCAGACATGACAAATAATTTTCTGCTGTATGTCTGGATTGAAAGAGTTGTCCTCCCTGACAGTGCCGTATTTTTATTCTCTGTTTTCACCTGAGCTTTTATACATAGCGCAATATCCACTAAACGTGCTCAAAGCGCTTCACAGGGGTACTTGGCCAACAGCAACACTTAACATGTAGGACGAGACATGACGCCTGTTAGGAGATATTACAATTTTTTTCGGACAGAGACAACGCTGTTGACGACCAGGTACTCATTTTACACCTGAGTACGGTGAGAGAATGTGAGTTAAGAGCCTTTTCCAAGGACTCAACTATGCGCCGATAGAGAGGCTTGAACCCAGGATCTTCCGATCCAAAAGCGAGTGTCATACCACAAGACCACATAGCCGCACACCTGTCACTTCTCCATCCCTTTCATTTATCATCATTATTGATATAAATCCCACTCAATACCTTTTCTACATCCATTACACTTACACAGTAGCTTGGTGGATAGTGTTAAACGATGTGATAAATTGATATGACTCACAGTTGGGGGGGGGGGGGGGGTGACTTCACTTTAGGCAAAATGACTTCTTTGACAGTTTATGTAAGAAATGACAAACTGCAAAGCCACTTTTGATTGCCCCCATGACTTACCAAATGAGACACTTTCCCAGTCTGGAATGGATGAGGTATCGGTACTTTGTCACGTGGATCGTTCTGTGGTGTTTGAAGGATGACAGAATGTCACGTGACCTGGTTGAAGAAGACAAATGCATACGTGAACGTGTGTATATATATATATATATATATATATATTATATATATATATATATTGCTGGTGTTTTGTTTGTTTTTAAGGGTTTTACAGTGTTTGCAACACATTAAGGTCATTTCATCGCCAGTAGAGAGGAAGAAAATGGGATAGTCAATAAAATTATAGATTTACAATTGAAAGAACACAAGAAAAAGTAAGAATTAGGGAAAGGGTACAAATAGGGAATAGACGTAGATTCCAAGAGCATACCATCAAGTGTACTTAGTTTGAGACCACCTAAAAGGCTCATCCTGACACAAGCAGAGGGCCCCACTAAGAATAAGTTCAAATGTTAACAAATTATACTTACACCATAAAATGGGATGTGACTACAATGGCCTCGGTTGATGTCATCATTTTGATATCCACAGTCCCAAACCCAGAAAATTCAGCAGCTAACTGAAAGTAATAATAATAATAATGATCGAATCAACAAAACAATAATAATAATAATAATTAGAAAAAACACAATAATAATAAGAAGAAGAATGCTGATAATAATAATAACAGTATTAACTCAAAACAAAGTATTTAAAAACAGGATCAGAAACAACTCAAAACAAAGTATTTAAAAAACAAGATCAGAATCAACTAACAAACAAAATTTTTAAAAAACAGGCAACTTAATAACCTAATATTTAATTCAATATTAATATGATGCTTTGGGCAGACCAGGTGTAACTATCCTTCAGAGCCGTAAGTCCTGGAGTTCGGTCAAGTTAAACATACAAAGATATGATGCATAGTCTTTTTCCACAGAACATTTTAACAGATCTGGCTACTACCTCTATCGCTGGGTGGAAGGAGGTGTCAATTGAAATTCTACTCTACCCAAGTGTAAAAGAACTACCGGCGAATTAGCTGTTGTGATGCATAAGTCCTATGAAACTCGAGTTCGGTAAAGTTAAACCTACAAAAATATGATGCATAGTCTTTTTCCACAGTACATTCCACTGACCTAATAGATCTGTCTACCACCTCTATTGCTGGGTGGAGGGAGGTGCCAATGGAAATTCTACTCTACCCAAGTGTAAAAGAACTACTGGCAACTTACCTGTTGTGATGTTATTTTTTTCTCTGGCCCTTTATAAGAGACATAAAGTAGAGGGGGTGTTTTACACGAGGGGTCATCGCCGTCCAGTTTCTGGTGAGCAACAAGGGATTTAGAGACAACAAGAGGAATTATGGAATGACAATTCTTTATATGACTGAAGATAAAAAAAACAACAAAATTTTAAACAATGAGGCAAAAATAAACTTTTAAGTTTATAAAAACGAAGGTGTTTCAACTAATCAAAGAGTCATCAAAGCGGTTATTTAATTCGCTCAATCCTAGAGATTATTGCTACTTTTCGAAATTGGAAAAACAAATGTATTTAAAATGAGCATGTGCATATCTAAATATTTTTATTCAACTACCATTAACAATGTTAATACAGCATGTAAAAGTAAAAATAAAAAACATTACCTTGACACTACGCTTATAATTTCTCTCAGAAAAATGTAATACCCGGGTAAACCACGGATATAGTCGGTGTTAGGGTTGAGTGAGTTGAAAACATCAAGTAACTTTGGAAGAAAATAAATATTTTAAAATAAAACAAATGAGGTAAATAAATAAAAACATTAATGTAATGTATTTCCATGGATAAAATCTTATTCCAGCATTTTTCTTTTAATGTTTTTTTTTTAAAACAACAGTGAATAGTTAAAACTACAAGACAATCTCACGGTGTAAGAGGTGGAGGCTCGTATAACGTTGATGCAGTTCTTGTGTTTCTCCATCGTTCTCAAGTAACTCTGGAATGTGAAAGGGCTTGTTAAAGACTCCACCTCACTTGGGAAGAAAATAAATGGTCATAAGTCTTAGAAATTGTTTTATTCATGTCTTAGTAAACTTTACTTTGGTAGATAGTGTGTGTGATAAGCAAATCTTGATGACTTAAAGGTGTGTAGGCAACAGAAAGACGTTAGAAAATATCATTAGTCTTTTTAGGTCAATTCAGTTAAGAAAACCTACTATCTCTGACATGCCTATGACGTAATCAATCAATAAAAAAGATGAATCACAAAGGAGGTCAAGGCTGGTTTTAACAAAACAAAAAACTAGAACTGTAATAAAGTGCAACAACCACTTAACATGCTCAAAGCACTTTACAAGGGGTCCATAGCCAACAGCAACACTTAACATATAGGACGCTAGTTAAGCGACATTAAAATGTTTTTTCCAACAGAGACAATGCTGTTAACAACCAGGTACTCATTTTACACCTAAGTATGTTGGGAGAATTTGAGTAAAGAGTCTATTCCAAGAACTCAAGAGTGGGTATCAAACCCTGAACCTTTCAGTCTGAAGTTGTATTTTTCAATAAAATAAATGAAATTCCCTTTATTAATCCTTAGGAGAAATCTTTCTTTTTGGTCTATCTTGAAAAAAGACAGAGATAATCCAGTGAAATCCTTCAAAGTAATCAATGGGGGCTAAAAGGAAAACATGAGATGCCGACACTGAGGGCTCTAACCTGGGTCTGGGTCCCATGATGGAAGTGCAATGCCTGATTCATTTGGTAACCTTCTCACCCCCACCCTACCCCATGAGTTTCATTGATGCACAAGTGCAGAACAAGTGATCTACAGGCCTGGTCTCATTGTGACTTTCAATATTTTTAATAAACTATCTGAACTAAGCTTCGGTCAAAGGAAATTTGAATTGAATAAATTGTTTATTGTAGGTAAATAAATACATAAATAACAACAGAAAAATATAATATTAAACAAATATTGTATATTTCCCTTTTAGGCTTTTCACCGATATAAGCATTTTTACTGCATATAAACTAGATACAAAATATTTCACCTAAAAATTGATAAAAATATCGAAACGATATTGATTCATGTTTTGGCTAAGAAAACTGCAATTAAAAAATAAATAAACATGGAATCAGAGTCATCTGAGTTTTTTGTGATGAATGGGAAATCTTAGAGTATAGACGTGACCCCGTGCTTGAACCTGATAACTCAAACTATAATGCAACCAAGAAAATCAAACAAAGTTTCATGGAAAACAATAATTAAGTATCAGTTGTGTTTCGATAAAATGAAACAATTTTTTCTACTAATTATATCTATCCAAGCTTGAAAAAACGTAGTAAATAAACTAGGATTCAAGAGTAATATTATCTTCTTTTTTTTTTTTTACATTAACTCATTGTTGAAGCCATGGAAACAAGGAAAAACCTCAAGCAAAGGTATGGTCTACATTCTGACGAGTATAAAGAAGCAAAAGCATATGTGAAGAAATTAACAAAACGGGACAAGACCGATTCATTAAAACAAAAACTCGATGACATAGAACTGGCAATGTATACCAATCAGACAAATAAAATGCACAAAGAAATCAACAACCTAACAAATGAGTTCAAACCACGCCTATCGACCATAAAAGATACCAACGGCACACCTCTTAACAACCCAGAAAAAATCGCAGATAGGTGGGCTGAATACTGTAAGGAAATGTATGATGGCAACGCAAACACATTGCCAATGATGGAACCAAATGGAGATGAACTACCACCCCTACGAAGCGAAGTAGAATGGGCAATTAAACAGTTCCCAACAGGCAAATCAGCAGGAAACGATGAAATATCGGGAGAAATGATCAAAGCTAGTGGAGACGAGGGACTGCATTATATCACACTCTCTGTAAAAAGATATGGCACAAAGAACGATGGCCAAATGAATGGACAAAGGCTGTATTTATACCAATCCCCAAAAAAGGAGACCAACAGCTATGCACAAATTTCAGGACGATATCACTCATCAGCCATGCAAGCAAGATCTTACTGAAAATTATTTTGAAGAGATTAGAGAACGTGGTGAAGGAAGAAGTCAGCCAAACTCAAGCAGGCTTTAGACCAAATAGGGGAACAAGAGACCAAATATTTAATATCAGGACACTGATTGAAAAAAGCAGGGAGGCAAACATAGATCTACACATGTGCTTCATAGATTACAGCAAAGCGTTTGACTGCGTAAATCACGAACAAATAGTAACAACTTTGAAGAACTTAAACTGCCACTACAAAATAGTCAACCTCATAAACAATCTTTACCAACAACAGACAGCATCGGTTAGACTAGAATATGGACTTACAAAATGGTTCCCAATAAAGCGGGGAGTGAGGCAGGGGTGCATCCTTTCTCCTTCACTATTCAGCATATACACCGAAACAATAATGCGTGATGTAATGACAGAAAAAAAAGATGAAGAGTACAGTGCCGTTAAGATAAATGGCAGGAAGATCTCTGACCTACGATATGCAGACGACACGGCGCTATTGTCAACAACATCAACAGGTCTCAACAAACTAGTAAAATCGGTAAAAAAACATAGTGAAGACAAAGACCTATTATTAAACGCAAAGAAAACGAAAATAATGAGCACAAGATAAAAGCAGCACTGCTCAGGTCGAAATAGAAGGAGAATAACTGGAAAGTGTTACAAATTTCATTTACCTTGGAGCACAAATAGAAGCCAATGGAAAATCGGCACCAGATATCAGGAGAAGACTTGCAATTGCAAGCAACAAACTAAACAAAATGATGGCAATCTGGAAGAGCGAGGAAGTCAGACTGAAAATGAAGATCCTAACATCCTGTATTTTTCCCACTGCAATATATGGATGCGAGACATGGTCTATAACCAAAGAATCAGAAAAGAGAATAACCGCCTTCGAAATGAAATGCTATAGAAAAATCTTACGCATCCCGTGGACAAACAAAGAAAGCAATGCAAACATCATGAAAACACTAGGACTAAAAAGTCCCTGCTAGTGAGTAAGATAAAAAAGCTGAAACTCAATTACTTTGGGCACCTGAAAAGACACGACACACTAGAGAGAGATGTACTGGAGGGCATGGCGGAGGGCAAAAGAGGCAGAGGAAGACCACAAAGAAGATGGCAACAGGATATACAGGAATGGCTCAACAACGGCGTGACGGAATGTGGCAGATGGGCACAAGACAGAGACTTCTTCCGAAGGACTGTGTGGGAGGCTACGTCCAAGTGATATGCCACAGAGAGAGAGAGAACTCATTGTTCAAGAAAATGAGGCTTATAAATAGTGTGCGCTTGGCTAAGAAGCTCACAACATTGCCATCCGGAAGTATAACGGACCAACACACAAAACTGTGTGTAACCATGAACTTTTATAGTCTGGTTAATACAGTTCAGTGAGAATTACTCATAAAAGTGGATGGCAAAAAACAACAACAAAGACCTGAGTGACGTCAACTTCGATCTATCTATAAGGTTTCATGCACAGGGGGGCCACATCATAAATACAACAACAAAAAATTTAAAAACTCACAAAAGTTAATAAATTACCTGTTTGTCGTGAAGTGTTCCAGATGCCCGATACGTATGAAGACTGAAAAGAAGAGAAATAATAATAGAAAACAAAATCATTTCAATGAGGGGGAAATCAAACAACCAAGCAAAAATCCAATAGTACAGACTTGCCAATCATCTGCAACCACCAAAAAATATCTGTAACATTTTCCCCAAATTTAGGCTGATTTTCTTATAGCACCCCCCCCCCCCAACTCACATGCAGACAAAATCATAAATAAAAATAAATGAATAAATATGAATATTTATATATAGAATATTTCCACGGATTTACCATGCTCAAGAATCTTCAAAATATTTCATTTATTCCCCATGAAAGCCACATGGAACCATATTTCCATTTCTTACAGTACCAGTCGCCTGTTAGGCTTCCTTTTTGTACTAAAACCCTTACAATATCAGTCACTGCCAATAGCCAGATACTCATTACACCTGAATCCAGTGGGGTAATGTGTGTAAAGTGCCTTATCCAAGGACACAACGTTGGGACCAGAATTTCCAGTGCCAAACCACTAGTCCACAAAGCTGCAAAAAAATTATTTTTAAACTGTTAACAAAACAAGATTGTCTGAATCCTTACATTTTTACAGAATACGAAAATATTGAACTAATCCTCAAAAAAAACAAAGATTCTACAATATAAATTCTTACCACAGCCACAGAGAAATGAATCATAGCCTGCATGGTGAGGAGCATTACCTTCAGTGCCTGGTGAATAAATAAATATATAAACAAATAAATGAATTTAATTTAATATATAAATAAATTAATAAATAAATAAATAAAGTTTATTCATCCAAATGGAAATTGGTTTTACAAACGTGAATTACAAGAATGAATAAATAAGAGTTATAAAATATATTTGCAAAATTTTATAAAACAATATAGTATATATAATAAAAATATAAATAATAGTAAAAATAGTAAGAGGGTTGACTCTACATAAAGCTACGTCATGGCATGCTAAGGCGACAGCATCTAACAAAACTGTGCAGAAGAGCATAAGTTCTTTTTTTTTAATTGATTTCTTTACTAAATAGAAACACAACAGACAAGGAAAAAAAATATGATTAAAAATGCAGGTAAACGACTGGTGGGAAATCCTCCACAAAAGATAAACTCAAATTTTGTTATTTGTGTTCAACCAAGAGGAATCGATAAGTTATTTATAGGAGGATAACATTTTACAAAATATCTCAATTCATGTGAATGCATCTGTCAAATATTAAAGTCTCAAACTGCCTTTGACCTTTGATGATGATAAATCTGTGGCAATATGCTGAATAAATGTCATTTACTTATTTATTAATCAACTGAGCAATCAAGATTCCTTGATCAAATATTGAGGAGAATAAAAGTTAGCTTCTTTTTTCGGGTGGGGGGAAGAGGGGCGGGTTGTGTTTTGTTGTTTTTTTTTAATCAGGAAAAAGAAAATCTAAAAGCAACTAAAAATAGGAACAGAAAATATAAATGGATGCTAAGACATTCACAGAAATGTAAATCAATAAGTGAGTAGGGCTAAAAAGTAAAAAGATAATTCCCACCTTCAGTGCCTTTGGTCATTGGTTTTTGTATCGCAGGCTGCATTCTGGTTAACCGTACTGCGGTTTGACTGAAATAGATAGAAATATGAAAACCATTCAATAGGACAATATAGAATTTATAGATATTTTCCCACATTATTTTCATTTCAAAATTCTCCTCCCTGTATGACGCTCTGAAATTGGTTGAATTAATTTGATAGCATTTCAAAACACACAAACCGTTTGATATATAAAAACATATAATTTTTAAAATTATAAAATTCCTTTTATTCATCCCCAAGGGAGAGATTTGTCTCCCTGGTCTATTCCAAGTGAAGACTGAAATAACCCAGGCATCAGCTGTAGTACAGAGCTGTAAAGTGAGCTAAGACAAGTGACTCGCTCAAGACCACACAGAGCAGCTGGTATTTGAACTTGTTAACTGTCGGGTAAGAAGCAAAGACCATACCACTGAGCCACACTGCCTCCCCCCCCCCCTCCTTCCCCACTTCAAAGAAGTTGTATAAAATGCCTCTTCAGTTCTTACTCTCAACCAATAACTAAATGTGTCGATTACCATCAGGCACTGCCTGCTCCCTAATTTTTCAATTTGATATTTTTGAAATGTTGAGAGTTCCCAATATAGCAGCTATAATGAATGGTAATCGACACATTTAGTTATTGGTTGAGAGTAAGAACTGAAGAGGCATTTTATACAACTTCCTCGACTGGGGATCAAACCTCAGTCCTCCAATGTAAGATAAAGATCTAAAAAGGTGTGTATAAAACTGCCAGGTCTAAGGTTCGATTCCCAATCGAGAAAGACTAATTCATTTTGGGATTGTTGTTTTCTAGTATTTTTCTTTCTTGCTTTGTTTGGCACTGTATCATTTCAAATACGTCTTTTCAAATCTTTATGTGAAAACTACAATCAGACACTCACCTGTTTAGAATTTGGTCCAAGATTTCCAAACTGTACGCTCCTTTAAGGTTTAATGTTTTAAATTTCTGGAGAGAAAAATTGAATTGCAACAGATCATCATCTGAATCTGGATGGATCAGATACAAAAGGCCCATGTGCCCATGATTGCAAAACATTTGTAACAATGACAAGACGAAACGAAACCATGAGTGGTTAGGGGGTCATCTTGAGACCTGTTGACTGATGAAGTCTGTTGATGACAAAACTTGGCAATGAATTCAATTCTCTTATTTAGTTCTCTGGAAGAAAATGTTTTTATAAATTTTAGACCTATTGTGGAGAAACGCATAATTTTATTGATATTTCAAAAGGGGAAAAATTATGCTAAATCAAATTAGGACACATTGGGGAAAATAAAACTATTAACATATGACAATACTATACTAATACTATGCATCTTGCAGTATACTAAATAAAAAAGGCATCTTTGCAGATGATTAAAGATACATTGAGAATATGGTAAATCTAAACAATTTATGGGAAATGAAGGGGAGAGGATTTCAATTATTCTATATGATGGTGAAAAGCAAGCAAGATCATTCTTAGGCTAAATGGACACCTGATACAATTTGAGTGTAGGGTGTAAAATAACGGGAATTATCCATCATCAGAGAGCTTTACAAGTAATGACAAATAATGTTGAATGGGACAGCAGGCTTTGACATTTCACTGGACACCAATAATCAATAATAACGTGAAGTTGAATGTAAGCTTCAATTTAATTACGAAAACAGATCAAATGAACGTTTCGGGTTTCCCCTTTATCAACAAACAGATGATGAAACACCACAGATGAATGAGCGTTGTTACATCAACTCACGTATTATTGATTCTTCGAGCTTCAGCAGCAACATTACACTGACACAATAGCAAATAGCTAACAATGCCAATGCGTTCACAATGTTTCATTATTCCCCAGCAGCATATTGAATCATTTTCCTCTTATACAGTGCAGACTCTATTAGACACCCTTTTGTACAAACACTCTATATCCATCCTGCTATAATCGGTACCATTCGCACCCGAGATAAGAAAGCAGGACAGACGTTCATTTGATCTGTTTTCGTAATTAAATTGAAGCTTACATTCAACTTCACGTTATTATTGATTTCTTCGAGCTTCAAGCAGCAACATTTACACTGGACACCAATAGCAAAATAGTTTTGTTGTTTTTTTTATTTGTTCTTTTTGAGCTACTCTACTTCTCAATTTTAGAGATAACGAGGGTGATTTAACACATAACGAGGTCTTTGACTTGAACTCTGTATTGATAAATAAATAATTATGAACATTTATACAGGGCATTTCCATCAATTAACCATGCTCAATGCGTTTCATAATGTTTCATGTATTCCCCCAGCAGGCCATATTGAACCATTTTTCCATCTCATACAGTGCCAGACGTCTATTAGACACCCTTTTCGTACTAACACTCTATATCCATCACTGCCTAGAATCAGGTACTCATTCGCACCTGAGATAAGAAAGCTAGGACAGATGTGGCAAATGACAGCAGAGGAGGCAATCAGATGGTGGAAAGAAATCCTGGGAATCTCTGCAACGACTGACCTGTAACAAGATCAAGTGTAAATCTTTCATTGTTGCCCTTCAGCCCAGTGAACGTAATAGACAGTAAGTCAGTCCAAAAATAAGTAAGTAAGTAAGTAAATAAGTAAGTAATGCTTTTACTCGAGGGATCGTCCTCATATTTAAGTTGAACAATTGTCATTTCCATTACCCATGATGCACAGTCAAAATATTTATCTTTCAAATGTGGTTAAACTTTTTATTTTTTTAACATTACCTGCTTCATAAAATGGTGGAGATGTTTTGTATCAAAAATGACAGGAAACAATCCATTGATTTCCCTTTTGAATTGTTCATATGTATCTAAACAGAAAAAGAGAAATGAAAACATTAACTATTGGTCAGAACTGCTATTGGTACTTCAAACAAAAGCCTTGGAAGGAGAATTTCATTTGATATTTTTGCATTTTTCTGTTCAATTTCACAATTTACCAAAGAATAGATAAATGGAAACAAGATACGAGTGGGACTTCTTCTTCTTTTTTCTCATTATCCAATTAATATGATAAATAATAAAAATAATTACTGACTGTAAAAAATATTTAAAAATCAACCAATTCATACAAATGGCAGACACACACAATGGTATAGGCAAACAAACATAGAGACTTAAACGTTGTATAAACTCAAAACAAATTGAATACCATGTGCCTAATAACAAGACACAGTTACAGTTAAAGTAGAAAGTCTTCTGAGAAGAAAACCCACTCAAACACGCGTTTCTGTCCTTAAATTTTAACACTGTAATGGGGCTGGACAACGCCTAGAGATCATAAATCCTGGTTGCCTTTCAACCTTGTATCTTTATAAAGTACTGGCATGGAAGCTTGAACTTTGAACCCACGACCTTTAGATCAGTAGGCACCATTATTCTTTAAAGGTACCTAGGCACATTTTATCAGAGGGAGAGAGGGCCAAGTGGTTAATGGATTGCAATATGACCAGGTCCCAAGTTCAAACCCTGTTACAGACACTTTCAGTTTTTTTTTCCTTGGCCATTATTATTAACCCCTAATTTGCTAATTTTGGGCAGCAATGGTGATTCATGTTGACATCAGATGTTTGGTTGATGGATTAGATATATTCCTTCATGGAATGCCTAGGCAATGCCATGGAGATTCATGTTGACATCAGATGTTTTGGTTGATGGATTAGATATATTCCTTCATGGAATGCCTAGGCAATGCCATGGTGATTCATGTTGACATCAGATGTTTTGGTTGATGGATTAGATATATTCCTTCATGGAATGCCTAGGCAATGCCATGGGGATTCATGTTGACATCAGATGTTTTGGTTGATGGATTAGATATATTCCTTCATGGAATGCCTGGGCAATGCCATGGTGATTCGTGTTGACATCAGATGTTTTGGTTGATGGATTAGATATATTCCTTCATGGAATGCCTAGGCAATGCCATAGAGATTCATGTTGACATCAGATGTTTTGGTTGATGGATTAGATATATTCCTTCATGGAATGCCTGGGCAATGCCATGGTGATTCATGTTGACATCAGATGTTTTGGTTGATGGATTAGATATATTCCTTCATGGAATGCCTAGGAAATGCCATGGTGATTCATGTTGACATCAGATGTTTTGGTTGATGAATTAGATATATTCCTTCATGGAATGCCTAGGCAATGCCATAGAGATTCATGTTGACATCAGATGTTTTGGTTGATGGATTAGATATATTCCTTCATGGAATGCCTGGGCAATGCCATGGTGATTCATGTTGACATCAGATGTTTTGGTTGATGGATTAGATATATTCCTTCATGGAATGCCTAGGCAATGCCATAGAGATTCATGTTGACATCAGATGTTTTGGTTGATGGATTAGATATATTCCTTCATGGAATGCCTAGGCAATGCCATAGAGATTCATGTTGACATCAGATGTTTTGGTTGATGGATTAGATATATTCCTTCATGAAATGCCTGGCAATGCCATGGTGATTCATGTTGACATCAGATGTTTTGGTTGATGGATTAGATATATTCCTTCATGGAATGCCTAGGCAATGCCATAGAGATTCATGTTGACATCAGATGTTTTGGTTGATGGATTAGATATATTCCTTCATGGAATGCCTAGGCAATGCCATAGAGATTCATGTTGACATCAGATGTTTTGGTTGATGGATTAGATATATTCCTTCATGGAATGCCTAGGCGACGGCATCAAATGATACCTCGCCGAAGGGCTTAATTTTTTAATTTTTTAAAAACACTGTGCCTGCCTTTAAAGAATAATGGATATAAATTCATCATTTATTTATAAAGCGTTTGAATATGATACGATTCATACGTCATTTTAAAAAACAAACAAGTCTTTGATAATAACCGGGCTTACCTGGTAAATTCTTATGAAATTTGGAGTAAATAAAAAGTAGGTCCATCAACAGGTTGTGTCCGACCAGAGGCTGAAAGCAAATACAAATTGTGTTGTTGAGTTGCAAATGTTTTGATACATGGGAGACTGATGTATGTTATTTTTATCACTTCAATAAGCTGTTGAGCTGGTGGATGGTGAACTAATGGCAAAAGAAAAGGAATAAAATTTTTTGGTTTAAAACTGAATGGATGATGGCTAAATGATACAAAAAGGTAACACAAAAAAACAGAGAGATGAAGAGGAAGAGAGAGAGAGAGAGAGAGAGAGAGAGAGAGAGAGAGAGAGAGAGAGAGAGAGAGAGAGAGAGAGAGAGAGAGAGAGAGAGAGAGAGAAGAGAAGAGAGAAAGAGAGGCTAAACAAACCTTCTTCGACTCAATGAGCATCCTGAAGACACGAGTAAATCCCAACATTTCTGTCAAAACCCTGAAATCAATTAAGGAAAGGTCACACCAGCAAAACCAACATTTAGCCATTTAAATTATTTTTAATTGCATTCAGATATAATATATATAATTGTTTTGTTTTTTTCTAAATATGTGTCATGTCCACTAGTTGTTCCAATATGAAATTGAAAATCGTTTCCATCTTCCACTGTATCTCATCATCAATCTGACTCTAACTGGACAAATGTCACAGTATCAGGTGACCAAAGCCTGGATCCAATCGATACAACAGGAGAAGTTGGCAAGTAGATACACTAGCGACTGAGCTATCCCCCACTGCCATTATGGATAGTGCATCCGCGAATTGACCTCTCTCTCTCTCTCTCTCTCTCTCTCTCTCTCTCTCTCTCTCTCTCTCTCTCTCTCTCTCTCTCTCTCTCTATCTCTCTCTTCTCTCTCTTTATCTCTCTCTCTCTCTCTCTCTCTCTCTCTCTCTGACAAAGTGACCACTCCACTCCACACCTTTGACCCATGCATTGCCTGGCATGTGTCTGGCTATGTACTATGTGGTCTTGTAGTATGACACTCGCTTTCGGATCGGAAGGTCCTGGGTTCAGCCTCACTTGGCACAAAGTTGAGTCCTGGGAAAAGGTTATTTACTTACATTCTCTCACCATACTCGGGTGTAAAATGAGTACATGGCCGTTGACAGCTGTCTCTGTTGGAAAAAAATTTGTAATATCGCCTAACAGGCGTCATGTCTTGTTCTACATGTTATGTGTTGCTCTCGGTCAGGGACCCTTTGTAAAGCGCTTTGAGCACATTTAGTGGTTACTTCGCTATATAGAAGCTCAATTTTTTAAAAAAAATTTTTTCTGGTCATCTTTTCAATACTCTTGGTAACTTATATTTTTATTTAAAGTTGAAATGTTGACTTCGCTATTCAAGTGCAGACATTTCTTTGAGATATTTGTTCATCACAGCATATTCACTCAATAGGAAATATTTAATATAAATTACAATTATTCTCACCCCTGGTGCTGTGTGTGTTCCCATTCTTCGCCTTTCATCTCAACGTCCCTCTTCCTCTCATCTGTCATATTTTCTACAACAATCTGTAGGGAGATTAGAAAAGGTATGTACTCAATATACAAATAGGTGAATTATAACACCCCCTCCCCCCTTTCTTCTTTGTTCTTTTTAAAATATGAGTCATATAAATAACAGGATTGCCAATTCAGAAGGCTAAAATTGACTGAAGTTTGACCCAAACACATTGTTTTTTTTTTTTTTTGGGGGGGGGGGGGGGGGTTTAAGGGTTTTACAGCACTTGCAACACATTTAGGTTATATCAGCACCAGTAAAAAGGAAGAAAATAGGAAAGTAAAAAGTACTAGAATTACAATTAAAGCACCCAAGAAAAAGTAAGACATAGGGGTCAAATGTAGATTCCAAGAGCAAACCACCAATGTACTTAGTTTGAGATCACCTATGTCTCATCCGGACATCAAGCATAAAATCCAACAGAGAGGAATACACTCAAATGCTTACATTATATATTCAAAATAACAAATAAAATAATACATAACAGAGAGATGATTTAAAAGGAAAAAATGTCATCTCCCAAAAAAATAACTATGCATTTGACTGTTTCCCTCCCAGCCAGACCTCTGGCCAGGGCCATGACAAAACCAAGTAATCTCATTCCAAGACAAAGACAGAAAGCATGTTGGAAAACAGATATAAGGGGATAGAAGACACAGTATGTACCTCCCTGCCCGCTATGGGAGGTCAGGATCCCCACCCAGACAAACAAATTGATTTGATGGACCCATGTCTGAGTGCTGAACTCCAATAAAAAGACGTGATGTCTTACTTTTTTAGTTTTACAGGTGATTGGAAAATAGACATGGGTTTTTATAACATACGGAATTCCGTAAATATACGGAAAACTGGCTATCTCGGAATAATGACATCTGACTGATTGATGATGTGGTGCGCAAACAAATACTTTATGGTGTTTTATCCCATTCAATTTTAACATTTTGTATTCTTAAAGTTTCTTAGATATGAAAATAAGGTGTTATAATAAAATCTTTAACCAAAATTGATAAATTATTGACCTCAAGGAAAGACCTCTTAACCCTCTCCTTACAAACCATAGGAAAATCGTCACATTCGTTACGATATAACCAATATCTTTCTTATTCACATTTCCCTTGTACATAATAACATTTAAAGAAAATAAACAGTGTTTTGTAGGGCATGTTTTGCTAAAGAAATTATTTATCGCAAAAACTTACTGCTATTGTGTTCAATTGATAAAAATATATTTTTGTGTTAGTTGGGTGTGAAATTTTGGGGAAAATCCTGAAAACGGCTGGTAAGGAGAGGGTTAGCTCAGTCTTTAAACTCTCATTTTAAAATAGTTTTTAGCTTATTTATTCTCCAATTTTACCGCTGTCTCTTTCAAAAATAGAACTAAGGGATGAATAGTAAAATAAAAATAGCCAGGAAATATTTTAAAACACAATATGTAGATTGACCTACTTGATTGAAACCATTGACAGACGTCCAGACATTAGGAAACCTTGACCTTATTTCACGTTGTATTGCATACTGCGATGTGAAGCTGGCTTTAAATGAGAAATATAAATGATGATAAATAAATAAATGAAAGGGGTTTTTAAAAAGAATAAATGAAAGACAAGAACAAAACTATTTGAATAATTCTAACGATGAGAGGTAAGATAATTCTGTGAACTCTCTTGACCATTTCATGATTGTTATTTATTAAGAGATTTAAAATGAGTGAATCATACGACATGCGCTATGGCAATGATGTAGCCTTGGTTCCCAGTTTAACATGAAACAATTAATTTAACAGTTAATAAAGTAATGTTCCATTTATCATTGCAAACTATACAGAATCCACTCTTTGTTTGTTTTTTGTTAGAGGTTTTACGGTGCTTGCGTCACTATTGGACCATTTCACCACCAGCAAAAAGAAAGATGACAAAGGAAAATTTGTGGATCTGAAGTTACAAGCACCAAAGAAAAGCAAGATAAAGGGGACTGGTTCGTTTTTAAGGGTTTTACGGCGCTTGCAACACATTTAGGTTATATCAGTGCCAGTAAAAAGGAAGAAAATGGGATAGTAAAAAGTTCTAGAATTACAATTAAAGCACCCAAGAGAAAGTAAGACAAAGGGGAACTAGGAACAAATAGGGATCAGATGTAGCTTCCAAGAGCATACCACCAATGTACTTAGTTTGAGATCACCTACAGTCTCATCCGGACACAAGCACAAAATCCAACCAAGAGGAATAAACTCAAATGCTTCCATTATACATTCAAAATAACAAATATAATAATACATAACAGAGAGATGATTTACAAGGAAAAAAATATCATCTCCCAAAACAATAACTATGCATTTGACTGTTTCCCTCTCAGCAGGGACTCCGACCAGGGCCAAGACAAAACCAAGTAATCTCATTCCAAGACAAAGACAGAAAGCATGTTGGAAAACAGATATAAGGCGATAGAAGAAGACACAGTATGTACCTCCCTGCCCGCTATGGGAGGTCAGGATCCCCACCCAGGGGGACTGGTTCAAATAGGAAACAGAAGATTTCACACGCAATCCACTGGTGTGCCCATTTTGACATTAACTAAAAGACCCATCCAGGCACAAGCAAAAGATCCTGTTATGGGAGATAAAATCGAATGTTCACAAAGTAAAATATATTCAAAACAAATAACCGCTATAGTATATAAAGGAGAGATGGTTTACAAGGGGGGAAAAAAACCAATAATAATTTATATTTTTTGACATCTCTCTTTCTCAGCAAAGGATCCCTTCCAGGACCAGGGACACAGAAAGTGACCTCTCTACCCACCATGGAGGTCAGAAGACCCCACACGAGTGACCTCTCTACCCACCATGGAGGTCAGAAGACCCCACACGAGTGACCTCTCTACCCATCATGGAGGTCAGAAGACCCCAGACAAGTGTTCACTCTTTCCTTGAATTTCATCATTCATAAAGGGTTGACTGGGAACTATGGGATTCAACTAACATTTTCTCCGATTTAAGATTCCATGAGAAAAAAAGATTGTTGAACCCTGGGAGATCCATGACCGTATCCAAAATGTACAATTTGCACTTACATCCTTTAAATGGCACGATAAGAAATTCTCCTTGCTTGCAGTGACACATCCATGAAGCAACCTGAGAACAAACGCCCTGAATTTCTCTCTCAAAGGCAAAACTGTTGAAAATTAAATAAATGATTATGCTAAAAGACATTTAAAAAGTCCTTGTAGTTTCTATTTCCATTTATTGACAACTTTAGTTTTGATTGAAGAGCTATGAGGCTATAAATAAAGTGATAGGAATCAACCAAAGTATGACTGCCCATCACAAATATACATAGCGACCAGCTTTTCAAAAAGCAAAAACAGCACACCCAAACGCAGAACATCCTCCTGACATGCTAGCAGTATGTTTAGACAATCATATAATATAATCGAGAATCAGATCTTTTTTCTGGTCCTTGCGTTTATTTGCAAGTCAAAAAAATCATAATCCTGGGATATGCAAGGGTCATTTCCATACACATAGACAGTCGATTATTTTTTTTTGCAGATTGCCAAATAGTCAAATAGGGACAGTTCTGATTTTATCAGGACAGTTGGCTGCAATAAATTGGCCACAGTATCGGCATCATACAACACAACTGCCAGAGATAATGGGTTTTTTTCTTTTAAAAAAGGAGGAAAACTTCCCGAAAACTGGGAAAAGTGAAGAAATTGATGGAGTATTAAAAAATATGACATATAGGAATATAGGAAAATCAAAATCAAAACGACAGAAATTTGTTAATTAGCAGACATCTGTTATCTATGATACATATGTTAGGATTTTGTCATATTGGGAAATGCACCAAAATAATGACGAAAGAAAGAAAGAAAGAAAAATGTCAAAACGTAGATGATATAAGAACAACAAGTCACATACAATTAATTTATACTTTAAAAGTCCAGATGTTTAACACCTCAAGTATAACTGAATAAAATATTTACTTGTCTTCCATGTGATGAAATCCTGCCTTTAAGTCTTTCATGACTTCTGTCTCTTGGTGAGAGTTCAGATGGGAAAGACCTTCCTTGAAACACTGATGGAAAAACCAAAGTAATCGGTCAAATGGATTTCATCACAAAGTGTGCAGACCTGCCAAATTGAAAACTTCAAATTTAGTCGTTTTTATGTCAATTTTTAGTAATTTGACAAGGACATTAGTAGTAGCAGAAGTAGTTGTAGTAGTAGTGGTAGTAGTTATTATTATTATTATCATCATTGGTTAAGTAATACCGAGAATTAAAAACTCGTAATTTTCCATAAAAATTAGTAACTGGCCATGAAATTTGTCTAAAATTCGTAAAATTACGAAAAATTTGTGAGATTCGGCAGGTATGAGTGTGATAACCCAATGTCATTTTTGGCTTATTTAGAGGAGAATAGTTTGTGCCGATTAGAGACTTTTGGTTATTTCTTGGGATAAAAAAAGGGTAATTTCTTTAAAAGGAAATATTTCCAAAGATATATAACAAAAACTATTGACAGCACAACTAAGATAATTACAAAAATACCTACTGAAAAATTAGAAATTGAGGACTGCAAAAAATTTTGAACAGAAATGATTATGACCCAACTGAGTTATTGGGACTTCCAGAAATGAATATGAATAGAACAGTTCATAAAAGAACAAAATGTTTTATGCAGAACGAGTCAAACTCCAAACCCTTCTTCAACCAACAAGAACATTTAGAATGATAAAACTTAATTAATGAAGGATCCAGAAAAACTGGAGAAAAAGTATCTGCTCTTCCTGTCAGGGTAAACGATGGCGGAATTTCGTCATTTTTTTAAGCTGTTATATTAGATCTATTTTTGTTCTTTACCAATACTTTATTTATGTAAATAAAAATCAATTTTTTTTAAATGAATAAAATTTATAGAACATCAAAATCCACCGTTCGCATTTAGTGGCACTTAACAAGAAATATTTGACATATTTTGAATTTTGAGAAAATTCAATGTTACAACTGTAGATCTATTAACTACTACTGATATCTATTGGATTTGAAGAACATGGTTTTCAATTTTAATAAACAAAAAAAATAAATAAATAAATAAAACTAGAGCTTTTATATAGAGCAATATCCACTAAATGTGCTCAAAGCACTTTACAAAGGGTCCCTCACCAACAGCAACATGTAACATGCAAAACAAGACAACGCCTGTTCAACGATTTTACAATTTTTCAGACAGAGACAATGCTGTTGACGGCCAGGTACTCATATTACAATACAGTGAGAAAGTGTGAGTAAAGAACCTTTTCCAAGGACTCAACTATGTACCAAGTGAGGCTAGAACCTGGGACCTTCCAATCCGAAAGCGAGTGTCATACCACAAGACCACATAACTGCACAAAGGAAAATTTTAAAGGAAATTCTATCTTTAGTGTCAACCTGAAGCACTCAATAGTATGAGCACTTCTGGTAATGAGTGATAGATAATTCCAGATGAACGGTGCTGCAAAGTAAAATGCACATTACTAGAATTTTGTTATAGACATTTATCTTTCAAAAATGGTGTGTAGAGCCTGAGGTGGCCTGTACTCTGAAATCAGTGACATTAGTCATTAGTCATTACTGGATACAGTCCACAGCTTGACCTCTCTCCTTACCAGCCAATTTCAGGATTTTCCCCAAAACTTCAAACCAAACTAATATAAAAATAGATTTTTTATCACTCAGCAGTAAGTTCTTGCGATACATAATTTCTTTTTAAAAAACATGCTCTACAACACACTGTTCATTTTCTTTAAATTTTATGATGTACAAGAGAAATTTGAATAAGAAAAATGTTGGTTGTATCGTAACGAACATGACGATTTTCCTATAGTTGGTAAGGAGAAGGTTAAGGGGATAAGTATTCACTTGGTTACATACAAAGTTCTTTACCTTGTTGAAATCAAAATTATGCATGCTCAAGAATTGAATGGATGATGCCTGAAGGATGAAAAAGAATATGAAATGTTCAGGTTAAAAAGAAAACCAACAAAACTATGTGTTTATTGTAGAATAAGAAAACCAACAATACTATGTGTTTATTGTAGAATAAGAAAACCAACAATACTATGTGTTTATTGTAGGATAAGAAAACCAAGAAAACTATGTGTTTATTGTAGGATAAGAAAACCAACAATACTATGTGTTCATTGTAGGATAAGAAAACCAACAATACTATGTGTTTATTGTAGAATAGAAAACCAAGAAAACTATGTGTTTATTGTAGGATAAGAAAACCAACAAAACTATGTTTTTATTGTAGGATAAGAAAACAAAAAACTATGTGTTTATTGTAGAATAAGAAAACAACAAAACTATGTGATTATTGTAGAATAAGAAAACCAACAATACTATGTGTTTATTGTAGGATAAGAAAACCAACAATACTATGTGTTTATTGTAGGATAAGAAAACCAAGAAAACTATGTGTTTATTGTAGGATAAGAAAACCAACAATACTATGTGTTCATTGTAGGATAAGAAAACCAACAATACTATGTGTTTATTGTAGAATAAGAAAACCAAGAAAACTATGTGTTTATTGTAGGATAAGAAAACCAACAAAACTATGTGATTATTGTAGAATAAGAAAACCAACAATACTATGTGTTTATTGTAGAATAAGAAAACCAAGAAAACTATGTGTTTATTGTAGAATAAGAAAACCAACAAAAACTATGTGATTATTGTAGAATAAGAAAACCAACAATACTATGTGTTTATTGTAGGATAAGAAAACCAACAATACTATGTGTTTATTGTAGAATAAGAAAACCAACAATACTATGTGTTTATTGTAGAATAAGAAAACCAACAATACTATGTGTTTATTGTAGAATAAAAAAACCAACAATACTATGTGATTATTGTAGAATAAGAAAACCAACAATACTATGTGTTTATTGTAGAATAAGAAAACCAACAATACTATGTGTTTATTGTAGAATAAGAAAACCAAGAAAACTATGTGTTTATTGTAGAATAAGAAAACCAACAAAACTATGTGATTATTGTAGAATAAGAAAGCCAACAATACTATGTGTTTATTGTAGAATAAGAAAACCAACAATACTATGTGTTTATTGTAGAATAAGAAAACCAACAATACTATGTGTTTATTGTAGAATAAAAAAACCAACAATACTATGTGTTTATTGTAGGACAAGAAAACCAACAATACTATGTGTTTATTGTAGGATAAGAAAACCAACAATACTATGTGTTTATTGTAGAATAAGAAAACCAACAATACTATGTGTTTATTGCAGAATAAGAAAACCAACAATACTATGTGATTATTGCAGAATAAGAAAACCAACAATACTATGTGTTTATTGTAGAATAAGAAAACCAACAATACTATGTGTTCATTGTAGAATAAGAAAACCAACAATACTATGTGTTTATTGTAGAATAAGAAAACCAACAAAACTATGTGATTATTGTAGAATAAGAAAGCCAACAATACTATGTGTTTATTGTAGAATAAGAAAACCAACAAAACTATGTGATTATTGTAGAATAAGAAAACCAACAATACTATGTGTTTATTGTAGGATAAGAAAACCAACAATACTATGTGTTTATTGTAGAATAAGAAAACCAACAATACTATGTGTTTATTGTAGAATAAGAAAACCAAGAAAACTATGTGTTTATTGTAGAATAAGAAAACCAACAAAACTATGTGATTATTGTAGAATAAGAAAACCAACAATACTATGTGTTTATTGTAGGATAAGAAAACCAACAATACTATGTGTTTATTGTAGAATAAGAAAACCAAGAATACTATGTGTTTATTGTAGAATAAGAAAACCAACAATACTATGTGTTTATTGTAGAATAAAAAAACCAACAATACTATGTGATTATTGTAGAATAAGAAAACCAACAATACTATGTGTTTATTGTAGAATAAGAAAACCAACAATACTATGTGTTTATTGTAGAATAAGAAAACCAAGAAAACTATGTGTTTATTGTAGAATAAGAAAACCAACAAAACTATGTGATTATTGTAGAATAAGAAAGCCAACAATACTATGTGTTTATTGTAGAATAAGAAAACCAACAATACTATGTGTTTATTGTAGAATAAGAAAACCAACAATACTATGTGTTTATTGTAGAATAAAAAAACCAACAATACTATGTGATTATTGTAGAATAAGAAAACCAACAATACTATGTGTTTATTGTAGAATAAGAAAACCAACAATACTATGTGTTTATTGTAGAATAAGAAAACCAACAATACTATGTGTTTATTGTAGAATAAGAAAACCAACAATACTATGTGTTTATTGTAGAATAAGAAAACCAAGAAAACTATGTGTTTATTGTAGGATAAGAAAACCAACAAAACTATGTGTTTATTGTAGGATAAGAAAACCAAGAAAACTATGTGTTTATTGTAGAATAAGAAAACAACAAAACTATGTGATTATTGTAGAATAAGAAAACCAACAATACTATGTGTTTATTGTAGAATAAGAAAACCAAGAAAACTATGTGTTTATTGTAGAATAAGAAAACCAACAAAACTATGTGATTATTGTAGAATAAGAAAACCAACAATACTATGTGTTTTTGTAGGATAAGAAAACCAACAATACTATGTGTTTATTGTAGAATAAGAAAACCAACAATACTATGTGTTTATTGTAGAATAAGAAAACCAACAATACTATGTGTTTATTGTAGAATAAAAAAACCAACAATACTATGTGTTTATTGTAGGACAAGAAAACCAACAATACTATGTGTTTATTGTAGGATAAGAAAACCAACAATACTATGTGTTTATTGTAGAATAAGAAAACCAACAATACTATGTGTTTATTGCAGAATAAGAAAACCAACAATACTATGTGATTATTGCAGAATAAGAAAACCAACAATACTATGTGTTTATTGTAGAATAAGAAAACCAACAATACTATGTGTTCATTGTAGAATAAGAAGACCAACAATACTATCTGTTTATTTTATAAGAAAACCAACAATACTATGCGTTTATTTTATAAGAAAACCAAATGATTATGTCAATCTTGTCTAGCCTTTTCATCGATTTATTTTAATAAATTTAAAATTTGGATCTCCAAGTAAAGCATAACAAAATGTAATCAATCATGTGAAAACAGTACAAAGATTTGGAGAAAAATCAATTATGTTTTCACTAGTTGCTTTACTTATTTTTAGGAATTTTTTTTTCTTGATACTTTTTATTTTGTCCTTTATATATTGCTTGAGGGACTATGGGTAGCACTCGTGTGTACTTATCTATAGGTCTGATAACTCAATTCCTTTTGAGCTCATTGTTGTAATGGAAATCTCAAAAAAATTACGCAAAATATTGTCCATTACAACAATGTTAAACTGGGTCCATAAGTGGGTTCGGATGTCAGACCTGCATATATGTACACGTTGGTAGCAATACGATTAGAAATAATAAATTTAAGAGAATTGATGGGTAAAAATATAAAAGATGCTCAGCCAACCTGAAGAGAAAACCTCGGGTCGACAGAACTGAATGAAGCCGGACAAAGATAAAAACTGAAAGATGTTGCATTGTACCTGAAATAAAAAAAGTCATTTTCAATAAAATGTCAAACAATAATCAGTTGAAGTGATGATAATTGATTTTCGCACGAAATGGTCTTTGGTTTTGGACTATTGAGCTTCTGGATCTGTGATAATGTGAACTATTTGATAATGTGAACAATTTGATAATGTGAACTATTTGATAATGTGAACAATTTGATAATGTGAACTATTTGATAATGTGAACTATTTGATAATGTGAACTTTCAAACAGATAACCTGTTCATGTGTTTACATATTTTAAATAGCAAATTGAAGAGTTGGCATCAAATAATACTGAATAAAATTATGAAACTTTTAAAAAAATGACATGAACTCAATGATGTAAGCGTTTGAAATTTACTTATGGTTTTTATTTTATTAAACACTGATGAACCAAATAGAGTGAAGGATGAAAAATCATGAAAGGAATTCCTTTCTACCAAATATTGTCATGGTGTGGTTGGAGGAATAAATTGATGAAGTGTGCTGTATCAATTGTATTCAGAGTTTGGCCATCAGCCACTGATATTTATATTCTCTGTTTTCTATATTTCTCATCATTATTGATAAAATTGCCCGCTCCACACTCTTTATGAATTTCAATAGTCCATTTCATGCATTTTGAAGACATGATAAAATAAACTGTTTTTATTCTAGCAAGAAAACCTGCGTCAAAGCAATTAATTTGGGGCAAAATATTCAAATAATATTCGAATGGTAAAAAGAGCTCTGAGAATTCAGAACTAACCTTATTGTCTAATTCTTATCCTTTTTTAAAAATAATTTATTTTCTTCAAAGCATCGAATTCCTTGCGGACAAGCAGTAAATTAGAAAACCATACGATCGTACGAAATCTATCAGAAGTTCTTTCGGAGTCATAAGGCCCATGGAGTTAAGATTTATCCTATTTTCTATAGATTTAATCAAACAACAGAAATTTCTGGTTACCCTTTGGATGAGACAGTAGCCTTTTGCAAAACACTATTACTTTTTACATCATCTAACAGTCCAAGTTATCCAAACCTTGCCAAGGTTGACAGGAGAGTCCAAAAAAAATCTCAATTGTACCAGAGATCAGTACTGGTCCCTTTGAGTGTGAAGTGAGTTCTCTCCTAAGTTCTCTATAAGTATAAGTATATAAATATATCAGAATCTTTGTATTCATTAAGAACGGTTTTACCTGTTTTGCCTGGGGTCACTCTTAAAAGCTGTGATACCTATGAATACAACAATGAAAACAAACAATGATGCAAAGTTAACAATATCTTAACTCTCTCGAGTTCACTCTCTTTGAAAATCAAACAAATTTGTTTGATTTTCAATGAGGGTGAAATCAAGAGAGTTAAATGTCCTGTTGTAATCAATACATATTACCAAACCCCTTAAGGTTTTGGGAAAACCCAGTTTTACTTTAGCATGATAGCGAAACATTACCAGGCATCCTTATTATCCTTTGTAAAACAAAACAAATCGTAGCAGCTCAATCATGATATTTCCATGGCACAAATCAGGCTTTGATGCATAATGAAATCCTGACCACAATGATGGTCAAATCGTTAAATCCGAGAACCAATCAGTGTTTAAAAAGGATGCATTTTGATAAGACATAATATAAGAGCACAATATCCTCTAAACATGCTCAAAGGACCCTGACCAACGGCAACACATTACGTGTAGAATGAGGCATGACACCTGTTAGGCGCTATTACAATTTTTCCAACAGAGGCAACATATGGCTAGGTGTCATTTTACACAACTGAGTACGGTGAGAGAATGTGAGTAAAGAGCCTTTTCAAAGGACTCAACAAAGCACTGAGTGATACTTGAACCAAGGACCTTCCTATACAAAAGCAAGTGTCAAGACCACATGGTCACACAAATCCCAAATCCCAATCAATGCATATAATCTCATATCCACCTATATGCAGGTCTGATAACCAAACACAATCATAATGGGCCTGTTTTGACATTGTTGTCATGGGGTATATTTGGCATTGGATTCAGAGTATTTCCATTACAACGATGGGACCATAATAATTTGGCTTGAAAAATAAATATGCATTGCTAAAATCTCATTTCAAAACATATCCTTCAATATCATTTAGAAGTATTTACATGGAACTTTCAGAAAATGAGAAAAAGAGGCTTGAAAATATCTGGAGGAGGGCATTGATGGAGGATTTGAAATAGGAAGGCCTCACATGGAGGGAACCGAATAGATGGCACAAATCAGGATATGATGGAGAGAATCTGTCGATGGCCTATGTTCCATCCGGAGTGATTAGCCTGTGTAAGCAAGGTATATTTATGTCCTAATTTTAAACATAACTGGGTTCACTTTTGTTATATACAAAATATCAACAGAAATCAAAATCCAATTGAAACATATTAGATTGCTGCATAACCCCTTTCAAATCATTGTAGTGTGCATTTACCACTGCGCACTGCACCAAATTGAATCATAGCAGAAGTCAAGGCTTGAAAGCGACCGGCAAATGGATGGCATGAATAGCCATCCGATTTGGGATGTATTGATGGATTAAAAAGAAAATGGACGTGTTTTAAATGGTCCCCGAATCATGACAAACTATTTAACTTTGTGAGATTGATAAAAACGTTAATCATTAACATACTGGAAGAGTACTAGCTAGTTTGTGAGAAATTCCTTAGGCATAACATACATAGAAACAGATGCACATTTATAGTATTCAGATGTAAACAAATTAGATAAAATGTATGTTAATTTGATTCAGTTTAAAACTTTTCTTAATTTAATTTCTCAAACTTACCAATCTGAGCAAGAGAGAAGCTCTCAACACTTCTTTTGATCTTCTGATACCGCTGTGCACTTGTGTCAAAAAGACTGAAATAGAATTTTGAAAGTATATATAATTATTTGAAAGCAGCTATAAGGTCCCGTGTATCCCTTTTTCTATACAATTAAGAGACAATTGCTTGTTACCCCTTGGATTGGATGCTATTCTATCACAAAGCATTTTCAACAAGATATAACAGACCCAGGAACCAAATCAATGCTGCATGGACAGCTGGGTCAGAAAAAAAAATTAATAATAAGTATGATCATATATATTATTTAAAATATTTACCACAATGTTTGGGGCAGTCTACATCGATGTTTCAGGCTTAATTTGCCATCTTCAGGACTGAGTTGTTTTGTTGACTGTTGTTGTTTCTTGAAGTGGTTCCGGTTTGAAGTTAATTAAGAGGAATTTGCGCCGATGGGGACACTTTCCGTAGATCTCATTTTTCATGTTGAGTGTGGCTTCATGAGGTTGTTTGATTATGGTATATTTTTCTTCCAGGCATAAGCTACATTGTTTTGATGTTGGTGTGTATCCTGTTGCTTTAGATAAAATTTTCCATGAAATGTTGTGGTCTATTTTGTTGTCTTTTAATTTCCAAATATGTTCGCTGAGTTTTGTGGATGTTTTTTTGTTAGTGTTTCTAAATGTTGAGGTGTGGAGGTTGTATCTTGTTTTGAAATTATTTTCTGTTAGTCCTACATATTTTTCTTGCTTGTTTGTTTTAGTTTCTGTGACTGTGGCTTGGTAAATTAAACTTGATTCTAAGCATTGTTTGTTTAGCGGGCAATGTTCTTTATTTCTGCAGTTGCATTTTCTAGTGGGTGGGTTTTGCTCTTGTCGGTGGTTTATTAATATTTTTTTGTTGTGGCTTGAAATTATTTGTTCTATGTTGCGCATACACGAGTAACTTATTTTTATGGTATTCCTGTTGATAATTTTATGTAGCTTGTGGTTTTTTGGAAAGTGTGTATCAATTAGTTTCAGGAACTGCTGTCCTATGTTTGTGCTGACGTTTATGTCGAAAGGTGGGTTGAACCAAGTTATGTGTCGTTTTCTTGTTTTATGTTCTTCACTTGTGTGTTGGGGTTTACATGAGAGGGAGGCGTCTGTGTATACAAATGGTGTGTTGTATCCACTTTTTGTGAGTGCTTCTTTGTAGGGGTGGCTGCGACGTTGAATATCTCTCTGTTTTCCGAAAGTTTGCTCACCCTCAGTGCAATGTTTTTTGGTATGTTTTCAATGACGGGACGGGGGTGGTTGCTGTTTTTATTAATGTAGCTAATGGTGTTGTTTGGTTTTCTGAACGGTTGGAATGAATTGGATTTTATGTCGAATGTGATGTCGAGGAAGTCAACTGTTTTTTTGTTTGCTTCTATCGTGATTTTTAAATTGTTGTTTTGGAATATTTTACAGATTTGTTTTTTGATGTTTTCGTTCGCTCTTGGTCGTCTGTTGGTTATAGCGAGTCCGTCATCTCTATAGAGGCCGATGTATGTGTGTGTATGTTGTAGTTGTGACAGGATGTAGAGTCCGACCAGTTCGCATGTTTCAGCACCGTCGAACGAACCCATTGTTACGTCGAAATCATTGTGTCGCTTTGTCCACGGTGTGTTGTCGTAGTATAGTGTGCTGTGCTTGGTGTGTTTGATGATGTGTTTTTCCTCTTCTGTGATGTTGGTGTATTTTGCTGCGAATTCCAATGCTTTGTTTAGTAAGTCTGGAGTGATGGAGGGGTAAAAATCGCAAATGTCGAAAGAGATGAAGGTGCAGTTTTCTTTGTTTTGGATATTTTTGAACCATTCAATGACTTCATCGGTGTTTTTCCACTGGTTGAATTTAGTTGCTTCTTTGACGTTTTTATTTATTTTTTCTAATATCTTTTTGCTGATTTTTCCAATTTCAGATTTGTATGGATTTATTAGTCTACATTTTGGATTATTTTTGAAGTCAGGCTTGTGATCTTTTAATGTGATGAACGCTTCTCTTCTTGGTGCTATATCGATTCGATCGCTAAGGTCAAGTCTGTTCGCTATATTCTTATCTTCTTTTGTGATCTCTTCGGTTCTATGTGTTCTGTCTTTCTTATAGTCTTTGTTGATTTGTTTGTGTGTCATTTTATCATATTCCTCAGGTGTCATTTTATAATAGTTGTTGGATTTGTCGGCTGGTATCAGAAGTTGTTTTTCTTTGTTTATTTTCTTCACATCGTTAGTCAGTTGGTTTTGGAAGTTGTTATTTTTGTTTTTGAACTGCACACTTTGAATGAGATCTAAAAGTCCGTCTTCTAATTTTTTAAATTCAGGTATTGGGGGGGGTGAATTTGTAGAGTTGAAGCCGTACGTTTTTTTGTGGGTGGTTTCTAAATGTGGGTTCAGAAAAAAGAATGTTCTCCATCGTAGATTCTTGACAAATGTTTCTGTTCTTGCTATTAGTGATTTAATGTAAGATTTTCTGTTGCAGGTAGGGATATTCTTTGTAGAATATGGGAAAGTAGTAGGTCTAAGTTGTGGCGTAGTATCCATTTTGTGTCTAAGAGTGCTCAACGGTGCGGAGCTGTGTATTGAATCGTGTTTGATACAAATATGGTACGAAAAGTGCTCGACATGTAGTAATGGAGCGAATTATTATTTAAAATATTTACCACAATGTTTGGGGCAGTCTACATCGATGTTTCAGGCTTAATTTGCCATCTTCAGGACTGAGTTGTTTTGTTGACTGTTGTTGTTTCTTGAAGTGGTTCCGGTTTGAAGTTAATTAAGAGGAATTTGCGCCGATGGGGACACTTTCCGTAGATCTCATTTTTCATGTTGAGTGTGGCTTCATGAGGTTGTTTGATTATGGTATATTTTTCTTCCAGGCATAAGCTACATTGTTTTGATGTTGGTGTGTATCCTGTTGCTTTAGATAAAATTTTCCATGAAATGTTGTGGTCTATTTTGTTGTCTTTTAATTTCCAAATATGTTCGCTGAGTTTTGTGGATGTTTTTTTGTTAGTGTTTCTAAATGTTGAGGTGTGGAGGTTGTATCTTGTTTTGAAATTATTTTCTGTTAGTCCTACATATTTTTCTTGCTTGTTTGTTTTAGTTTCTGTGACTGTGGCTTGGTAAATTAAACTTGATTCTAAGCATTGTTTGTTTAGCGGGCAATGTTCTTTATTTCTGCAGTTGCATTTTCTAGTGGGTGGGTTTTGCTCTTGTCGGTGGTTTATTAATATTTTTTTGTTGTGGCTTGAAATTATTTGTTCTATGTTGCGCATACACGAGTAACTTATTTTTATGGTATTCCTGTTGATAATTTTATGTAGCTTGTGGTTTTTTGGAAAGTGTGTATCAATTAGTTTCAGGAACTGCTGTCCTATGTTTGTGCTGACGTTTATGTCGAAAGGTGGGTTGAACCAAGTTATGTGTCGTTTTCTTGTTTTATGTTCTTCACTTGTGTGTTGGGGTTTACATGAGAGGGAGGCGTCTGTGTATACAAATGGTGTGTTGTATCCACTTTTTGTGAGTGCTTCTTTGTAGGGGGTGGCTGCGACGTTGAATATCTCTCTGTTTTCCGAAAGTTTGCTCACCCTCAGTGCAATGTTTTTTGGTATGTTTTCAATGACGGGACGGGGGTGGTTGCTGTTTTTATTAATGTAGCTAATGGTGTTGTTTGGTTTTCTGAACGGTTGGAATGAATTGGATTTTATGTCGAATGTGATGTCGAGGAAGTCAACTGTTTTTTTGTTTGCTTCTATCGTGATTTTTAAATTGTTGTTTTGGAATATTTTACAGATTCTGTAAAATATTCCAAAACAACAATTTAAAAATCACGATAGAAGCAAACAAAAAAACAGTTGACTTCCTCGACATCACATTCGACATAAAATCCAATTCATTCCAACCGTTCAGAAAACCAAACAACACCATTAGCTACATTAATAAAAACAGCAACCACCCCCGTCCCGTCATTGAAAACATACCAAAAAACATTGCACTGAGGGTGAGCAAACTTTCGGAAAACAGAGAGATATTCAACGTCGCAGCCACCCCCTACAAAGAAGCACTCACAAAAAGTGGATACAACACACCATTTGTATACACAGACGCCTCCCTCTCATGTAAACCCCAACACACAAGTGAAGAACATAAAACAAGAAAACGACACATAACTTGGTTCAACCCACCTTTCGACATAAACGTCAGCACAAACATAGGACAGCAGTTCCTGAAACTAATTGATACACACTTTCCAAAAAACCACAAGCTACATAAAATTATCAACAGGAATACCATAAAAATAAGTTACTCGTGTATGCGCAACATAGAACAAATAATTTCAAGCCACAACAAAAAAATATTAATAAACCACCGACAAGAGCAAAACCCACCCACTAGAAAATGCAACTGCAGAAATAAAGAACATTGCCCGCTAAACAAACAATGCTTAGAATCAAGTTTAATTTACCAAGCCACAGTCACAGAAACTAAAACAAACAAGCAAGAAAAATATGTAGGACTAACAGAAAATAATTTCAAAACAAGATACAACCTCCACACCTCAACATTTAGAAACACTAACAAAAAAACATCCACAAAACTCAGCGAACATATTTGGAAATTAAAAGACAACAAAATAGACCACAACATTTCATGGAAAATTTTATCTAAAGCAACAGGATACACACCAACATCAAAACAATGTAGCTTATGCCTGGAAGAAAAATATACCATAATCAAACAACCTCATGAAGCCACACTCAACATGAAAAATGAGATCTACGGAAAGTGTCCCCATCGGCGCAAATTCCTCTTAATTAACTTCAAACCGGAACCACTTCAAGAAACAACAACAGTCAACAAAACAACTCAGTCCTGAAGATGGCAAATTAAGCCTGAAACATCGATGTAGACTGCCCCAAACATTGTGGTAAATATTTTAAATAATAATTCGCTCCATTACTACATGTCGAGCACTTTTCGTACCATATTTGTATCAAACACGATTCAATATGATCATATATATATAGCGTATTTACACTGGTTTACCAAGCTCAATGCGCTTCACAGTTTTTCATTTATTCCCCCAGCAGGCCATATGGAACCATATTTCCATATCATACAATACCGGTTGCCTGTTTGGCATCTGTTTTTTGCTAACTCTCTCACAATATCCGTCAGTGTCTATAGCCAGGTACCCGTTCACACCGAGTCAAGTGGGGTAATGTGTATGAAGTGCATTACCCGATGACACAATGATGGGACCAGAATTTTCCATGGTCATCGTCACTTCCCCATTATGTGAGTATGTATGTGTGAGAGCATGTATGCATATATTGCAAACATCTTCATTCTTGATTTGACTGCACCACTCGATCAAACATGGCCAGCTAGTGATAGAAATAAAGCATTATGGAGTACAATAATCATTGTGAATCAGTTGAAATGAGTGATATATAAAGGTTCATATATGTATTCATCATGCACTTGATCAACTTCGTCTAAATGTCTGTACCTCCTAAACGTCCATTTTCTCTGGTTCCAAACCATCAGGCATTTAGGCAATCAACATTCTATTACAACAGACAAGGCTATTAACGGCCAGGTACTCATTAGGTAAGAGGATATATGAATAAAGAGCCTTCTCCAAGGACTCAACTATGTCCACTCATAGCAGAACTCGAAACATAGATGAAATGGTTTAGACTCCTTAATTCAGTCACTTCATCAAATTCATAAATATCAAACTTGAGATCGAAACTCTTTAACAGTCAGAAATATAAATGCCAAAAATGGATCTACTCACCAATTAAAATTGTAAAGTATGAAGTAAAAGCTATGAATAAAAACAAAAAGCAAAGATTATTGTAGAATTTGTTTTTTAAAAAGTAAGAACCTGAATTACCTGGGTCTGCAACCATCATTAAGACAAAGGCCAGTAAATTCTGTATCAATTGCTGAGAATTAGAAATAAAATCAGGAGTTAATTACAAATATATTTTCAGCCCCTGCCGCAAATCTGTCAAACATTTAAGTCCGACGCTTATATTTTGATGGCCGCAAACATAAGAGAGTTTTTGTCAGTAGACATTTAATTTTTAAGTTAAAGAATTCTCTCCTAAAATGTGTTTGGCCAAAGTGAAATAATTGTGATGTCATCTCAAGGGCGTTAATATCTTTGCATTTTCCTTTTCCTGAATGATGCATGCAAATACAATCACAATACAAGAAGTTGACCACAGATGACTCGAATTCAACACATTTAGTCTGAGTCTGATATTTGTAACTTATATATTCCGAGACAAAGTTGTAGGGCTACGATTATGATGAGCTGTTTGCTGTTTAAGAAAGTTAAAGCTATCGTCCAGCAGAATTAAAATTGAATAAATTTAAAATTGTAAATGGACAGTGGACAGCATTGTCGGGAGACCTGCCAAGAGATAGCTTCACTTTATGTTGTTACTTTAACCATGGATATTTTGTCAGACGTTTATTTATTCAATTTGTCAAATTTAGTAGCATTGTAAAAGCTGTAGAACAAACCTGGATTGATTGGTAAAGTTTTAATTTCCTAATATGACCATTGTTTTGGTTCTCCGTAGTCATTTTGTCACTGAAAAATTGAAAGTCAGTGCAAAGTAGTCCTAGGTTTTCGATTTGTTTTTGTTTTTTCCATTAGGGTTAGTTTATAGGTCTTAGTAAGAGTCCAAACAGAGTAAGCCCGTCGTCAGCCCGTTTTTTTTTTTTCACAGGTCTGAACTTAAGTTCTATGCATTCCCATACACCTGTTGGAGTGGCAAGTGACCCGAGACCGATCCATGGTGTTTCCATCGTACACCCGTCGTTTTGCTGGAGTTTTCATTTTACTGTAGCACTAAAATTTATCCAGGACGGTACCCGTTTTGTTTCTCATTCTCTCTCTTGATCCATCATGGAAACTGAAGTTTTGATAGAGGCTGTTATAAAATGCCAGGTTCGGTATGATAAAACTGATGATGGATATTGAAACAGAGTGTTAATTAAAAAAGATACCGAAGAAAAACCAGAGCTTTTATATAGTGCAATATCCACTAAATTTGCTCAAAGCGCTTTACAAAGGGTCCCTAACGTAACATGTAGAACGGGACATGACACCTGTTGGCGATATTACATTTTTTTTTTTGACAAAGACGCTGTTGACGGCCAGGTACTCATTTTACACTGAGTACTGTGAGAGAATGTGAGTAAAGAGGCTCGCCAGTACCTTCATATACGAAAGCGAGTGTTGATGAGAATGATGATGATGATGAAAAAAGTGCTTGGTTTCATCCAAATGTATTTTAAGAACTGTTCTTCATCATTCAGCACTTCCTTTACAAGGTGATAGAACTCCCCGTAGGTTTCTCTCTTCTGGTGGATACTATGAACCCAATATCTTCGCCTGCAATGATGACGTTTCTGTTTCAAATAGTACAAAATAGTCAAGATCTCAGCATACATGTTTCCTCAAATCATGCACTGGAACGGGGATGGAACGGGCCATAGGACGTCGCCAATCCAGCGACAATCCGTTTTTTTCTACGGATAGGTGATGGATTTGGCACGGAACGGAGACGTGCTGACGACGGGCTAACTCGTTTGGACTCTAAAGGTCCTAGGTTGTTTGTGTCTCCTATCAAAAGGTTAGTTAAAGGTACCGGGTTTTATTTTCACAGGGTTAGTTGGGTTGTTTCCCCTTAGCTAGAGGAACATGCGGAAGGCCTCCCTTATTGTTTAACTGGTCTTCACACTCCACTCTTATTAATTACTAATCAGAGCCTTTCTGATCTGGTCTACAACTGCAAGACATAAATTCAAGACCGTAAATATAAAAGACAGTGGAAAATGCTTAGTTATTAACATCGCCAAAATATCTTTTGTTTACGAAGTGGTTATTCAGAGTCGACTCTGGATAACTGTAGATGGTTATTCAGAGTCGACCCTGGATAACTGTAGATGGTTATTCAGAGTCGACCCTGGATAACTGTAGATGGTTATTCAGAGTCGACCCTGGATAACTGTAGATGGTTATTCAGAGTCGACCCTGGATAACTGTAGATGGTTATTCAGAGTCGACGCTGGATAACTGTAGATGGTTATTCAGAGTCGACCCTGGATAACTGTAGATGGTTATTCAGAGTCGACCCTGGATAACTGTAGATGTGTACTGATATTTAGAGCCGAGTAGCCTATCGAGTTGAATTCTCGCAAGATGAGTTTCTTTCAATTTGATACAGAAAAGTGAGTGGAGCAGGCACTTATGTTGGTAACAATTTGATACCAGTTTACTACAGTTACTTTGTGACTTTGGCAATTTTAGTGCCAAATTCTTAAAACTTGGCAATTTTTCAACTGCAGTCGCTTATAAATAAGAATCTTTAATCAATTGCAAAACATATTCCATCAACAAAGCAAATTTAAATTAGACTATAAACAATCATTTCTTAAATCGATCAGCCTAACTTATTATCTCTCTATTACCAAATGATATCTATAAACATAATATGAAGATAGAAGGGTGGCTGAGAGAGAGAGAGAGAGAATTAATGAATTGATTTTTAATTTTTTTTTTAATTGTTTTATAATTAGACACAAGTTGTAATGAATTCTATTAACAAATTCAGAACAATCAAACAAAAATAAAACAAAAATTAAAAACGAGGAAAGAAAAAAAAAAAGACACGATTATAAAACTTATAAAATCGCCAAATTATTGTACTATCATGCTACAGCTAAAAAGTACAAAAATATTTAAACCCATTTGCTCCATCCCCTTCCCTTTCGATCATCATCTCATCCATGAATCCATGGCCACCATGTGTCTTGTGCTACTTTTGACATTTGGTGCCAGTGTGTCTAGACTAACGTCATAAATAAAGGAGTGTCACCAAAATTCATGCAACTGAGCAGAGGTTTCAAAAAATGATAGAAGGCATATTATTGTTTTTTTTTCTCCCCTGAACTACTACCGAGCAGAAAATGTTTGACATGACAAAAACAACGGAACATTTATGAACAAATCCTAAAATCTCAGAAATCCGCGGTAGATTATCATCACTGGTCCCCACTATATTTTAAAAAATATTTCTTTTTTTTTTTTTTTTGTTGCAAAATCTCGAAAATTTGCAAATTTTGCGGCCTCAATGCAAATCAGCAATGCAAAAAACTGCCATGACAGAAGAGACAGGAAAAAACGATTTTTTCCCGTATGGTTAAACAGAGGTGGGAGAGAAGAAAAAACAGAAAAACCGTGTGGTTGGTAACTGGAAGTTCATGATAGTTCATCACTCATAACTGTCTACAGTATCAGAGTCGACTCCCCAACTCTGAATAACTGTAGAAGGTTATTCAGAGTCAACTGTCTACAGTTATTCAGAGTTGACCATAGTCTGTGGAAGGGACTCCCCGACTCTGAATAACTGTAGAGTGTTATTCAAAGTCGACTCTGAATAAACGTAGACAGTTATTCAGAGTCGACTCTGAATTGAATAACCGTAGACCGTAGACAGTTATTCAGAGTCGACTCTGAATAACCACAGCCTTTTTTTTATTTAAAAAATGGGGGGAAAACATCGTTTTAGTTTTAAGTTTTACCCAACTATCTAGAGCTATAGCCATAGAGGCAGCGGGCCGCCAAGGCTATCTTTATCACTTTATCTCTTTGTCTTTATTTTATGGCATGGTCTACCACTACTGCCACTACTACCAGTACCAGTCTACCCCACAACAAACTTACAAACAAAATCGGCAGTGTTGATTGTTGACTCGACCTGAGGCAATATATAAGAAAAATTGTTTCTGGTGACTTCAATCATGGCTTAATAAAAGCGTGAGCTTAGTTCTTTAAAATATAAAACAAGCGAGATAAAAATGCAAGTAAAATCCGTAAATATTAATATACACATCCAGCCACTGTTTGTTTTCCCTCAATCTCCCACTCCCACCTACTCTATCTACTTTCACTTTCGATTCTTGATGAAGTGTGTCGGCAGTGCTAACAGTGGATGAAAATCTGCCATCCGAAAATGTGTGTATAAATCATTGCCAGACAAAAAAAAAAAGAACAGTAAATACAAAAAAGAAAAAAAAATTAAATAAGACAAAATATTTTTTAAGGAAGAAGGAAAGAGAAGAAATGAAAAAAAAACAAACCGAAAAATTATTTAAATCAACCTGCTTCGACTGGGGACCAAAATTCTGACTCCGAGGAGTTGGGACGCTTATTCTTCACGCGTTTCCAATGTGAAACCTCTTTTTAACGTCATAATAAATAAATTTTGAACACGAAAGTTCGAGGACGAAGACACGAGGAGGTACACTTGTGTGTGTGTGTGTGTGTGTGTGTGTGTGTGTGTGTGTGTATCAACAAATTGGGGAGCAGGTGGATTCAGTAGTCTGATGTCACGCCGCCCGGCAACGGCGGCCATCTTGGTTCTAAACAAAGAAAATCATTACTCTATATTCTTCATGCTAGCTAGAACTTTTCATATGCCTTGTGATCAGAATGTGTAAAAGTCAAAACATGATCAAATTTATGGGGTTTTTTCCTCTGGATACGCTTTTATGCTCGCCGGGGAAATATTTCATGAGGGCGTCCGCCATTGTTCAGATAGTTTAGAGCTAGTGTTACTAAGTTACCATGCGTCATTACGAGGGAAGTGACGTTACGACTGTTGGGTGCTTTCCGGTACATTGAGAATGGCCTGGAAATTTCACACAGACAATGTTCTTAACTAACTTCCTGATCCTGCTAAGAGCGCATCAACCTGCTTGTGTTTTCTAGAAAAATCATGATCCTTAAAGACTTATTTGATATGTTTATATACCAAGCTGCGTCGTGTGTGCTTTGTGATACGTGAGAGGCAGCCCATTCTAATGATTAGGTTCTAGGACACCATTAAAGAACCACCCAATCTGCAAAAAACAAAACTTTTACACACACACACACACACACACACACACACACACACAAGAACGTCTTGATCCCACCGGGTAGCTGTGTCACGATGCTAATGTGCTCTTAGGTCTCTAGACCGTAACCACAATGAGTAGTTTAAAATTGGGCGACTCCATTAGGTTCTATCAGGGAGTTCTTGTCTGTTCACGCTGGGTTCTGTCGATGCAAGATAGATGTCGCCAGACAGGTCCTGAACCGCAACCTCCTGACCTCCACCTGGTCTCGTGTTGCTAAATTTTAATCAGAACCCCTGGGAGCTTCTCTCCCAGTTCAGAGGAAACAACATAATACATATCCGCCCGTAGGAAGCTTATTATTATTATTATTTTTAATTTAATTGAGCTTTCATATAGCGCAATATCCACTAAATGTGCTCAAAGCGCTTTACAAGGGGTGCCTGGCCAACAGCAACATTTTAACATTTAGGACGGGACATGACGCCTGCTAGGCGATGTTATAATATTTTCGGACAGAGACAACGCTGTTAACGGCCAGGTATTCATTTTACACCTGAGTGCGGTGAGAGAATGTGAGTAAAGAGCCTTCTCCAAGTACTCAACCATGCGCCGAGCGAGGCTCGAACCCTGGACCTTCCGATCCGAAAGCGATATGTCATATCACAAGACCACATAGCCGCACAAATTATTATTATTATTATTATTATTATTATTATTATTAGTAGTAGTAGTAGTAGTAGTAGTAGTAGTAGTAGTAGTAGTAGTAGTAGTAGTAGTAGTAGTAGTAGTAGTAGTATTACCTTCTAAATCCAGTAAACATCTGATGCAGGGAGCAGAGTTTAGTGGTTTTAGCATTGGCAAACAATGGGTGAAGACATCATTCGCATCATCAAACAGGCTGATCTGGGGGAAAGTGGTCTAGGATTTCAAACCACAGACCTTAACATCGCGATTAAAACCCATTTTAACAACAATCCGATCTTGGTTTAAAATAAGTGAGGACTACTCAAAAAGCAACGTTTAAAAATTATAAGAATGAAACTGTGGTACTAAGGGGAACAACTACTGTGAATTTGATACGACAATAATCATTATGGGTTCTTTCCCTTTATACACTCTTTCGCTGCAACATGTCAAATTTTTTTTATGTTCAATTATTTCATTGCTTTTCGGGTGTTGAGAGAATTGGAAAGCAGCAATTCGCAATCTCTTAGATTATGAATATCCTGGATTGGAAGAAGAGGAATGATGATGATGATAATGATGATGATGATGATGATGATGATGATGATGATGATGATGATGATGATGATGATGATGATGATGATGATGATGATAATAATAATAATAATAATATGATGATGATGATGATGA
>NC_088360.1:29854599-29867099 GCF_034508935.2 Berghia stephanieae
TAATTGCTTGTTTTGTTTTTGTTTTGTTTGGGGTTTGTGTTGTTTATTTTATTTGGAGGGGGGAGGGGTTTATTTGTTTGTTTGTTTGTTTTTTTTTTTGTTTTTTTTTTTTTGGTTGTTTGTTTGGGGTTTTTTTTTTTTGGAGGGGGGGTTGTTTTGTTTTGTTTTTGTTTTTTTGGTTTATTTTTCCTGTTTTTTAAATTGTTTTTTTTTTTGTTTGTTTTGAGTGGTATTTTTGTGTGAATCTGTTTTTAAAAAAATTATATTCTTAACGATTATTCCGATGGGTTTTTTTTCAATTTGTTTTGTCTTTTATTGTCTTCGGTCAATGCGATCAATGACACTTTGTATTGATTGCACTGATGTCCAAATGGTTTGCATGTGTTATTTTTCATCATCGAAACATTCAATTCTACTCCTTTCTTTTCCTTTAACAGCAAATCAGTATCATTACTGCTATTACTACTACTACTATTACTACTACTACTACTACTACTACTACTACTACTACTACTACTACTACTACTACTACTACTACTACTACTACTACTACTACTACACTACTACTACTACTACTACTACTACTACCACTACTACTACTACTACTACTACTACTACTACTACTACTACTACTACTACTACTATTACTACTACTACTACTGCTGCTAAAAGTACTACTGTTGATTCTGCTGTTGCTACTGCCACTAATGATTATATTAATACCGGCATCCCTTATGTAATTATTTATTATTTATTGTATTTATTTCCAATTCGATTGTATTAAAATTTTCCAACAATAGTCTACACGTTTTTATATTTCACTTTCTAAACTGCATTACTCAGTTCCTCTCCACCTCCTCTTTTCACTTAATTAATTGCGCACCTTTTATAAATATCTATTGTTCTATAGATCAGTAAAATTAGGTGCCCCAAACGTAAACAATAACAAGTTGCTTGTGATTTCCGTCAGGGACCGGAATAATTTACGCACAATTTAGGTCTCCCAATTTTGTAGTTCGAGTTGTAGGCAATACACTTTCAGTATTGAAAATATGTTTACATAAAATCTAACAGTTGCAGAAATAATAATATAAGGCTAAATTATTATGAAAATCAGGCTCCGAATAATTCTCGTTTTGTTCACACCAGCGCAATAATTTGCTCTGGTCTAAAAATAGATAGACTGTAACTTTTGATAAATTTTACCTTTTGTTCCATAAAATATCCATATCTAGACATTATTTGATGCATGATCGAGTATTTATGAATATGTTTCTTTTGCCACCTAACAGCCAAATTTTAAAGGTTATTTTTTTCTATTATTTACATTGGAACGTGAGCTGTCAAGACAGGAACATGTGGTTTGCCATGCGCTTCTAGACCTTTGTTTACTTTTGGGGCACCTAATTTAACTGCTCTATTTTAATTCGTGCGTCCTCACAAAGTAGCATACAATTTCCTGCCCATCAATATTTTTGTTTATTCATCTTAACAACGCCACTACCACATTATCTCATTCGTCTGTAGTGTTTCATCCATCCTGTTTTGTTTATAAAGGGGAAACCCGAAAGGTCCATTTTATCTGTTTTCGTATATTAAATTGAAGCTTACATTCAATTTCACATTATTATTTACTTCTTTGTAAGGAAGCACGAATTAAAATAAAACCATATATATTTATAAAAGGTGCGCAATTAATTAAGTCAAAAGAGGGGAGGCGGGGAGGAACTGTGTAATACAGTTTAGAAAGTGAAATATAAAAACGTGTAGACTATTGTTGGAAAATAAACACAATGGAATTGGAAATAAATACAAAATATAAAGGATGTAGGTATTATAATAGTATTAGTATAATCATTAGTAGCAGTATTTATTTTCCAACAATAGTCAACACGTTATTATTTCACTTTCTATACTACATTACACAGTTCCTCTTTTCACTTAATTAATTGCACACCTTTTATAAATATCTAATGTTCTATTAGATATTTTGTGATTCTTGACAAAGAAGCATACGATTTCCTGCCCATCAATATTTGTGTTTATTCATCTAAACAAGGCCACTACCACATCATCTCATTCGTCTGTTGTGTTTCATTCATCCTATTTTGTTGATAAAGGGGAAACCCTGTTTTCGTATATTAACTTGAAGCTTACATTCAATTTCACACACACACACACACACACACACACATACACACACACACACACACAACACTATATATATATATAATATTATATATATATATATATTATATATATATATATATATAGAATTATGTCAAAACTGATACGTGAACATATTAGAAGGTCTGGTAGCCGAGCACAATTTTATGGGCTTGATTTAACAATGTTGTAATGGACAATATTTTACATTATTCAGAGAGTATTTCCCTGACGACAAGAAACTCATAACAATTTGGGTTTTCAGACCTGCAAATGAGCATATGTCGCGCCAGTACAATGGATTGATCTAGCCTCCCTTTTCTATACCTACCAGTCAAATGATTCCAGTACAAGAATTGATCTAGCCTCCTTTTTCGATACCTACCAGTCAAATGATTCCAGTACAATGGATTGATCTAGCCTCCTTTTTCGATACCTACCAGTCAAATGATTCCAGTACAATGGATTGATCTAGCCTCCTATTTCGATACCTACCAGTCAAATGATTCCAGTACAATGGATTGATCTAGCCTCCCTTTTCGATACCTACCAGTCAAATGATTCCAGTACAATGGATTGATCTAGCCTCCTATTTCGATACCTACCAGTCAAATTCTTCTTCTTCTTCTTCGTTCCTCTGATGGACATCTATGGCTGCAGTCCGATATCTGCTATGAAGTCTGTGGTCCGCTTTAGGTCCTCAGCCTCGCCATAGAGCTTTGTGTTGAGTGTTGTAGGGGTGACCCAGTGGTTCGAACGTTGCACGTTGTATAATGGGCAATCCATAAGCACATGTAAAGTGGTTTCATGGTCGGTTCCACATGGGCAATAAGGGGTTGTTCCAATACCTAGCTTTGTAAACATATGTCCTCTTAGTCTATTGTGTCCTGTTCGGAGGCGGAATAGAGTGACTTGGCTACTTCGCTGAATAGCATGGATTGGATCCTGCTTGTTGTGTTCCAGGTGTGTGTCATTCCTTTCTTTGTCTATTTTTAGCTTTATTATTTTCTTTTGCTGATGGTAAGTGATTGACGACTTCGGTTGTTCCTTTTGGGCTCCTTCTTTGGCCAGTTGATCGGCAATTTCATTTCTATATATACCTACATGACTTGGAATCCACTGCAGCACAATTTTTCCTGTTTTATCAGATAAGCCCTCAAGGGCCTCCACAGTGTGTGCGGCTTCAGGGTCCTGGTAATTTTCAATAGACCGGAGAGCATCATCAGAGTCTGTCAAGTAAACCACATTTTTCCCGTATAGTCTGTGATCTCTGGATAGTTCTTTTGTTGCATTGAGGATGGCTTTTTCTTCAGTTTTAGTACTTGTGCACATTGAACCACTGATACAGATATTTTTGTTTCTGTTTTATCTGTCCAGTGTATGAGTGCACCAGCACCTCCATTCATGAGGGGGCCGGAAACTGAGCCATCTGTATAAACTCTTATCCAGTTGGTCATTGGGTACTTTTATCGATCATCTTTAGGGTTTGAGCATTGTCCTTATTGCTTCGAATGTTTTTCTTGTTGATGGTTATGGATTTTTGTTTCTTTTTCCACGGTGGTGGTTTGAGATTTGGGACATTGATTTGGGCAATATCTTCCTTTGGTGTCACTTTATATTTGCTCTCTAGTTTTTGTCCCAAGGCGATGAAGTTTTCCCTTTTGAGTCGATTCTCTTTCTTTTCCATTGTACTTGGATGCAGTGGTTGGGATTCCATGAATTTTATCTTTGAGAATTGTGTTATTATTTTTAAATTAGGTTGTTCTTTGAGAGGTTTTATTCCTGTGTGGGTTTCCATCTTGTGAATTGGTGTTGTTTTCATTGCTCCAGTGATCACGCGTAGGCATTGGTTTTGGACTTTTTCAACCTTTTGAAATTGAGCCTGTGAGCACGTTCCCCATGCCGATATGGCATAGTCTATTGCAGGTCTTACATATCCAAGATATGTCTTCTTCAGGACGTTTGAGTTTGCTCCCCATTGCGTCCCAGCAAGTTTTCGGAGAAGCTGCATTCTCTTGTACCCTTTCTGTTGACTTTCATCTATTTGATGTTTCCAAGTGAGTCGAGGGTCAAATTTCACTCCTAAATACTTAGGCATAAGGTCTTCTCTCAGAATCTTTCCATCCAAAGTTAATCGCATAGATTGCTTTTTGGTTGATAAGCTGAATGTTGTGTATGTGGTTTTATCAGCATTTACTCTCATACCCCAGTCTTTTGTCCATTTGCTCAAAGCATCAAGAGTCATCTGTATCCTGGCCTTTGCGGTACCAATATTTCTTTCAGTGCATATCAGCGCAAGGTCATCTGCATACATGGCTGCTTTTACTCCTCTGCATTTGGTTTCGCAGATGTCATTGATAAAAACGACAAAGAGGGTTGGTGAGAGAACCCCGCCTTGTGGTACTCCATTTGTCATGTTCGTTAGCTTGCTTTTAGAGTTTTGAGATTGGACTCTTGCTTTTCGATTTGTGAGGTAATCTTTAATCCATGCAAACATGTAGTGTGAAACGTTGGCTTTCTTAAGTTTGAGAAGTAGTCCTTTTGTCCAGACTTTGTCAAATGCCTTTTCCATATCCACCCAAACTGTGACTGTGTGTTTTTTTTCTTGGTAACCATTTTCGATCAGCTGCGAGATGTATGTTATCTGGTCCTCTGTGCAGCGAAATTGTCTGAAACCAGCCTGTTCATCTGATATCAACTTATTGCTTTCTAAATACCATTGGAGACGGCGATTAACAATTCTCTCCATCAGTTTACCCAAGCAGCTTGTCAAACTTATTGGTCGGTAGCTTTCGGGTTTATTTTTTGGCTTGCCATCCTTCTTTATTGGTATCATGGTTGCCTGTTTCCATTTGAGTGGAAGTTTACCCTGTTTCCAACTTGCCTTGAACAGTTGTTTCATTTTCCTCTTTGTGAGGGTTCCTAGGTGTTTCAACATGTCATTAGTAACATCATCTGGACCTGGTGATTTGTTCGTTTTTAGAGATTTCAAGGCAATTTCTACTTCTTCTTTTTTAATCGAACTGAACATGACATCATCTGTGGATTCTTTGGGTGTATCCTTGTGTTTTCTCAATTCTTTGTGGACTTCTCGTTTTCGTTCTTTTCTAATCTGTATACTCCCAACACTTGAGTACTGCTTCATAAAACAGTTTGCTGCTTGTTTTTTGTTGAGAATCCTCCCCTGATCATCTTCTACTGATGGTGCAGCATATCTGTTTTCTTGTCCACTTAGAGCTTTGGTTAGGTTCCATAACTTTCTTCCGTCTCTGTCGTAGTCAAGTTGTCTGGTTTTTTCATGCCATGCTTCCTGTTTTGCTTTTATTGTTTCTTTCCTGAGAGTTTTTTCAGCCTCTTTGTAAATTTCCATATTCTCATCATTTGGCTCTCTCTCTCTCTGCTTTTTTTCTGTGTTCAGTGACTTGGCTGTTGAGACTTCCTAATTTTTCAGTCCATCCTGGACAGTAGTCCTTTCTTGATCCTCTGGGGATTGATTCTTTTGCAGCTTTCATGATTGATTTTGTGAAAGCTTTGGCTGATTTTTCTACATTCCTTGTTTTACAGTTTATCTCTTTTGTATAACTATCAGTCAACTTTGAAAACAGAGTCCAGTCTGCTTTTTTATAATTCCATCTCGGAGGTGGTGCCTTTCTGTCTTTTGCATATTCTTCAGTTATTTCAGTTGTTCCTTTATCTGTTTACTGACTTTTCCGGTGAGATCTTCAGATATGAGAGTTAGGTCTGGAGTTGATGTTGTCTTCCATGCTCTTGAGAAGTATGTATCTGGGTCATCTTCATTTCTGACAATTTGAAGCTTACTGTCTGTAAGCCAATTTTTAAGGGTTTCACCTTTTCTGTCTAAGTCATTGTATCCCCAGCTTGGGGAGTGGCTATTGAAGTCTCCCACAACAATGAACTGTTCTTCTTCACTTCTTATGTTTTCAATTGGCAGATTCTCAGATGGTGGGCTGTAACAGTTATATATTGTGTATTGCAATTTGTTTTTTGGTAATTTTTACAGCCAATATTTCAACAGATTCATCTGTCGTTATTTCATTTGTCGCTATGTCATTTCTGACGAAGATGATTACTCCACCTTTGTTCCGTTCTTTTCTGTCTTTCCTAAAATGTTGATATCCCCTTATTGAACACCTAATGTTTTCTGTGAGGTGTGTCTCCTGTATGCAGGCAATATCTATCTTCTCATCCTGAAGAAACTTGGAGAGGGCAGTCTTTTTATGTTGTATCCCTTCTGCATTCCATTGTAGCAATTTGATAGTTCCAGTAGTCCGTAACCTTGCATCTCCTACCCTGGTTCCACAGTAGGAGGGCAAGGTACCACCAAATTGCTTGGGTGAACCCTGTTTATCAGGGCTCGACGCTAGGTCCGTCCGGCGGGAATCCCCAGACTTCGCGCCATATCGTCCGGCAGTTTTGTTGTCCATCATTGTGAGGAGGATGCGTGTCACATTAATTTTTGGGTTGGTTTCCCTCTCCAGACTATTTGCGCCTTTCGGCTCTGCGACTCCGACTTCAGCGGTTCTTTATTCTCTGGATGTGATTCCATAGCCTTTCATCTTCCCAGATCCACAAGGCAGTGGTGGTTTGAAGTTGGAGTTTTCCTTCTCCTAGACAGACTGCTTTCCAAGAATATGAGCTCTGTCCACCCATTAATGGTGTCTAGGCTGGGAGTCCAGGAGGGTATCTTTGTAGAGTGACAGTTTCCCTTCACCCCACCAGCGTCATGGGGCTAGCACAGCTTATTGCGTGAACTAGGGCAATCTGGCCACGGCGGTTGATTCCTCCCTTCATCCGTCACCTCAGACACATAGAAACTCGTGTCATCAGCCGGTTAGAAAGTTCCTTTCGGAATACTCCAACCGTTGCCCAGGAGGCGGGCGGGGAAGAATGCCCCTACGTGGACCCTGACACGAGCTGGAATGGGTTGCGGATCAGTACTGATCAAAATAATCCAATCCTGCCTCCCCTACCAGTCAAATGATTCCAGTACAATGGATTGATCTAGCCTCCCTTTTCGATACCCACCAGTCAAATGATTCCAGTACAATGTATTGATCTTGCCTCCCTTTTCGATACCTACCAGTCAAATGATTCCAGTACAATGGATTGATCTAACCTCCTATTTCGATACCTACCAGTCAAATGATTCCAGTACAATGGATTGATCTAGCCTCCTATTTCGATACCTACCAGTCAAATGATTCCAGTACAATGGATTGATCTAGCCTCCTATTTCGATACCTACCAGTCAAATGTTTCCAGTACAATGGATTGATCTAGCCTCCTATTTCGATACCTACCAGTCAAATGATTCCAGTACAATGGATTGAGCTAGCCTCCTTTTTCGATATCTGCCAGTCAAATGTTTCCAGTCATATGTTGAAGATACAATATTAATGAATTCCCAGCATCCATCTTTCTTTATTGTCCTGGTCACAAACATGGAATAGACCACTTACTTGTATTGTTTTGACTTTGTATATAATATTGAATGCAACTGATAAAGTTGTAGTGATGAAAGGATTTGAACGCAACGCGGCAAGATATTCTTAATCCCCTCCTCCTCCCCCTACTACTACTACTACTAATAATAATATTACTACTACTACTACTACTACTACTACTACTACTACTACTACTACTACTACTACTACTACTACTGCTGCTGCTGCTGTTACTACTACTACTACTACTACTACTACTACTACTACTACTACTACTACTATTTACTACTACTATCTACTACTACTACTACTACTACTACCACTACCACCACTAGTACTACTTACTACTACTACTACTACTACTACTATACTACTACTACTACTACTACTACTACTACTACTATTACTACTACTACTACTACTACTACCACTACTACTACAACAACAACAACAACTACTACTACTACTACTACTACTACTACTACTACTACTACTACTACTACTACTACTACTACTACTTCTTCTTCTTCTTCTTCTACTACCACTACCACTACCACCACCACCACTACTACTACTACTACAACTACTACTACTACTACTACTACCACTACCACCACCACCACTACCACTACTACTACTACTACTACTACTACTACTACTACTACTACCACTACCACCACCACTACTACTACCACTACTACTACATATCTACTACAAACTACTAATATCTAACTTTACTATACGCCAAATATACTATATACTCACTCTACTCCACTACTACTACTACTACTACACTACTACTACACTTACTACTACTACTACTACTACTACTACTACTACTACTACTACCTACTACTATATACTACTACAACTATTACTACTACTGCTACTATTACTATACTACTACTACTTAACTACTACTATACTACTACTACTACTACTACACTCTACTACTACTACTACTACTACTACTACTACTACTACTACTACTACTATACTACTACTACTACTATACTAACTACTACTACACCTACACACACACTATACACACTACTACTATTACTACTACTACTACTAACTACTACTACTACTACTACTACTACACAACAACTATTACTACTACTGCTACTATTACTACTACACTACTACTACTACTACTACTACTACTACTACTACTACTACTACTACTACTACTACAACTACTAGGGAGCGTTCACATATTACGTCATCAAAAATTTGCCCTTTTTAGACCCCCCCCCCCCCTCCCCCAAGTCATCACTTGTCATCATTGACCTGACCCCCCCCCCCCTCCCCCAACAGATGATGACGTCATCTAATTTAATAAAAACTAAAAGATAACTTTAATTTCACAATATTTATTATTCATTTTTCAAACCATAAACATTGATTATCAACGTTTGATAAAACACATTCAGACATTTTATTAATTTCAGAAACTGTTGATAATTTATATTTTACGATACAATGGGGACATAGAATTTAAATTTGCAAAGATAAAATCTAACAAACATTATTTAAATTAGGCTACTTGGTGCAGGTGCTATTAAAAAAAATTCAGAAAGTGTAATTTAAAATAGTATAGGAGGCAAATTATTTTATAGCATATTAGTCTTTTAGTGGAATGAATTTCTGTTTCAATTTCCAAACATGAAATTAATTGATTCAAAAATGTTTCTGCCTTGGACCTCTGGCAATGTACTATAAATAGTATCATCAATTTCATCTTCATCGTCATCACTTTCTTCCATTTGCTGTTCTTCTGGTATGCCGCATTTTGGTGAATGGTCTTTCATTGCTGTGATCGAGGAGTGATACAATGAACATTTAGGGCAAGTTCGCCTTTTGAGAAGTGATACCCCTTTCCCATCTTGTTTCTTGAGAGATGGGCAATACTCATCATAGCAATTTATCTTTAGCTGTTTTGAAAGGAACAAACTTTGAAATAGGCTTCCAAATCTTCCATTATTGCCTATCTCCAAACCATCATCACATGAAGCAAGTGGTACAGGTGGTGGCAGAAAACGCTCTGGAAAAAAAAGATGAATAGTTAGTACGCCAAGGTTTGCAGCATGAGTTGTCACTGCATTTCACTATTTGCAGCAGATATTGGGATTGACGAATGTGTTTTATCTTCCAATCATCTGTTTCTTGAAATTGAAGTTTGGGTCTTGGATTTTCAGGTGGAGGGATGAATTTTCCAACTACTGGGTATCCATCTATTATCGACTCGGACCAAATATTGGCTAATATTTTTCCAGCAGCTTCAAAGTTCCTTTTTTCCAGATCAACATAATTTTTCACCTTTTTGCTAATTTATTTGGAATGCCATTTTTGAAGCTCTTGCATTTAATAAAATAGGCCTAATTTGCCTATGTTTTGATGACATCATTTTGGGTCTGACCCCCCCCCCTCCCCCATGTCAACACATGTCAACATTTGGTAGACCCCCCCTCCCCCCCTAGCTGATGACGTAATATGTGAACGCTCCCTTATTAATCGTTCTGCTCTCCTAACATAAAATGACTCAATCTTTCACGTGTCGTGTATCTGTGTCGCTCTTGTCTTGTCATAAACGATATAAAATGTGGTCAATGGCGGATGTGATTGTGATTGTGGAAAATGCTGGTCCCAACGTTGTATCCTTGGATAAGGCATTTAATACACATTACACAACTCGACTGAGGTTTGAATGAGGACCTGGCTATTGGCAGTGACGGATATCATAAGAGTGTTCGTTCAAATAGGACGCCTAACACTAACAGTGAGTTGTAGAGCATGGAATGGAATTATGGTTCCATAATATGGCCTGCTGGGGGTAGAGCATGGTAAACTCCTGTAAGTGCTCTAAACAACAATAAATGAAGTGAGTAGGAAAGTACCAGAGAACAACAGAGAATAAAAACTTCGCGGAGGCGATAGGGGCTCGAACCCGCGACATTCACTCGTACGACAACTCCGCCCGACCAGGGAGATCGCGACTTCACCGCATGTGCTATCCATGACCGCCAAAAAAGTCGCTTCAAACCGTAATCTAACTAGAGCTAACTCTCCCCGACTTCTTGAGGTCACGGGTTCAACACACACAAAGAAGTGCTCGATATCATTGTTCATATTTATTTATTAATTTGTTTATCAGGACCTGTGCTGTTACTGACAGAAACATCCATCTATGAAAACGGGAACCTTGTGGTCAATCTCACAGTCTGGAATGCCAGGAGTTCTAACATTGTATATTTAGAGAGTCTGAGGTGTCGTTGGGGGAAGGACGGTGGGAACACAAGGTAAGAGACAGACTGTTATTCAATCAGATTAATATCGTAGTTAAAATATTAGTCTGATGGCGCACTCTGACAGTAAAAACAAAACAAAAAACATAAGAAAAACAACAACAAAAGAGCAAACAACAAAAATTCTTATTTTTATTTTGACCAAAAAGATTTGACTCACCGGCTACTCCATTGCATTCGTCCTTGACCTCATCTTGATGAGCCCCACTGGGTAGGAACACGTGATTGGAGCAATCAAGTGTAAATAAATGCGCCAAGAGCCTGTTGTCTGAAAACACTTTGGCCTCTCTCTCTCTCTCTCTCTCTCTCTCTCTCTCTCTCTCTCTCTCTCTCTCTCTCTCTCTCTCTCTCTCTCTCTCTCTCTCTTGTTTGTGATGACCTATAATTGGGAAGATGAATGTAATGTAATGGGTAATTTATATAGCGCCATTATCCATCTACAATTCTCAATAGCGCTTCACAATGGCAATAACAAATAATATCGACCCCCCCCCCCCCAACCCCCTTTCCTAAACCCTGCTCCTTCTAATAGATTAAGTCTGCCAAGGATAAAGCCCATAACAAACAATTCCTTCACTGGACATTTTAAAAATAATTTGTACTTGAAGTACATACCAACATTTTCGCAACAAAAGGTCACGAAGGTGTCAGTTTCAGCGTGCTTCTTTCACGCCTAACTCATTTGCATAAGCACTGAAGGTCGGCTAAACACTTTTTAAGAATACGACCTGAAGGACGAATAGACACTCCGTAATAATATTATTTTCTTCTCTCGTCATCCTTTGTGTGTTGCCAAAGCGAGGCTGCCATCTACAAACAAGACAAATCCGGAGTTGAAATAAAGGATTTTAATGCTCTCAATCAAGCTCTACTCTCTGGCTACTCCATGGCGTTCGTCCTTGACCTCAGCTTGATGAGCCCGCCTGGACAGGAACACGTAATTGGAAGAATCAAGTGTAAGTAACTTCTGACTAAAATGAACAGAAGGGTTTTTGCATGCTGTTAGACAGAGTAAGGGGTGTGAAAAGTTATATCACCAGACATGACGTTCTTGTTCATTCGATCGATACCAGCATCAGTATTGCAACCCTACTACTACTATGTGTTTTTCTATACTTATGGTTTCTTTTTCTTCTGCCATTGGTTTTTAAAATGACAAAATGGGACAACTTTCTAATTATCTATCTGTGCCAAGACTCCGAAAGGCCTGTTTTTGTTTTCTTTTGTTTTGTTCGTTTGTTGTAAGTTGTTTTTATTGATTAGTATGTTTATTTTATTTGTGTGTGTGTGTTTTTTTTTTTTTTGTTTTTTAAATTGTTTTTGTTTGTTTGTTTTGGGTTTGCTTGTTTTTTGTTTTTTGTTTGGGTTGTTTTTTTTTTTTTTTTTTTTTTTGGGGGGGGGGGGGGGGGTTGTGTGTGTGTGTGTGTGTATGTCTTTGTAATTTTTTTTTCAGCTAAACAAAAATAATACAGTACATAATAGAAATATGATTTACAAGACAAAAAATATCATCTCCCAAAATCCAAATAAATCGTTTGACTGTTTTCCCGCCCAGCTAGGG
>NC_088360.1:29877099-29962099 GCF_034508935.2 Berghia stephanieae
CGCGTTTATGAGTAATTCTCACTAAACTGTATTAACCAGACTATAAAAGTTCAAGGTTATACATTGTTTTGTGCGTTGGTCCGCTATCATTCCGGATGGCAATGTTGTGAGATTCCTGGCCAAGCGCATACTATCTATAATCTTCAGTTTAAAAAAAAACTAAAAGAAAACAACGTACGAGAAGCAGTTTAATTTTTTTTTTTTATTCCTCCTGTACCCTTGCAGCTATGTGGTCTAGTGGTATATGACACTCGCCTTCGGATTGGAAGGCCCTTGGGGTCGAGTCCCGAGCAGCACATAGTTGAGTTCCTGGAAAAGACTCTTTACTCACATTCTCTCAACATTCTGCTCAGGTGTAAAATGAGTACCTCGCCGTTAACAGCGTTGCCTCTGTCCAAAAAAATAGGTGTAATATTATCATAGCCAAACAGGTGTCATGTCTCGTCCTACATATTAAGTGTTGCTGTAGGGACGACCCCTTGTAAGCGCTTTTGGCGTGTTCAGTGGAAATTGCGCTAAAATGAAAGCTCAAGTTTTTACGATAGATAGTATGCACTTGGCAAAGAAGTTCACAACATTGCCGTCCGGAAGTATAACTGGCCAACACACAAAACTGTGTGTAATCATTATCGTTTTTTATCTGCTTAATACAATTTAGTGAGAACTACTCATAAACGCGGATGGCAAAAAAAAAATAAATAAATAAAGACCTGAGTGACGTCAACTTCGAACTATCTATCGGGAATGAGATTAGCGGAAGAGTAGCGTTCCTTGATTGGACGTCACCGGCGGAAAAGTTATTAGAGAGAGAACGTCATGTTGGTTGTGCGCATGCGTCTCTCGTCTTTTATGATTTTATTACTGTTACATTTTGTAAATTGTCGGTTTGGTCTGTAGATAAATTTTATTTTTAATAGTCAATCGATTGCGATAAATTCCAACTTGGGAAAAAGTCTCAGACTTGAAATTTTTGGAGACTTAACTAATGACAAAACAACTAGGACCTAAACTATGTGACAATGAAATGGCAAAACAACTAGGACCTAAACTCTATGACAATGAAATGACAAAACAACTAAGACCTAAACTATGTGACAATGAAATGACAAAACAACTAGAACCTAAACTCTATGACAATGAAATGACAAAACAACTAGGACCTAAACTCTATGACAATGAAATGACAAAACAACTAAAACCTAAACTCTATGACAATGAAATGACAAAACAACTAGGACCTAAACTCTATGACAATGAAATGACAAAACAACAAAGACCTAAACTATGTGACAATAAATGACAAAACAACTAGGGCCTAAACTCTATGACAATGAATGACAAAACAACTAGGACCTAAACTATGTGACAATGAAATGACAAAACAACTAGGACCTAAACTCTATGACAATGAAATGACAAAACAACTAGGACTAAACTCTATGACAATGAAATGACAAAACAACTAAGACTAAATCTATGACAATGAAATGACAAAACAACTAGAACCTAAACTCTATGACAATGAAATGACAAAACAACTAAGACCTAAACTCTATGACAATGAAATGACAACAACTAGACCAAACTATGACATGAAATGCAAAACAACTAACTAAACTCTATGGGCAATGAAATGACAAAACAACTAGGACCTAAACTATTGACAATGAAATGACAAAACAACTAGGACCTAAACTCTATGACAATGAAATGACAAAACAACTAAAACCTAAACTCTATGACAATGAAATGACAAAACAACTAGGACCTAAACTCTATGACAATGAAATGACAAAACAACTAAGACCTAAACTATGTGACAATGAAATGACAAAACAACTAGGACCTAAACTCTATGACAATGAAATGACAAAACAACTAGGACCTAAACTCTATGACAATGAAATGACAAAACAACTAAGAACTAAACTATGTGACAATGAAATGACAAAACAACTAGGACCTAAATTCTATGACAATGAAATGACAAAACAACTAGGACCTAAACTTATGACAATGAAATGACAAAACAACTAAGACCTAAACTCTATGACAATGAAATGACAAAACAACTAGACCTAAACTAATGTGAACAATGAAAATGACAACAAACAACTAGGACCTAAACTCTATGACAATGAAATGACAAAACAACTAGGACCTAAACTCTATGACAATGAAATGACAAAACAACTAAGATCTAAACTATGTGACAATGAAATGACAAAACAACTAGAACCTAAACTCTATGACAATGAAATGACAAAACAACTAGGACCTAAACTCTATGACAATGAAATGACAAAACAACTAGGACCTAAACTCTATGACAATGAAATGACAAAACAACTAGGACCTAAACTATGTGACAATGAAATGACAAAACAACTAGGACCTAAACTATGTGACAATGAAATGACAAAACAACTAGGACCTAAACTCTATGACAATGAAATGACAAAACAACTAGGACTAAACTCTATGACAATGAAATGACAAAACAACTAGAGACCTAAACTCTATGACAATGAAATGACAAAACAACTAGGACCTAAACTCTATGACAATGAAATGACAAAACAACTAAACCTAAACTCTATGACAATGAAATGACAAAACAACTAGACCTAAACTATGTGACAATGAAATGACAAACAACTAGGACCTAAACTCTATGACAATGAAATGACAAAACAACTAAGGACCTAAACTCTATGACAATGAAATGACAAAACAACTAGGACCTAAACTATGACAATGAAATGACAAAACAACTAAACCTAAACTCTATGACAATGAAATGACAAAACAACTAGACCTAAACATGTGACAATGAAATGACAAAAACAACAACTAGAGAAAACCATAAACTCTATGACAATGAAATGACAAAACAACTAGGACTAAACTATGTGACAATGAAATGACAAAACAACTAGAGACCTAAACTCTATGACAATGAAATGACAAAACAACTAGAACCTAAACTCTATGACAATGAAATGACAAAACAACTAGAACCTAAACTCTATGACAATGAAATGACAAAACAACTAGGACCTAAACTTATGACAATGAAATGACAAACAACTAAACCTAAACTCTATGACAATGAAATGACAAAACAACTAGGACCTAAACTATTGACAATGAAATGACAAAACAACTAGGACCTAAACTCTATGACAATGAAATGACAAAACAACTAGGGCTTAAACTCTATGACAATGAAATGACAAAACAACTAGGACCTAAACTCTATGACAATGAAATGACAAAACAACTAAGACCTAAACTATGTGACAATGAAATGACAAAGCAACTAGAACCTAAACTCTATGACAATGAAATGACAAAACAACTAAAACCTAAACTCTATGACAATGAAATGACAAAACAACTAGGACCTAAACTATGTGACAATGAAATGACAAAACAACTAGGACCTAAACTCTATGACAATGAAATGACAAAACAACTAGGACCTAAATTATGTGACAATGAAATGACAAAACAACTAGGACCTAAACTCTATGACAATGAAATGACAAAACAACTAGGACCTAAACTATTTGACAATGAAATGACAAAACCACTAGGACCTAAACTATTTGACAATGAAATGTTTGCCAGGAAAAATCGTCAGGCACGAATAATTTATCGATTTTTAAACATTCCATTGGCTTAAAACTTAAGGCTTAAAATTGTAGCCCAATCCATACACAAGGGCAAGCTGACAGTGTTAACGTTGAGAGAATAGTCAGTTTCATCGAACGTGTAGTGGGAAGTTTTTGTCAGCTTTGTTGACAGTGTTGTACAATATTGAATTGATTGTTTGACTCATATATATATATATATATATATATATATATATATATATATATATATATATATATATATTAAGAGAGAGAGAGACTGTGTGTGTGTGTGTGAGCGCGTGTGTGTATAGGAGATAAAAAGAGAAATTGTTTGTGTGTACGTGTGTGTGTGTGTGATAGCGAGAGAAGTGAGAGAGAGAAAGAGAGAGACGGAGAGAGAGAGAGAGAGAAGAGAGAGAGAGAGGGGGAGAGAGAGAGTGAGAGAGAGAGAGAAGAAAGTAGAAAGAGAGAGGAAGAAGAGAGGGAGAGAGGGAGAGAAATCGTATGTGTGAGAGATAAAGAGAGTAGAGAAAGAGAGAGAGAGTGTGTGAGAGAGGGAGAGAGAAATCGTATGTGTGAGAGATAAAGAGAGTAGAGAAAGAGAGAGAGTGAGAGAGAGAGAGAGAATGGAGAGAATGAATAATGTGTGTCTGTGTGTGTGTGTGTGTGAAGAGAAGAGAGAGGAGAGAGAGGAGAGAGAGAGAGAGAGAGAGAGTGAGAGGAGGAGAGAAAGTCTAGAGGACATTGTGTAATAAAAGATAGAGAGTGGAATTTCTGAGCTATGGTGAGAGTGGAGATGAAACAATGCGACGTAGATTTAGAGATGAATCATCTATGAATTCGTTAATAAAGAAAGACATTTCTGACATGTTATGTGACCTTGACCATGACCGAGTGATTTATGGCATGAATATTTACGTTTCGTCATATTTCATTATTGAAATTAATATTATCCATAAGGAAATTTCAAAAAGTCCTTAATCATAATAATAATAATAATAATAATAATAATAATAATAATAATAATATAATAATAATAATAATAATAATAATAATAATAATAATAATAATATAATAATAATATATAATAATAATAATAATAATAATAATAATAATAATAATAATAATAAAATAATAATAATAATAATAATAATAATAATGCTGAAAACCTATATAGCGCTATAACGCCGATACACCAGACGATAAGCGCTTAAAGCGATTTAAATTACCCTCGCGAGGTCCCTGGTTTGGGGGAGTTGTTATTTTTTTTTTTCCCAAGATGAGGGTAATTGAAATCAATCAATATTTGAAAAACGAGTTTTCTTGCCAAATTTTAAAATACGTGTTTGTCCAGTAGTAGTACGGCGGTTATTGATTAAATCGTCTGTGTTCTGGATTACGCGTATGCGTGTATTGTTATTTATTTACCATACCATACGAACGTCAATATTCCTATTCCTGATCACGCCATACAAGTACAAAGTCTGATTAATTAAATTCCTATTGAGTTGAATGAGATATATGTGTGTGTGTGTGTGTGTGTGTGTGTGTGTGTGTGTGTGTGTGTGTATGTGTGTATATATATATATATATATATATATATATATATATATATATATATATATATATATATATATATATATATATAAACCTATAGGAAAAACATGTTTTCATTATATGTCGAGCTATCGACTTAAGTGAAATATGTTTGTTTTGTTTTGTTTTGAAGGGTTTTACGGCGCTTGCAACACATTAAAGTCATATCAGCGCCAGTAAAAAGGAAGAAAATGGGATAGTAAGAAGTTCTAGAATTACAATTAACGCATCCAAGAAAATGTAAGACAAAGGGGAATTGGTTCAAATAGGAAACAGATGTATATTCCAAGAGCACAATATCATAGTATTTAGTTTGAGATCACCTAAAAGTCTCATCCAGACACAAGCACAGGTCACCACTAAGAGGAACACCACCCAATTGTGGCATTATTCTGTACATCGTAAAGGCTATCTGTCTTTTCTTTTGTCACAGTTACCAGTAATGAATTGGATTTGTCTAAAATTGAAAGTACAAAGGAATTTATCAAGACTTCTGCTATTTTTGTTGGGATAAAGTTTCGAATTTTACTAATTCTTCTGATTTCAAAGAACATTGTTATGGGACAGCGTGGCTCAGCGGTATGGTCTTTGCTTCGTACCCGAAAGGTACCGAGTTCGACTACCCGTCGCGCTGAGTGGCCTTGAGCAAGTCACCTAGCCTTAGCTCCCTTTGCGGCGCTGCACTGCGGCTGACGCTTGGGTTATTCCAGTCTTCCCTTGGAATAGACCCTAAAGAAAAATTTCCCCGATGGGATGAATAAAGGGAATTATTATTATAATGTTATTGACCTGACTGGACATTATAACATCAGCGTCACTCAACACATCAAAGTTTATTATGCTCTGAGAAAAAGAAATAAAGTAATTCCCGAAAGAAATCCCCTTTACATTTGCCATTTTAAGGATATTTTGCCTACCACAGATTAAAATTTCTGTCTTTTCATCATTCAACGTTAGTTTCTCCCCATACAATCTTTGATTCCATTTTAACAGGCCCCAAATCGTCCAATCAAACTTTCAATATCGTCACGGGGAGAAGAACTAAATATCTAAGTATCATCTGCGGAAAATTGATATAAAAGATTAAAAATCTTAATGTTTGACAGTGGCTGCATATACATGTACATAAAAAGGACTGGTCCAAGGACCGGGCCCTGAGGAACACCAAATTTCAAAGGACACATATCGGACTTGACAGTCTGCCAGCGATCAGTAAGTTACGATAGGAACAAGCTCAATGCAGTATCAGTCCGAAAGGAACAGACGGTTGGAAACTGGACTATAGTTTTTCAATTCGTTTTGGTCAAGCGATGTTTTTTTCAAAAATGATTTAACTAGACCAATCTTAAAAGGGGCTGGAACTTTGCCAAATAATAGAGAGGCGTTAATGGTTTTAGTAATTGGTGGTGTAAGAGAATCAACACGTGATTTGTTTGTTTGTAAGGGTTTTACAGCGCTTGCAATACATTTAGCCAGATGGATAAAAACTATAATTATACTACATATGACAGTCCCCCTCCTGGACAAGGCCAAGACAAAACAATGTGATTTCATTCCAATGTTTTTTAAATCGTTTTTAGGGGCTTTACGGCACTTGTGACACATCAGGTCATTTCATCGCCAGCAATAAGGAAGTAAATAGGATAGTCATAAAATAAAAGATTTACGATTGAAAGCGTGTGTTCTTAGTGTTCTTAGTTTGCGATCACATAAAAGTCTCGTCCAGACACAAGCACAGGTCCCCAAGAGGAACACACTCAAATGTTTACAAATCATTATATATGAAAAAGAAAACACAGTACATAATAGAGAGATGATTTACAGGGCATAATAGAGAGATGATTTACGGGGAATAATAGAGAGATGATTTACATGGCATAATAGAGAGATGATTTACAGGGCAAAATAGAGCGATGATTTACAAGGAAAAAAATATTATCTCTAAAAACTATCTATACATTTGACTGTTTCCCACTCAGTCAGGACAAAACTAAGTAATCTCATTCCAAGACAAAGTCAGAAAGCAAGTTGGAAAACAGATATAGGGGATTCGAAGACACAGTAAGTACCTCTCTGCCCACTATGGGAACATTTCATTCCAAGTCAAAAGCAGAAAGCAAGTTGGAAAATAGATATATATATATATATAGGGGAATCGAAGACACAGTAAGTACCTCTCTGCCCACTATGGGAACATTCCATTCCAAGTCAAAAGCAGAAAGCAAGTTGAAAAATAGATGGAAGAAAGGGGGATAAAATACACAACAGATGTGATATAGATTAGTCCATAAAAGAGCACAGCCCAATGCAAAAATATAAATAAAACAAAGAAAAAAACATGTAAATACGTTAATAAAATATATAAATAAAAATGCTTGTCTATAATACTTTTTTTGTTTTTGTTTTTAAGGGTTATACGGCGCTTGCAACACATTTAGGTCATATCAGCGCCAGTACAGAGGATAAAAATTGGATAGTAAAAACATTGTAGACGTACAATTAAAAGGACTTAAGGAAAAAGTAAGACAAAGGGGAATGGTCAAATAGGGAACAGATGTAGATTCCATGAGCAAACTATCAGTTTAATTCGTTTGGGATTACCTAAATGTCTCACCCAGACAACAGCACAAGATGCCAGAGGACGACACTCAAATGTTTTTTTGTTTTTATGTATAAGGGTTTTACGGCGCTTGCAACACATTTAGTTTATATCAGCGCCAGTAAAAAGGAAGAAAATGGGATAGTAAAAAGTTATAGAATTACAATGAAAGCACCCAAGAAAAAAGTAAGACATAGGGGAACTGGGAACAAATAGGGATCAGATGTAGATTCCAAGAGCATCCCACCAATGTACTTAGTTTGAGATCATCTAAAAGTCTCATCCAGACACAAGCACAGGTCCCAACTAAGAGGAATACACTCAAATGTTTACTAATCATATAATATAATATGTAAACTAAACATAATACAATGCATAACAGAGAAATGATTTAAAGGGAAAAAAAATATCATCTCCCAAAACTATAACTATACATTCGACTGTTTTCCTCCAAGCCAAGGAACTCCGGCAAGGATCAGGACGAAACCAAGTAATCTCATTCCAAGACAATGACAGGAAACAATTGGAAAACGGGTATGGGGGGATAGAAGACACAGCATGTACCTCCCTGCCCACCATGGGAGGTCAGGATCCCCACCCAGACACTCAAATGTTTACAAATCAAATGTTTAAAAAATAATAATAATAACAGTACATAACAAAGGTGATTTTAAAGAAAAAAAGTATCATCTCCCAAAACGTACTATACATTTGACTGTTTCCCTCTCAACCAAGGACTCCGGCCAGGGAAGGACAAAACTAAGTAATCTCACTCCAAGACAAAGACAGAAGACAATCGGAAAACATATAGGGGGATAGAAGATACAGAAGTACCTCCTTGCCCACTGTGGGAGGTCGCGAACTCCATCCAGTCTAATAGTTTATGGCACTTGAAACATTTTTGGTCACTTCAACTCCAGTAAAAAATACATAAACAAATGAATAAATAAATAGATATATAAAAAAAACATAAATCAATCAATCAGAAACCATTCATCAGTTTTGAAATCCAAATATGTTTTTATTACTGAATAGTATATATACATATAACCAAAGCCACGTAATAATGGAAATACAATTCGATCATTTGGAAAATAATTATTATCATACACAATGTACAAAGTTCGAATGGAATTAGTCCTGTTATAACGATATCTCTGAGAATTACAATTACACAGTAGTAGTAGTAGTAGTAGTAGTAGTAGTAGTAGTAGTAGTAGTAGTAGTAGTAGTAGTAGTAGTAGTAGTAGTAGTAGTAGTAGTAGTAGTAGTAAAAGTAGTAGTAGTAGTAGTAGTAGTAGTAGTAGTAGTAGTATTAGTAGTGGTAGTAGTAGTAGTGTTAGTAGTAGTAGTAGTAGTTGTTGTTGTAGTGGTAGTAGCAGAGGTAGTAGTAGTAGTAGTAGTAGTAGTAGTAGTAGTAGTAGTAGTAGTAGTAGTAGTAGGAGGAGGAGGAGGAGGAGGAGGAGAAGGAGAAGGAGGAGGAGGAGAAGAATGATGACGACGACGACGATGGAGGTAGATTGAGGTGTTTTTATGTTTTTTGTTTTTAAGGGTTTTACGGCGCTTGCAGCACATTAAGGTCAAATCAGCGCCAGTAAAAAGGAAGAAAATGGGATAGTAAAAAGTTCTAGAATTACAATAAAGCATCCAAGAAAAGAGAAGACAAAGGGGAATTGGTTCAAATAAGAAACAGGTGTAGATTCCAAAAGCACTCTATCAAAGTATTTAGTTTGAGATCACTAAAAGTCTCATCCAGACACAAGCACAGGTCCCCGCTAAGAGGAACACACTCAAATGTTTTACAAACCATATATATTATAAAGAAAGCATAATACAGTGCATAACAGAGAGATGATTTACAAGGAAAAAAATATCATCTCCCAAAACAATAACTATGCATTTGACTGTTTCCCTCCCAGCCAGGACTCCGACCAGGGCCGGGACAAAACCAAGTTATCTCATTCCAAGACAAAGATAGAAAACATGTTGGAAAACAGATATATAGGAGGATAGAAGACACAGTATGTACCTCCCTGCCCACTATGGGAAGCAAGGAACCCCACCCAGTAGATTGTGGTGAAGAAAAGCCTTATTTACAACGGTGCAATAATCATATGCCCTATAAATCAGAACGTGAGATATCCAAATAACTTCATATTTAGTGGGTGGAGTTGGGGTGCACATACACAAAACACTGGAGTGCATTTACACACAACATTGGAGTGCATTTACACCCAATGATACAGTACACATACAAAAAACCATTGGAGAGCATTGTAAACACACTATTTGTGCACAAACACAAAACATTTGAATGAATGTACACACAATTTTGTTGTTTAGATACATTGCATCACCGTCATGTCGTACCTCACCAAACAAAAACAAAATGGACGATAATAAATAAGGATAAGCGGACTAGCCCGTCATTTTATCAAGACAAAAACAACAAAATAAAAAAGAGTGCAATAAATACACACCACTAAATAACTAATTTTCAACAAATGAAATAGTACAGGGTTCCCACACCTATTCTTTAAAACAATTCAAGGTTTTTTAAAGGTTTTCAATGTTATTTTCGTGGTTTTCAAGTGGCGCACGGCATATCTTAAATCCGTAAAGCTTACCGATAAAGTTCAAGGTATAGTCTGGGAGCAGTTAAATTGAGTCCTCATATTGCCTAATGCCTATCCAAGTCAATGTCAATTGCCAACCATATTTTTTTGGCTTTTCCCCAACATATATGCTGGGCTGACAACATCAGATCTTTGTCAACATGAACTTTGCTGAGACCTCCAACAAAATTGATGTGATCCTTTATCACTTATGAGCCTCCTCGCATTTTTTTTTTTCTTCTCTAAAAATAAATTTCCCGTTTTGTTTTGTCTTTTTATTTTCAAGGTTTTGGACACATCAAACGTGTTTTTCGTCGTTTTCAATGCCTTGAAAACCCAAATCTAAATCACCGGTTTCTCCTGGTTTTCCAGATTGCGTGGGAACCCTGGAGATATTCATTATCAAATATTATTTTAATGTATTTTCTATTACCCATTGCAGCAACACCATGTCGTATCTCACCAATAGCCCCCCCCCCCCAAAAAAAATAAAAAATAAATAAATAAATAAATTTATGGACGCAATTAACAACAAGCTTGCTATCCCGTGTTATTTTTTAAAATTCACATGTGACTATCGTCTCAAAATGGTGTTAGATCGGGGTGATACAGGTGCCAACAAATAACAAAATTGCACGGTTCAATTCAAAAGTGACCAGAAACAGGAGATGTAACTTTGGTCACTTTATGGTAAGGGACTATATCAATTGCCTCCAATAAGACATTGAAATTTGATCCAAATTTCATAATTTTGAAAATAAATCCTATTTCTAGGATCGAAATGACACCGATTAGAAAATACAGATTTGAAGGGTTTGGAAATATATGTTTGTTTTCTCACGTACAGGCCAACTTTTCATCACACTTCAGTGTGTTTGTTTTTTATGTAAATTCTTTTATTAATCTTAAAAAAATGAATACACTTCAAACAGAAGAGGTCTGGCCATCCAGAAAACTTTGTCAAAGCCTTTATAAATGATACAAGAATGTCCCTTTGTTCTATAAATATAAATCTGGCAAGAAAAAAGATAAATGTGACTCGGTATTGTATCAGGATGAATCCAACCAAGGAAAATGAATTTAGAAATAAATTAATCAGAAATACAAACTTGGAGTTTTGTGCAATGTCAAAAATAGTATTTATTCTTCACCTTTAACAGGGAGGCGCTGCTTCCAAGATTTGTATTTGCGGCAAAAGGTTTTATTTCCAACTCTGAATGCTTCCCGACATAATACGGCTTTGAGACGGTGAGTCATACAGATGCTTTTTAAAAAATCAATGACCCTGCATAATGTATGACACAATTCACATATAATTTGTTGTTTTTTTAAACCCATAGTGGACGGAAAGAGTGTCCTTGCACAATGTGCAAAATGCGTACATTCTCATCCCAGGATACATTCACACATATAATAAAATTACCAAGTATTATTTTTATTATTATTAATATTATATTATTATTAATAATAACAATAATACTGTAGCCAAAAGTTACCCCCCCCCCCCTCCCCCCTCGAAGCTCACCGGTCTGCACTGCAGTTGACGACCGACTAGGTTATTCCAGTTTTCCTTTGGAATAGACCTGAAAGACACATTTTCTCATGGAAATAAATAAAGGGAATTTCTTTTCAATTAAAACACCCCTCATCTTGTCAAAAACTCTCAAACCTAGGACTTCTCGAATTATGTCAATTGACCAAATCGTGTATCTCTCTTACATATATATTAAAGGATTGAAGTATGAAATTACCATGATTATCTTTCTTGAACTCTGATAAATTCTAAATAAATCATAATTCTAAAGACATACAAAATATTTTACGAGTATATCAAGCTAATACAGTGTACACTTTGACAAAGACAAATACTAAGGCATGGAGGGAGGTGAATAAATCTCCACGATTCTCCATTGTTTATAACAAAGTAGATCTAAAGATTTGAACACCAATAACATAACATATTGAAATAACATTGATCAAATGACTAATGTTTTGTTTTTAAGTATTTTACGGCGCTTGCAACACATTTAGATTATATCAGTGCCAGTAAAATGGAATAAAATGGGATAGTAAAACGTTCTAGAATTACAAATAAAGCACCCAAGAAAAAGTAAGACGTAAGGGAACTGGGAACAAATAGGGATCAGATGTAGATTCCAAGAGCATACATACCACCAATGCACCTAGTTTGAGATCACCTATAAGTCTCATCCAGACACAAGCACAAAATCCAACAAAGAGGAATACACTCAAATGCCTACATTATACATTAAAAATAACAAAAAATACATTACAGAGAGATGATTTACAAGGAAAAAAATATCATCTCCCAAAACAATAACTATGCATTTGACTGTTTCACTCCTAGCTAGGACTCCGGCCAGGGCCAGGACAAAACCAAGTAATCTCATTCCAAGACAAAGACAGAAAGCATGTTGGAAAACAGATATAAGGGGATAGAAGACACAGTATGTACCTCCCTGCCCGCTATGGGAGGTCAGGAACCCCGCCCAGATCAAATGACTAATTGTTTGAGAAGTTATAACTCTACTGCAAGCAATGTAATACTGATATATCATGGCAAGACAGGAAAGTTTGATTACCTTGATCACTCATCGTGTTTGAAATAAAAGAACAAGCAAACATCAGAACAGTGTAAATATGTGACAAATCGTCCCAAAACGGTATTGTGTCTGAATAAACCTGGTGCTTACAATTTAATTTTAAACTTGTCTCATAAACTTTTAGGTTAAAATAGAAAGTGCGTCTTGTTGCATAAATTCAAAAGACTTAAAAATATGGAATTCCCATTGTTTTTACTTTAAACTCAAGTTTCTTCAACAAAGTTTCTTAAGACATAATACCAGATGGACAAGGTAATATCGCATTTTATGAGGAACATTGTAAACAATAAATAGATTTGATTTTTCTTTTTGCCAACATTGAACATGAAACAATGTCACCATTATTTATTGTCACCATTATTTATAAATAATATTTCTTTTAATGGAAGCAGAATTTCAAAAAAATCTGAGTAACTGAAGCCATCTTGTGGAACTGTACATAACAAAACGAGTATTGGCAGGCATAGGCATGTTTCAAAATCATCGACCAAAATACACGAATGATGGTGAAATATGCAGTGATTGAATACCTATAACAACAATTTGTGTCCCGATGTGAAACCTTCCATACTCTACAATATCATATAAGATTTCCTACACTTCCCATATTTAAGTACTTTGTCTTTCTCGACAACAAGTGAATTAACCAAATAAATAAGAAATCCAAAACGCGCCATGTTACTTGTTTACTCTTTTAGATGTTTTTTTGTGCTTGCACAACTTTTATGTTAATTTAACATCGACAAAAAGGAAGATGATGCGTAGATCTGAAATTAAAAGCACCTTAGAGAGAGAGGACACGATCAAAATAAGAAAAAGATGTAAATTCCAATCAGGACTGACAGAATTTGAGACTGACCTAGAAATTCTCAATATCCAATGCAGGAAATGAGAACAGATTCTAAAATATCACTGATATATCCCTCTAGATATAGGATAAAATCAGATTTGCCTTCTTGAGATTTCAAAATTAGAACTACCGTATAACGAGTATCAAAAAATGAACAATTTGCCATTAAATGCATTAAATAGGCTTTAGAATCCCTGATCGATATCAAAAAGTGCCAATTATATCAAAAAATTTGCATGTTCTACGATTTTGTCGTGGTAGCTGGCAGGTCTGTTCAAATGTCAGCAAGATTCCATTTTAGCCGATAGGAAAAACGAAAATTCATTTAATTTTCTTCCCCATGGAATTGAAAATTATTAAGCAATGTATAACATTTGATTTTGGTACCAAAAAAAAATTATGTTTAATTCAAGGGTGGGGGGAGGGGGGAATTTATTTACATGTAATCCCAAAGGCGAAAGTAAAAGTTGTCAAGCTTAGCAGAAGAATTCTGCCTTTTCTGGTGAATTCATTTTTCTTTTTCTATGTGGCCACACAAAAAATTTTCATTTCAAATATATCAAAAGACATAAATGACTCTTAAAGTGTCAAAATTTCTCAAACCTGAGAGCAATTTTCATCTATCGATGTTTTAAGTTGTAAACGTTTCTGTCCAAATATAGAAGAAATAAAAATAATAGTTATAGCTATCTTAATGTAATTTTAGTACACATAGTGATTCAAGATAGATCCTAAAGTATTAGAATAGGGATTTAGCAATAGAGAAACATTCTGAACAATCGTGATGACGGCCATCAAATCTGTAATTCAAACAGGAATGAGTATTATCGAAAAATGGAAATATAAAAGCACCTTGATCACATTGAAAAACATAAAATGTTTGACATGAATAAGTATCAAAACCAATCTGCTTCTTAAAGACATTATAAATGTATGTTTTGAAAAACAAAAGAAAAACTCTGTATAAATCCAGATAAATCACAAGATCGGGCTAACAAACAGATGGCAAGAAGAGGCTTTAACACACATATTACATTCCAATCAAAATTAAAGATAGGAAAATAAAAAGACAAGATAAAAACAACAGTATAATAATTTCAACCGTTATAGTCACAAGGTTGGACCAACAAGCAGATGGCAAAGACAGCACGCTTAATGTGCATGTTTTATTCCAATTTTTAAAAAACAACAACAAAAAACAAACATATACAAATAAAAATACTGAATACTTCACAACGTTGGACCAATAACCAAATGGCAAGAACAGTGTGCTTTGATTAACGTACATGTTTTCAAATTCCAATCAAGAGAAAAAAAAAAAAAAGAAATCACAGCAGATCCAAAAACGCATAATGAAAGTGCAGGAATAGAAAAGTTTTTACTCAAAACTTTTTTTTTTTTAATAAATAGGAGTAGAGAGACAAAATCATACATATGTGACACAGATTGATGACAAGTGGAGAACAATGAAAACAAATATTTACGACAAAGACATTGTTTAAAGTAATCTTCCTCTGCCACATCTGTGGACTCGTATCTTTAGATTGGTTATAGAAGGAGATTAAAAACCTTAAGACAATAAAAGAGATTTTTAAAAGTCTCCTGATGGGCAAGCTAGAAACGTCACTGTTTATGTAGTAACCCACCACATCTGTCCAGTACTATGTTGGAATGAAGCACATGAAAAACAATGTATTTTAATTCAACATAATCAGGGATATGAAATTATTTTTTTTCTTTTCAATGTGGTTAAAAAGTTATAATCATATATAGGGGAACTGGGAACAAATAGGGATCAGATGTAGATTCCAAGAGCATACCACCAATGTACTTAGTTTGAGATCACCTATAAGTCTGTTGTTTGTTTTTGTTTTTCAGGGTTTTATGGCGCTTGCAACACATTAAGGTCATATAAGCACCAGTAAAAAGGAAGAAAATGGGATAGTAAAAAGTTCTAGAATTACAATTAAAGCACCCAAGTAAAAGTAAGACATAGGGGAACTGGGAACAAATAGGGATCAGATGTAGATTCCAAGAGCACACCACCAATGCACTTAGTTTGAAATCACCTACAAGTCTCATCCAGACACAAGCACAAAAACCAACAAAGAGGAACACACTCAAATGCTTACATTATACATTCAAAATAAAAATAATAATACATAACAGAGAGATGATTTACAAGGAAAAAAATATCATCTCCCAAAACAATAACTATGCATTTGACTATTTCGCTCCCAGCTAGGACTCCGGCCAGTGCCAGGACAAAACCAAGTAATCTCATTCCGAGACAAAGACAGAAAGCATGTTGGAAAACAGATATAAGGGATAGAAGACACAGTATGTATCCCCCTGCCCACTATGGGAGGTCATGAACCCCACCCACTTTTTCTTTTTTTTTAAAAGCACTTGATAAAACAACTGACGAATAAATAATACATTTTTTTTTTTAATGTGAACAGAGGGCCATAAAGGAGAGTTTTCGTATATTATTCAATTCAAAATAAGTTTCGTGCACGTTTGAATTAATATCATTTTATAATAACAAGTTGCAACATAAAAAAAAAAAAAACAAAGTAAGAGTAAACCATACATTCCATACCCCACAATTACAAATACTCCTTAAAACAACCAGTGAGCCATAATACATTATTTAAATATAAATATAGTTGTACACATGCAAAAACATGTAAAGAATTCCCATTTATGAAAAAATATTTTAAAAGATATATCAGTAAAGCGCATTTTTTAAAATTGTGCGATGTTAGAATTAAAGCACCCAATAATATATTATAGTCATGCTATAAAAATAAAAAAAAGAAGACAATCGTTCAATGTACACTGTTTCTGTTTTTTCTTTTAAAGCGTAAAATGATCAAAGTGAATGTTTAATTGCTAAAAGCAGTCGACTATAGAAAATATAGAACAAAAATGAATATATCAGCGGAATTTCCGCCAACGTATATCCCGAAGACTGGAAGTGCAGGGACTGTTTCCCCTATCTGGAATTTATGTAAACTAGTATACCATTTTAACCGGTTTTTATTGTCTGCGGGAGGAATCTGAGCCTGAAAGGTTCCTGAATAATTTACTTCTTGTTACTCCTGTTAGAGAAGGGGGACGGGTGTGAAGTGGTCAAATGGCTAAGTCATGGTACTGTGACCCAGAAGGTCAAATGACTAAGTCATTGTACTGTGACCCAGAAGGTCCCAAGTTGAGCCTCTGTTCAAACACGTTCGTTTTTCCTTTGAGAAAGATCTACCCCCAATTTGCAGACTTTGGACAACAAATGTTATTCCTATTAACATGAGAAATTTGTTTGATAGCATATCTACAATCCTTCAATGGAATACCTAGGCGGCAACATCTAAAGATATCACAAAGAGATAATCTTTTTAAAGTTAGGGACTGTACTATATTCATTATTGTTCTATATTCACAATGATGAGAATTTTTCGTTATTCTTTGGTTGGATGTAGATCACACAAAAATCAATCCCAATAACAAGAGATTGCAAATGAGAATTTAAGTTTCATTCATTAGCCCCACAGATTAGGAGACTTTATACAAATTCTTATTGTATCGTTAAAGCTGTCAAGTAAAATTTTGGAAATCAGAAGACATGCATGAACAACTTAATAACAATCAGTTTCAAAAAAGGACCAACGCACTAAACTTGAACACAATAACATTCACAAAACTTTGAAATTGTAAAAGCACCAAGATGTGAGATTTTTAAAAATAAGAACAATTTCCTGTATTAAATGATGCAAAATATATTTCAATAAGCTTCTATCATCAGAAGAAAAAAAAAGGATTTATTGTTCAAATTTACTCAGCTATTTAAATAAATTGTTGTGTAGTTTGTGGAGGACTGATGAATTATATGAACACATGAAACAACAATCATAATGAATTTTTAGCTACAAATCAGGGCACCATTATAATAAGCAACAATTTTTTTAAAGCCCCAATATGCCAAATCTCCTTTTTTAAAAATAACAAATAATTTTAAATAGCACCTTTACAAATGATGTATTCTTAATCCTAAAATTACATCAACAAAAAAAAAAGACAACTCTCATAGATCGGTACTCCCCATTTTTTAAATGTACCAAGCATTCGTAAAATTGACAAATCACAATAAAGAATAGGTGTTGTTGATTTTGTGCAAACAAATATTTTGAAACTAAAAGCAAACTTTCATTTGATCATTTAATAAAAATAAAATTAAAAATCAACTGACGAATTAATGAATAGAATTAAAGGCTGATTCAAATTAACATCTTATAAAAACTGGTGTAAATCATAAAGCTGAATAAAGCTAAAGACAAAAAAACCCAAATAAAAAAAACCCAAAACCATAGTTCAGAAAGCACACAAGAGTAAAAGTAGATTATCTATGAGTATATATTTCTTTAAACATTTCTCAAAGGACATGGAAATTTACGTGGTGCAGATGGACAATGCAAAATATCTATACATGAATATATTTTTTTAAAAACATTTCTCAATGGACATAGAAAATAGTTCGGTGCAGATGGAAAAGGCAAAACCAACAATTCCCAGGTTCGACTACTACTCATCGCTGTTTTTATTTGTTTTTTTCTACCACTTTCCCATACCAGAGCTGCCAACCCCATCTGATGAGAAGTGTGTACAATGGGACCTCAAAATGGGGGAGATTTCATAAAAATGGGTACAATCCTGAAATCGACAGAAACTAAAAAGCTTGAAACGGACTTCCGGGCTAACGATGAATATTCGATTTCATGATATCGGACTAAAACAATAGGAGCGAGTTCACTATAGAATAATACAGCAATGAATTGGTATAGAGTACAAATTTGAACGATCCAGCAAGCTTTAGATAACAGCGATACGAGCATCCGGGCTATTACAACTAAAGAGAACTGAAGTGACTCTGTACACTGAAAATGGGTACAATCTTGGGGGAAATGCGTACAAGTGTACAATCTCTTATAATGCGTACAATTCCGCATTTTTTTGCGGCAGGTTGGCAGCTCTGCCATACCTATCATTTCTGATCATCACAAACAAAAGTGCACCCTGTATACTTTTTATGAATTTAAAGAAAATGATGACAAATTATCTACATCAATACATACCAAGGATAATTAGATCCAGGCCTACACACACTCAATGCACACATTCAATTAAAGTCATATTTATTATTCTTTCTCCTTCTCTCTTATGACTTATTACACGACCGCATTCCAGTTGCCCCCCCCCCCCAACCCACCTTGTTTTTTAAATGGGAAACAAAAAAGATTTATGAAATACTAAATCTATCTTACTCAAGTATCATGCAATTGTAAGCAAATTAATATTACAAATATAACTATGATGTACTTTAAAGAAAAATAACCCTAAATATATACTGACTTAATTCAACTTCTTATATTCTATTCTTCATACACCTCCTCTCAAAAATAGCGCAGAATTTATCTTCTCATTCTATTCTTCCTTTTGAATGGAAATAGAATCTGAGTAATATCTATTACTATTTTTAATGTATTCATCATCACAGTAAATGAGTCAACACACATCTGACCATCCAACATACAATCCCAATAACTTATCCCACTTGATCATATATTATAGATTCATTTTCACATAACATTTTATTTACACATTATTCATACATTTCTTTTCACTCATTGTTATATTTTTGTCACCTTGCTTCCCCCCCCCCCCCCCCCCCCCCCCCCTGTGTTCTCATTCTGAACCAAAAATAAATATTCACCTTTTAATTTACAAAATTCGAGAGAGTGATCAATAAGAAGAAGAATTCTTTCATCCTTCTTACATTGTGTAATCAACATTTTATGCTTTGGACACATTGACAAATTCATAATTCCTAAAACAAGTTCTTTTAATTCTTTGGTCACTTACACATTGAGTAAAATCACAGAAAATCTCTAGAAATTTTTGACAACTGGTGGTAACAACAGGCATTCAAAACTCAGAAAAGATACTGATACAGGTGTAATACATAATTTTGTATCTTAAAGGGGAAATACCACAGATCTACTTTCGATAGGGTATTTTTTCACAAGATAGTAGAAATATTCATAAAATAAAATAAAAGAATATTTAAACAACCCATAGTCAATCTCAACATGGGACAGCATGGCTCAGCGGTATGGTCTTTGCTTTGTACCCGAAAGTTACCGAGTTCGACTACCGGCCGCTTTGTGTGGCCTTGAGCAAATCACCCAGCCTCAGCTCACTTTGCGGTGCTGCACTGCGGCTGACACCTGGGTTATTCCAGTCTTCCCTTGGAATATATATATATCCTAAAGAAAAATTTCCCCTTAGGGCTGAATAAAGGGACTTTATTTTATTTATTATTTATTTATTCAACAGTTAGAAATAGCATAAAGTGCCTAAACAATAACAGATCCCCAGGCGAAGATGAAATTCCCGCTGAATTGCTGAAATGCGGTACACTCTCCCTGGATCTGAGCATTGTAAACATAATGAACAAAACATTCTCAACACACAAAGACTGGGACATAAACAGCGGTGTCCTAATTACAACACAAAAACCAGGAAAAACGAAAGGACCCGTAAACAACCTGCGCCCAATAACATTACTGAATACCATAAGAAAAACACTGTCAACTATTGTCCTCAACAGAATTAGACCGAAAATAGAAAAATACCTATCACATAGCCAAAGCGGGTTTCGCCAAGACCGAAGCACATCGGACGTTGTATGGACACATAAATGGTTGGCAGCAAAGGCACTCAAAGAAAACATATCCATAACAATAACCGGAATCGATATGTCCGCAGCCTTTGATACGATCGACAGAGGAAAACTTTTGGAGATATTAACAGAAATAGTAGACGAAGACGAGCTCCGAATAATCCGATTTCTCCTCAGCAACACAAAGATACAACCAAGGATATACGGGGCCACAAAACAGACGCAGTTCGAAAGTAACATCGGGACCCCCCAAGGAGATAGTCTGAGCCCGATTCTGTTCACAATATACTTAGAATACGCTCTGAAAGAAGTTCGAAAAGTCATTCCAAAACCGACTCATATTGAGAATGCAATCCCTAAAGAAATCGCCTATGCAGATGATGTCGATTTTATTGGATCAACACCAGCAAATATAGACATCATACAAAATACCCTCATGAAATATAACCTCCAAGTCAATGCCAATAAAACCGAATTTACAACAATATCGAGGAACAAAGAGGAATGGAAAAGAACAAAGAAAGTCGGCTCACTAATTGGAGACACCGAGGATGTACAAAGAAGAAAACAGCTATCAAACGCCGCACTCAGTAAACTCACCAATGTATGGATTAGAGGTGACAAAATAAAGAGAAAAACCAAACTGAAACTGTACCATGCTCTTGTAAAACCGGTACTTCTGTATAACTGCGGCACTTGGGCGTTGACAAAATCCGAAGAAGAACATCTGGATGCCTTCCATCGCACACAGCTAAGAAGGGTACTGGACATCAAATACCCCAAAAAGATCTCAAATGAATCACTCTATAAGATCACAAAAGAAAGACCAATCTCCCTTGACATTTTACAACAACGATGGCAACTTTTCGGTCACATACTACGCAGGGACAAAAACATACCAGCAAACCAAGCCATGTCGGGATACTTCCAAAAACACGGGAACCTTTTCAGAGGAAGACCGATCACAACACTCCCTGTGATCCTAAACAAAAACCTCACAACACTTGGACAAAGCATTAGTCTCATAACGGCAGGGGACCTTGAAAATCTGAGAACCCTAGCAGAGGACCGGCAATATTGGAGACACCTCACACAGGAAATACTGGAAACAGCCAAGGCGACCCGATCTTTCGGTCGAGACGCGAAAGGCATCTAAGTCAAGTCAAGTAAGTTATTCAACACAATGGTCAACTTTAGAGATAAACAATAATAAAAGAATATGACCAATGCTGAAGATCACACTTACGCTTACAATAATCATATATTTTCCAAACATACCAAATCACATCCACTTATTTACAGCACAGAAGTAGGCCATCTTCTCACATTGAATGCTCCTTCAAAGCTCCATTTGTCACTCCATTATGATTATGTACTCCATTCCCATTGGTCACAGTACCGTTTCCATTTTGCTCATGTTTCCCATTTCTCATTTTTTCGTGTATATTGTTTCCATTTTCTTGATTGCCATCAACTTTTACCCTGCGCTTCACTCGAGAGTATGGGCCAATCTCAGGATCAAAGATGAAATCCCAAATGACGCGGGTCCAGGAATGGTGACAAGGAAGGTCGTCATAATATTCCGGAGCAATTTTACGCACCTGAAAAAAAAAACATATCAAAATTAAAAAAAGGTAAATATGAACATTAATTATATATCACAATGCTTGTCCTTTGTGAAATAGTACATACTTTCAACTTTTACTTAAAAGATTGCACATCCCAAATCGCCACAATACATTAAAATTGCAATGATCTTAATGGGAAAAATAAATATCAAAATCCAAGACTTACATGAAATTGCTTTGTAAAATGAATACATGGTATTATGACAGAATGTTGTACATCACCAGTACACCAACAGAGTATAGAGAGGTACACTCTTTATAAATATTTGGTATACCCTTGGGGATACAATACATCAAATTAAAAAGCACTGATATAATGCATTTCCAAGAATTAACCATGCTCAATGCACTTCATAATGCAGGCCATAAAGAACCAAATTTCCATTTCAGACGGCACTAGTCACCCATTAGGCATCCTCTTTGAAACCAACACTCTTACTTGTGAACAATTCCGATACACCTACATAGCAGCTTCCTTCTCTCAGCACATGGCAAAAACAGATGCTGATAAAATATTTGTATTCATATTTAAAAATTGATTTTTTTAAATATGCCTTTGGCATTCTATGCAGGAAAAAAGATATCCATCGAACATCATCTGATATCAACAGGAATCACCGATGTTGTTCAAAGAAAGAAAACTGAATTGGGAGTTAATCTTGCCCAAGGAGAAAAAAACGAAGTTTCTGGATAATAGTGAAAAGCCTTAACCACTTGACCTTTTTGCCCCTCTTTCCAAAAAAATACTGACAATCAATCTCCAATGAGGAAGGACCTACTCGACGATGGAACACTGAAAACCTCGAAACACTGATCACTAGAAGGAGATGAAGAATAGCGGGTCATGTCCCCAGAATAACTGTCTCACTTCTGCCTTTTATGCCAACTGTTGTGAAGGGCAGCAATGAAGGATTTCAACTCGTCTCTGTCTCAGGCCATTGAACAGAGAACCCCCCCCCCCCCCCCCCCCCCCCACTTCTCCACTTCATGATACAGAAACTTGGACTAATTAATGTGGTATTAAAAAAACAACTTAATTTTCTACTTCTTTTTTTAGAGCTAAAAACCACATTTTAATACCATAAATTGAAAACATCTTCCAGTATTTATTTTTTTTAAATATAATACAATGGATACATTACCTCTGGTAGTCGAGATCCTGGAATGCTGGGGAAGTCATGATGTTCATTGTGGTAACCCACATTCCAAGTGAATATGTTGAGGGGGCCATAATAAGAATACGTTTCATAACCTTTTACAAACATGTAATGCTCCGAGATGAAGTGACCAGCCAGAGGATGAAATCCAGTCGCCATGAAGCTACCCAAAATCAAATAAACTAAAGGTTTAATTCCAAAATACTGATATAGAAGTACGTTGAATACAAGCTGAATGGCAATGTTCGCTATCTCATAACTACCGAGTGGCTTTGGATTAATGAAGAAAGGACGTATGGAGTAAAACCATGGCTGCAGCAGGACCCATATAAATTTATGCAAAGTGTGAGTGAAGAAACTTGTTTCAAGTGATGAAGGAATGTCAACATCTAGTTTTTCATCGCCCTGGTAACGGTGGTGATCTAAGTGGTACTTTTTGAATGAGATGGACATAGGTACACCAATGGGTAGATTTGCAAAAAATCCAAATAATCGGTTCATCAAGGGTCGACTGTGTCCAAACGCCAAATTGTGTGCTATTTCATGGACTGCTAGAGTGAGGGAATGATTGATGGTGCCACCGAAGATGTAGGCCATGACTATCAATGTTGTCCATGACTGCTCTTTCATGACGACACACATCAACATCTGTAACAACACCATACCAAAGACTAGGTACTTGAACTTTGGATCAACTCCCATAAGTTTTTTTAACGCTGGATATTTGGCTGAAATAAGAAAAGTGTTGTAAATTAAAGTCTAGCAGCAAAATATGTATAAATAGTAAAACTTTAGCATAAACATCTACTAGAGACATGATTTCATTAAAAAACCCAGTTTATCAAACTGAGGATCTGCCATAACTATCAGCTTCAAATGGTTACATTGCAATATTATGTATGACTATCAACCCAACCTTCTGATAATGAATTTCTAATATTTCAAAAACTGTTTTGTTTTTTTTGTTTTTTTGTTGTTTTTTTTATTTCTTTAAACATATGATGTCTCAAATGAAAGATACATAACAACAAATGTTAGTATTGTGAGCTGAATAAAAATTAGCGAATAAATGAATCCTTGCTTTTTAATTATAAATTTTTGCAAATTTGTAAACAAGCAAATTTTTTTTAAACAGCACAATCCTTGTAGCTGATTTTATTTTTTTTAAGTTTTCAGAAAACAAACTTGTACTTGTACTGAAGCAAATAAAAGTCTGACTCAACGTTGAGTACGGAATTCATTCATGGACTGCCTGTTAGGATGTCCTTAACCAGCACTTTGCTTATGTACCCGCTTTTCAAGTATTTTTGTTATGTAACCATCCGTCATTGCCAATACACAATAGTTTTTCTATTTCTTTTGAGGCATATGCTTAGGCTTAGGCTTAAGAAGAAGAAGAAGAAGAAGAAGAAGAAGAAGAAGAAGAAGAAGAAGAAGAAGAAGAAGAAGAAGAAGAAGAAGAAGAAGAAGAAGAAGAAGAAGAAGAAGAAGAAGAAGAAGAATAAGAAAATGCCTTTTCAGCGAATTTCACAGAAAACAACATTGTCCTAGGGTGTTCTTAGAACATTAATTAATTAATATCTTTGTTTGCTTTATTTTTAGGGGAATAGCAAATGAATGAAACCTTACCTAACATTTCCTTTCTTCTGGTGGCGTGAGGTTCCTCCGTGTAAACCCACTCAAAGTCATCTCTTGATATTTTAGCACCCATTTATTGAGTCTTGATTAGCGTACAGAGTTCAACAAACTGTATGCACAAATTGTGTATACTTATTTATATATCAGATCGAAACGAAAATCAATGAGATGCGGTGCTTCTTCCCCGAGTTCCTCAATCCTGTGCCTCTCCGCCGTATGCCGAAAAGATCCTTACACAACCTGTGTACTGTGTACACTATCTGCCGACCATGAACACGCACAGAGATGATGCACAAGGCTGCTGCATGACTTGTGTGTTGAGTAGGTACGGCATTGTCATTGGTCAGTGATGCCCCGAGTCTGTGGTGCTGTCGGTGTCAGTCAGTGTGTCGGAAAAGTTGGAGGGAAAGGGGGGGAGGATTGCCAGAAGATTTATGTCAAACTATCTAAAATAAATTTCCGGCGTATGAGCTAAAAGACTGCTTTTTCACATAAAAAGCGTTGCAACAAACAAATTTATCTGTCATCGCTTTTGTTGATTTTTTTTGTTATATATGAAACTATCCGTCAATAGTTGACCAAAATAAGACATATATTATCGTGTCTGAAATTATCATAATTATTGTTCTCTTATGGTGTGCGTCGTCCAATCTGGTAAACATATAATCAGCTGAGTGAGACATCGACAAAGCTTGCGGCTGAGGGTTGCCAGTTTGGCATTTTAAATGCCAGATTCAAAAAATCTGGCATTTTTGAAAACCGTTTGGCATTAGAAAAATCATTTGGCATTTGGCATTTTCATTTGGCATTTTCTTTTCTTGTATATTATACTTCAAATGACACCTTTTCTTAATTAAGTTTCATAAGAAACACGAAACAGTAAGTTTTCTTAATTGTCAATAATTATTTAACTGTTTACGTATTTACCTTTCATGATAATGTATTTCTTTTTCACTCTTAAAATCCAACCGTGGTGTAGTGGTTTAGCACTCCACTTAGTAGTCAGTAGGTAAAAAATTACCCCAACAGGAAATTTAGTATAATTTAAAAAAAAAGAAAAAAAAAAAAGAAAAGAAAACACGCAAGCCACCAGGATATGATAGTAAATTGTCTATCAAAAGTGAGTAGTTTTCTTAGTGGGGGTGAGAGTCAACAGACTTTGGCATTTTTTTTGAGTGTTTTGGCATTTTTTGAGTCTTCCCCTGGCATTTTGTTGAAAAATAATCTGGCAACCCTGTTGCGGCTGCGAAGAGGAGAGGTCACGGACTTAACCAGGGGTGACGCCGGCAAAATACAAACCCAGATCTGTAAAGAAAAAAAAGTGCATTAAGTTTTGTCTATGTCAAACTCTGAAAGTTTCCGAATAAAGTATATGCTTTTGTTTCAGTTTAGTGCAATTTGTTGCCAATTAAAATACCCAAATATTTGTCAACCGAAACTTGCTCAACAATTTGATTGGTAATTTTGAGTGGACTGATGGAATTTGTGTCCTTTCAAAAATCAAAAATAATTTCTTTGGTTTTTCTTACAATTTTATATTTATTTATTTAGTTATCATTTATTCACTCATCTAGTTATCCCTTTTCATGTGAGTCTTACTTTTCATGCCATAGATATCTAAAGTATAAGTTTCTTACGCGGTTTCATTTTGCGCAATCTCTACTAAATTTATTCGAGGAGTTTTACACGGGTCCCAGATCCCAAGCGAAGTGTACTTAAATTTGCAGGTCTAATAGCCCAAATTGTTCTGGGCTCATTGTTGTAATGGAATACTCAAAAGCCAACGCGAAGTATATTCCATTATAACAATGTTAAATCGAGCCGATGGTTGGTTTCGGTTTTCAGACCTGCAACGATGAGACCAATCGTCTCAAAACGGTACTATGTCGTGTTGCTTCTTTGTTGGGTTTGTTTTGTTGTTTTGTTTTGTTGTTTTTTTTTTTTTTGTTTTTTTTTTTGTTTTTGTTTTTTTGTTTGTTTATTTGTTTGGGGTAAGGGATTGAGTACTAACCAAGTTCCACCCAGGCAATAGCATCCATTAAAGGGAAATAACCCACAATGCGCGTTATGGTTTTGTTTTTAAAACACAGTTGTGTCCCGTGGTCAGTGGATGTGAGTGGTTTGACTGACCGTCGTTGGGTTATTAGTTCTTACCGACGTGTATTACGAGTAAGTACACAAAGGTTCTTACTTAATTAAGTCTCTTCAACAGTCAATTTACGTGTAAGATTATACTTATAGTCCGTTTCAGGTACCGTGCGCACGGAATATCGCAGATACATCCAAAGCTAAGAAATGTGGTGACGTGATGTTTTGCATGCAGGCTTATATTTCAAGTGACATTACGAATTTTGAATACCGATAATGATAGACCAGTTTTCTCACAATGTCGAACTCCTTTGATCATTTTAACGTTTCCATTAAAATATGATTTAAACTTTAAAATGTTTACAGTAATGGTTGGTTTTATTTTCTTTCCTGTGAAAAAAAAATATATACATATATCTAACAAAGTTGCATTCATTGGCATAGCTTAGCAAATATCTTTGAGTTGTTTCAAATAGTGTAATATAATGAACTTCACAGCATTGAAAACAGGCTCACGGCGCTTTAACTCACTCAACGCTAGCACTTTAACTCCTTGCTGTCCAATCTCCCTAGATATTATTGATACTTTTCAAAATTGACAAATAATCATATCCTCAATTAGATAGAAAATTAGTATCCTACATGGTTTAATTCAACTACGTCTACCATGAAAAGATTTTCAAAATGATAGCTTTAATAATATGTAGTATATAATTTGTCTAAGAAAAAAATAAATGACGATGAGGTTGGTAAAACACAGCCAAATATGGAGATAGTCGGTGTTAGGGTTGAGTGAGTTAAAAGCAATATCTTCTCTGATGAACAACGCCCATTCGTTAGGTGCTAAGAATTTTTTCGGACAAAGACATTGATGCCAAAAACCAAGTGAATCATCCGAATGTTTATGCCTTTCTTCGATAGGACGAGAAGAAATGCCTTTCACAAAGATATAATACCCGACTAACTGTTGAGCAAGACAACGCATGAAGGTCGCACAAGACATGCCACGAAAATCCACTCGCCACTCATATAGATAGTATGCAGATGACGTCACTCAGGTCTTTGTTATTGTTTTTTTGCCATCCGCGTTTATGAGTAATGCTCACTGAACTGTATTAACCCGACTATAAACGTTCATGGATACACACCGTTTTGTGTGTTGGTCCGTTATACTTCCGGATGGCAATGTTATGAGCTGCTAAGCCAAGCGCATACTATCTATAGCACTGTACATGATGTCTGCTATTCTTGAATAATGGTCATGGAGGGGGTGGGGGGGGGGGCTTAGTACAGTAGAACTCGGAAATAGCGAGTTCGACGGGTCCACTCCTGATTACTCGTTATTTCCGAGTTCTCGCTATTCCCGAGTTGCCAGGAAAGGTTATAATATTGCTGGTTATTCCCCTCAGTGTTTAATTCAAGTAAAAGCCGTCGCCCCAATTTCAATTTCTTCACAGAAGTGGCAGAATGCTTGGTTTTTTGTTGTTTTTTTTGTTTTTATTTTCAAGTAAAATCATGACTAGAAAAAAAAAACAAGAACATAGAAGTGTGTGCGTGTGCGCGCGAGTGTTTGTATGCACTCGGCATGTTGGATGAGGTAAGCAAGCGCATCACTCAATCACTGACCCATTGAAATAATGGTTCCACACTCCCCTCTCTCGCTGATCGTGTCGTTCGTTAACGATGCTACTCGCTGACCGATGCTGCGAAGTGAGACATGTTGACATGTGTTTACCTCGCGCGTCGCGTGGCACCATATTAGGTGAATAATTGACCCCCACCCCCAATACACACACACGCACACAAACCCAACCCCCACCCAAATTTGTTTCGCCTATTATGTACTACTACAGACTAGGCTACTATGTAATATTACTCGTAACGAAAAATAAGAAAAGAAAAGAGGCTAGGCTAAAAATATTTAAATTGCCATTGTCTCTTGTTTTGCTTAACTTCGTTCGCAGTCCTAGGCTGGGGCAGGAAATGCTCGTTATTTCCGAGTTGACCTCTTTTTTTATACTCGCTACTTTCATGCTAATTTTATTGACTCAAATAAGGGGGAAAAAAACGGGGATTTAGAGTTCACTCGCTATTTCCGAGTTCTCGCTATTTCCGAGTACGTTACTTTCATGTTCTACTGTATGTTATAATGTGAAATATCACTGGGTCTAAACTTCACGAAGCAGATTCCATGTATGTTTTGTACAGTATAACCTTTCAAAGGAGTCGCAGGTTTTAAATACAAGAAATGCATAATTAAAATGACATGATTATTAATTTGACCTCTCCACTTCCTGGTTATGAGCTAACTGTTAATTGCATTGCTATTCGCCGAATGCCATGAAAAATAATTCCGCGCGTCGCCTCTCTAGTGCTATACTCCTGAATTCTACAATTTTTAAAATGTTTAATCCATATTGTTGTCATTTTTTATGAATGTAGAAATCACAAAAGGAAGCTACGATTGTTTATGTCAAGTGTGTACAAATTGTACAATTTTGCTATGTCATTTTGAATCCAGGGTGGCAGTGTTAATGAGTAGGAATCTCGTGAAAAATAAACCCCTGGCCAAGCCTGTGGGGAGTTCAGTGATCGTAATTACAACAGAATTCACTGTGTGTAATATTGATGGTTATTGTAAACCATCCAGATGTTCACTCATGCCATTTGTAGTTCGCCTGACAGTTTGTGTGTTCCTTGAACATTTAAGTAGTTCTCCTTTATTAACTGGATATTTTACATTAATTTTATATACGTACATCCTTTCTTTAAAATACGTTTAACTGTGTTTAAATCGACGAATGTTAGTTTTTTTTTTACATTTATATTGTCAAGTATATTTCCACACTGTTGTGCAAAATGTATTCTTACGACCCGCCCAATTTACATTTATTTTTAAATCGTGGAGGAAAACGTAAAGAACGACCAATTGTCACACAAGTATATTACTAATTGCCACCCGGAGTCGTCCGGCGTAATTTGAGGAGCTTTCGGAAGGCGGAAAACTTCTTGAAAGGTTCGTACAGGTCTGAGGGCCTCCGGATGGTTTGCGAATGCTTTAGATGACCTCCGTACGGCTCTCTTATGCCGCCGGACGGCTCCGGACGGCAATTAGTATTACGTGCTAATTGCCGTCCGGCGTAATTTGAGGAGCTTTCGGAAGGCGGAAGACTTCTGGAACGGTTCGTACAGGTCTGAGGGCCGCCGGATGGCTTGAGAATACTTTAGATGACCTCCGGACGGCTTCGGACGGCAATTAGTAGGACCCAGCAGCAACACTGAAATACCGGTATATGTGGATAGGTCTTGGTGGGCAGAGTGCTGTTACCTACTTCATCCGATTCAAATCTCATTGGAAGTATGTGTGAGTATGTGACTCGTCCGTCAGAGGACTAATAAAGAATATGTTACATATTGAATCATAACGTGGCATAACTATTTTAGGAGCAGGATGTATAGATAGTATGCGCTTGGCTAAGAAGCTCACAACATTGCCGCACGGAAGTATAACGGACCAACACACAAAACTATGTGTAACCATGAACGTTTATTGTCAGGTTAATACAGTTTAGTGAGAATTACTCATAAACGCGGATGGCAAAAAACAATAACAAAGACCTGAGTGACGTCAACTTCGAACTATCTTTAGGCAGATTCATATGATTGCGGGATATAAAAGGCCGCCAGGGATATATTTAGACCAAAAATAAGATACCATCACTCTGAAAAGAAAACAGAAGATCAATACGATTCAATAGTTTGATGTCATGCCGCCTGGCAACGGCGGCTATCTTGGTTCTAAACAAAGAAAATCATTACTTTTTATTTTTCATGCTTTATTTTTCAGAGAAATATTTCGTACGGGCGTCCGCCATTGTTCCGATAGTATAGAGCCAGTGTTACCAAGTTACCATGCGTCATTAGGAAGGAAGTGACGTTACGACTGTTGAAGAGTATATTGTTGAACGTTTATTGTCAGGTTAATACAGTTTAGTGAGAAATACTCATAAACACGGATGGCAAAAAACAATAACAAAGACCTGAGTGACGTCAACTTCGAACTATCTTTAGGCAGATTCATATGATTGCGGGATATAAAAGGCCGCCAGGGATATATTTAGACCAAAAATAAGATACCATCACTCTGAAAAGAAAACAGAAGATCAATACGATTCAATAGTTTGATGTCATGCCGCCTGGCAACGGCGGCTATCTTGGTTCTAAACAAAGAAAATCATTACTTTATATTTTTCATGCTGGCTAGAACTTTTCATATGCCTTGTGATCAGAATGTGTAAAAGTCAAAACATGATCAAATGTATGTGGGTTTTTTTCCCCTCCGGATACCCTTTATACTCGCCGGAGAAATATTTCGTACGGGCGTCCGCCATTGTTCCGATAGTATAGAGCCAGTGTTAGCAAGTTACCATGCGTCATTAGGAAGGAAGTGACGTTACGACTGTTGAAGAGTATTGCTCATGGTTTGTATCCAGTCCTCCGGAAAAGTGGGTTTATTTATAATTTGAAAACTTTATTAACTTTATACAAAACGAACATTCAAGATAAGGCTCATTGTGAAATTAAATATGGAACTACCATAGACTTCAGCCATGTGGGAATTACTCTACCTATTTGGAACATTTACGCCGGAGTGAGTGCAGGGTCCGCCTGTAAGACCGTTTCCCTTGATTTCTCATCAACGGGTACTTTGGTGGGAACCATTGAATAATATAATAATGATAATAATAATAATAATAATAATAATAATAATAATAATAATAATAATAATAATAATAATAATAATAATAATAATAATAATAATAATAATAATAATAATAATGATAATGATGAATGCAGCATTAGTATTAGTAATTCTAATAGTAGTAATAGTGGTAGTAGTAGTAGTAGTAGTAGTAGTAGTAGTAGTAGTAGTAGTAGTAGTAGTAGTAGTGTGTGTGGTGGTGTGGTGTGTAGTAGTAGTAGTAGTAGTAGTAGTAGTAGTAGTAGTAGTAGTAGTAGTAGTAGTAGTAGTAATAGAAGTAGTGGTAGTAGTCGTCGTCTTCGTCGTAGTAGTAGTAGTGGTGGTTGTTGTTGTAGTAATAGTCGTCGTCGTCTTGGTCTATAGTGCTGGTGGTTGTAGTAGTAGTAGTAGTAGTAGTAGTAGTAGTAGTAGTAGTAGTAGTAGTAGTAGTAGTGGTAGTAGTAGTAGTAGTAGTAGTAGTAGTAGTAGTAGTAGTAGTAGTAGTAGTAGTAGTAGTAGTAGTTATAGTAGTAGTAGTGGTGGTGGTTAGTAGTAGTAGTAGTAGTAGTAGTAGTAGTAGTAGTAGTAGTAGTAGTAGTAGTAGTAGTGGTGGTGGTGGTGGTAGTAGTAGTAGTAGTAGTAGTAGTAGTAGTAGTAGTAGTAGTAGTAGTAGTAGTAGTAGTAGTAGTAGTGGTGGTGGTGGTGGTGGTGGTAGTAGAGGAAGGAGCAGGTGGTGGTCGTGGTAGGGAAGGAAGAGTTTCAACAGCGAAAGAAGGTAAAGATATTATGTGCAGTAGATCTAGGTACTATCAACGAGTATAATATCCTTATATTCCTATTGTGTACAAATGTAGCCAAGTTGTAAGTGTATATCCATTTTGACCTTTCCCCTTTGAACTCCGACGTGCTACTCGCTCTTCCCCCTCGATTCATTCACTCAGACTCAGACCACAACATACAAAATGGCGTCCGTCATAGGCTCCGAAGTTGAAATTCAAGAAGTGGAGGTTGAAGCAATACCAGTTGAAATGTCTGTTGAGACAGTAGAAACATCAGACGAAGTCTCTGTTCAGCCGATGATTGCCCTTCAGCCTCTTCCAGAATCAGTTGGAGAAGAAATCGTTTTACAAACTCGAGAAGAAGTTGTTGGTGATCCAAATCTTGTTTACGCGGATTCTATCCCAGTACCAGCACCTGACATTGAAGTATCTGCTGAAGAAATCATACCTACCAGAAAAGGAAAAGGTGGAAAGCGCAAAGGAAAGTCGAAAAATGTCGTTCATAGTGCAAACGGAGTACATGATCTTGGACTTGGTGATTCTTCAGTAAAAAAATGGGAACAAAAACAAGTGCAAATAAAGACGCTTGAGGGTGAATTCTCTGTGACAATGTGGGCCTCAGGTTTGTCTATGAATTTAATTATAAATATTATACTGTTTCATTATTATAAGATTATGTTGTGATAAGCATTTTTTTTGTTTTGTATTTTTTTACAATTTGTTTTGCGCTCCCAAATTGAGGAATATGGGAATGGGATGCCATTCATGGTGTCAACTGCGAAAGATGAGAAGAAAACTCTTTGTTGGCCGTCTCATCGAACTTTTGTGATCAAATTCAAATGGATTTGGATCGCTCTTAAGTTTATTAGATGTTCCCCTTGTTTTCTGCCTTGTTCTAATTGTTTTTAACAGCTTGAATGTGGTTGGGAACGGTTTGTTTGGAATGTTGTCGGCCATCATGATTCTATGGGCGCCGCCATATTCTATAACGAAGATGGCGGAGCTGAAATGAAGATGGCGACCAGCCGCCATTTTAGACAAGATGGCCACACTTTAGACGCGGAATACACGCGGATTGGGCCACTTATTTATATTCTTTTCATGGGATGGCTTTGGAGCAATGCCCATGTACAACATTTTGTACATTTATATGTCGTTAGAAAAGATTTAGGCGTTAAATTATGTGTTTTTCGACAACATTGTCTTTTCTCTTCGTTTTTAACCTTGAATAACCTTGAGCCCAACAAGCTCAGCCATCAAACAACGGAAGTAATGAAAGGGTCAAAGGTTTTAGGTCATATTTCACTTTTGTTTACATTCTGTTCATTGCCATTGGTATTTTGAGAGCTGTTATTATACATTTAAAGATCGGACAGTTTGCTTGGTAAAGTTCAAAATAATTTTCACGTTTTTAGTTTAGGAACTTGGGCTAGGATAGTCTGATTCGATTCAGTCACTACTACTACTACTACGGCTACGGGGGCTATAAAAAACTCATTTTTAGTGTTTGATTTTGATGAGATTCTCATTGGCATCACAGGCACAGGAGTAGGCGTAGGAGTGAAGTGGAGACTCATAACTCATTATTGAGAAGTAGATGTAAAGAGCAGAGGCAGAGATCATGTGTCTTGGAAAAAAATCTTAATTTTTTTTTTACACTGTATTTTAAGAGGCATATGAGTAGGCAGTTTAGTCTTAGTGAGCAGCAGCAGTGGCAGTCAAATTTTGACCCAACTCGCCCATAGGAAAGTTGTGACTGGACATTGCCGCTCGCGTTTTGGGGGGTTCAATTAAAGATGCATAACTTCGTTATAAAGAGGAATATCGCAGATATTTTGGTATGATTATTTTCGTCTTTCAATTTCCTTTTAAATGGTGCCAATTAAGGAAAAATCCATTAATAATTCCAGAAGTTATATGAAGTTAAAATTTGGCAATTTTCAAATGCATTTATTTTTTATTTACTGCGTGTGTTTTTAAAATTTAAACGCTTGTTTTTAGAATAACATCTAAACTTTATTCATGCCAAATTTCAGGGCTCTATATCGATGCGCAGACACCTTTTAACTCTGCGCCGAAATGCCATGTTTACATTATCTTCTCATCATGGCTGCCGGACTATATCGATATTCATATCGATATTTTAAATTTAGTTATGTATTGTTTTAAATTTAGATAATATTTTCAATACTATTATTTACTACGTTGTTATTTTGAATACATACTTTCCAACTTTATTTATGGGCATTTTATAGTTTTGTTTTAAAAGTTCGTATATTTCTTCTTTGTGAAATCCGATATTAATAATATCGATATTTTAAAAATACCAATTACTTTAATTTTATTTTATTTTACTTTGCCATCAAGTCATCAAGTTTCTTTCCCATATGTTTAGATATGTTTATCATTTGTATCCATATTCTAAAGGCCTTAGCCTTAATAATTATTATGGTAAGAAGTTCTATTAATTATATATTTTGACACCCCCATACATTGAGAGAGAAGGGGGGGGGGGGGGGGGGGGGATAAAATTATATTAATTGTCAGTTCAAATGATGTAATAGCAATAAACCCAAAGTGGTTCAGCAGAATTTTTAAAGTATTAAAAGCCAGAACTTTCCTTCTAATTATAATAGGGAAACCGTTTCAATTTATTTGAACTTTTTCAATCTACCATTTTATTTATATGCAATTAAATTGCCATAGGTAAAAATAAACTCATTATGTCATTACACAACATGTTTATATCTCTTCATTTAAATACTCTCAAACCCTTTTTTATTCTCTATGTATTAATTCAAAGAGGGGAATTATTTGCAATTGTTTCAGTGAGAAATTGGTGATAAATCCAAAAGTGAGAGTGATATAGCAAATTGTTTCTTACGTCTAGCCGAGTTTTTGATTATGTAACATTTGTGTCATATTATGTAATAATGTGTTAATTTGAAATGTTTATCTTACTCTTTATTAATGTAAATGCATTGTCCTTGGTAAGACGAACATTTTGATATACAATATATGATAAGAACTCAATATTGATTGTTTTAACCATTTTTTATTAACATCACGCGATTTCGTTCACAACTTTGCAATAGTAATTTTGGGGTAAAAATCGGTCTGAAATTTCAGACTTTGAACTGCCGTAACTACATTTCTAATCAAGATAGAAACAAAATTCAAACTTTTTTGTAATCTGTGTTGCCAGCTCTTTCATATGACATTGGTTTCAAGTATGTCAGGTACATTTAGAATTTCTATTAAACTCCCTAATATTAGACATTTGGACTTGGGACTATCGAAGTATAGTAATAGTAGTATAGGTTCTTTTTGTGACAAATTTCATGAGATTTAGACTGATAATAATTTGAACGGAAGTAAAATTTTCAAGTACAACTTTGTAAAACGCTGTTAGTAGTATACACTAGACTTCAAGATTTTCATGATAAACTATGAATCAATTTTTCATGGATCTCAGTTGGCCCATTTATTATTTTTAATTATCATTATCATATAATTTTGCAAAGATGTTTGTTTTATTCTTTACAGTTTGTCTTTCTTTTGATTTTAACTGAAACCTGATTCATGCTCAGTTGTAAGTAGTGTCCAAAAACATTATTTCCTCTCAAATTTTTGCAATTTTTCTTGGTATTTCTCCATTTCACCATGTGCTATACTTCATATTCTTTGTCTTCTCCCTGAAGAAATATATTCTCACTGAGATGATTTGACTTAACATTGACTATTATGCTAAATCAAGACATTTGTCTTATTTCATCTTTGACAGAGGATCAGTCGAAATTAGATGAAGAGTCCGTCACAGGAGATTCAGATGCTGACTTCACAGAGTACATGACAGGCAAAAAGCTGCCTCCCGGTGGTATTCCAGGATTAGATTTGAGTGATCCAAAGCAACTTGCAGAATTTGCAAGGTGAGCTTTTCTTTTTTTCTTTTAAAAACTACTTTATATAGAAAGTAACACAATTGTCGTTTTCAAATTATGGCAAGTGCCCAGGATAATGAGGCATTAATCTTAAATTTCTTTATTGTTCAATGATCATTCATGCATTGGATTATTTTACATCTTGATTATAAAATTTATAATCTCAATTTCATTTCAGTTGGGATAGAATTAAACCCAGAAAGCCCACTGATGATGTGCCCCGAACCGTACCCTGCCCTCACAAGGTATCCAAATTGTTCTATCATCCAAATGGTTTACACTGTTTTAAATTATTAAATTGAGTGATTTATTTGACTTCAAATAACTTGTTCAGGACTGCAATGTAATCTGTGATGATAAATAATATTCCCTATTAAGTTAATGATGTGTATGATCTTTTATCAAGTGAGTATATCCCATGGTTGTTTTGGGTGAAGGAAGATTGTTACCGTAATTTTCAGTTACAAAGTAATGACAGGCGGGTGGTTGGATGGGAGCATCACCCTTGAATCATATACCTATGATGTTCGCATGGGTGTACGATCCGATAGTGATGTCGTTTCTTCTTCTCTTTATTAGCCTATCCTGCTTCTTTGGTTTGTGATTGTATTTTTGACAGGGGATATTTTTTTTTCTGTAAATCTTCTGCCTGTTTGTTCTTGGTTATTTATAATTTAGCTTATGATATCTTTAGGTTATGATTCTGATTTACATTTGTACTATTTTTGTTAGATTGCTTGTTTTTTGTTTCAGCGGTCTCTCATATAACCTCAATTGTGTTGGAAGAGACCAAAAGCAACAAACAAACAAACAAAACAAAAGTAATGACAGAAACAAAGGTAGTCTTTTGCTTGCTCTCTGTGGCGGGTTGGTGTTATTTTTGTGGGATCGAGTCCAACCGATAGCTCAATGGTCTGGATTCGAACTAGTATGCGCGCTATGGCTCTCGTTACCAGCTGCACAACTCAACCTATATCACAAACGGCTCAGGTATAATCTAGGGTGTGATTAAGAATTGCCTTAGGGTCCCTTATAACTTAATTGTATTAATAACAAATGAGTCAAGACAATAGTAACGCCCAAATGCAATAATAACAATTCTATACATAAAGTTTAATTAGATTGTTACAGGAAAAGATAGAAAGAATAAGTATTTATTTAATATCAGGAAGAATAGCTCTAATTGAGTGGATCTAATCTATTATATATTTATTTGTTTACTTTGATATAATCATATGTGTCTGTGGAAAATACATTTGAAAATGGTATAAGCCCGTTTGGCTTATCTTTATCCCGCCGGCTTGCTTGACTGAGGCAAATGTATCAGCTAGTTCCAGGGTTGGCGCCTGCTTTGCAGAGTTTTTCTGGACATCACAACAGTGTGTTGTAGTTAGGCTGACATCAGGGGTTTACCGCTGTTCAAGGACTGGGATGCAGGGATTCGGCACAACTGGGTGCTCCAACGGCACGGAAAAGGACCAGGACCAGGACCTCCAGCCGAGATAGACAAACTTTTACAAGTTTGAAATTGGAGAGATAGCTCTTTTCTCTTGGGCTTCTTAGCGTGTGTATGATTAGATTCAGATATGAATTTGGTTTTGTGAAATGAAAATAGCCAATCAGAAGAATCTTCCTGTTTTAGATAGCCAATGATATCCAAATGCTTTGGTAAGAAAGAATAACGGAGAATTACCGGAGAGCCTAGGACAGTAATTGCAATTTAGCTACTCTTGAACGAGACAAGACCTCAGGGCATACGCACGTTGGCGTCTTGTTTGGAAAAGGTAATTAGCAGGAGGCATGAATACAATGGGCAGACAATTTGAACAGGTAAATAAGCCTTAAGCTGAAAGTGAGTGTTCCGTTATACAATGGAAATGTTTCCCCACCTAACGACCAAAATTTCCGTTAGAAAGATTTGGGGCTTTATTGGAGAAAGGCTGTCCATGTTTGGTTATCTTACTGGAGGAGTTAATCAATAATATGTCTCGTCCACTAGGTTTGAAGTGGTTTTGAAACGAGACGCTGACGAATGATAAAGAAATCACGCAGTGAAAGAAAATCGCTCGTCACACTCTCTCTCTCCCCCTCTCTCTCTCCCCCCCCCCCCCCCCCTCTCTCCCCCCTCCCCTCTCCCCTCTCTCTCTCTCTCTCTCTCTCTCTCTCTCTCTCTCTCTCTCTTCTCTTTTTCTTTCTTTATCTCTCTCTCTCTTCTCTTTTTCTTTCTTTATCTCTCTCTCTCTCTCTCCCTCTCTCTCTCTCTCTCTCTCTCTCTCTCTCTCTCTCTCTCTGGCATGCACACACACACACACATACCCACTTTAAAAAATTCTCTTTTCTCCTTTCTCCAAACCAGGGTTGTAACAAAATGTTCCGTGATAATTCAGCCATGCGAAAACACCTCCATACACACGGACCCCGTGTTCATGTATGTGCTGAGTGTGGAAAAGCATTTGTCGAGAGCTCTAAATTGAAAAGACACCAGCTTGTTCATACGGGGGAAAAGCCCTTCCAGGTCAGTTTTTAAATTATTATATTTTATTTCTTTTCGTTTTGGTTTTACTTCAGGGTTTTTGTATTTTTCATTTTTATTTTTTCTTCTTGTTACAGAAGTTGTTTTAGAAGATGGTTATTGTAATATGTTCAGTTCATATTTTTCCATTTCGTCCTCTTCTTTGTTATGTAGACAGTGATGCCAAAACTCCGGTTTCACCGGAAAAAACTCCGGTCTGGAGCAAAAAATTCCGGGCTCCGGGCAACTTCCATCAAATTCCGGTGAGGTCAATTTGTTCCAAGGATACCCCCCTTCCAACCACCACATCATCATCATTACCACTAGTATTACAACCATCATCACCACCACTACTACTGCAACCACCACCACATCATCATCACTACCACTACTACTACAACCACCAGCTTCACATCATCACTACCACTACTACTACAACCACCACTACCACATCATCTTCACGACCTCTACTTCTACAACCACCACCACATCATCGTCACTACTACTACAACCACCACCACTACATCGTCATTACCACCACTACTACAACCACCACCACCACATCATCATTACCACTACTACTACAACCACCACCACCACATCATCACTACCACTACTACTACAACCACCACAACCACATCATCATTACCACTACTACTACAACCACCACCACCACCACATCATCACTACCACTACTACTACAACCACCACTACCACTACTACTACAACCACCACAACCACATCATCACTACCACTAATACTACTACAACCGCCACCACAACATCATCATCACTACCACTAATACTACTACAACCACCACCACATCATCACTACTACTACAACCACCACAACCACATCATCACTACCACTACTACTACAACCACCACCACCACCACCACATTATCATTACCACTACTACTACAACCACCACCACCACATCATCACTACCACTACTACTACAACCACCACAACCACATCATCATTACCGCTACTACTACAACCACCACCACCACCACATCATCACTACCACTACTACTACAACCACCACCACCACATCATCACTACCACTACTACTACAACCACCACCACCACAACCACATCATCATTACCACTACTACTACAACCACCACCACCACATCATCACTACCACTAATACTACTACAACCACCACCACACATCATCATCACTACCACTAATACTATTACAACCACCACCACATCATCATCACTACCACCACTACTACAACCTCCACCACATCATCATCACTACCACCACTACTTCAACCACCATCACCACCACATCATCATCACTATCAATACTACTACAACTACCACCATCACCTCATCTTCATCACTACCACCACTACTACTACTACAACCACCACCACCACATCATCATCATCATCACTACTACTACTACTACTACTGCTAGTGCTACTACTATACTACAACAACAACCACTACAATATCATCATCACTACCACTACTACTACAACCACCAGCACCACATCACTACCACGACTACTACTACAACCACCACCACATCATCATTACCATTACTACTACAACCACCACTACCACATTATCATCACTACCATTTGTACTACAACCACCACCACCACATCAACATCACTACCACCACTACTACAACCACCACCACATCATTATCATCACGACCACAACTACTACAACCACTATACCACCACCATATCATCATCACTACCACTACTACCTCAACCACCACCACCAAATCATCATCACTACCACTACATCATCACTACCACTACAACTACAACATCAACCACTATCACATCTTCATCATCTCTACCACTATTACTACAACCACCAACACCACATCATCCTCACTACCACCAGTACTACAATCTCTACCATTAGGTTTTGGCGCTTTACTTCATTTGAAATAAGGAAACTTTGGGATTGTAATTTGCAATGTGTTTATGTATCATAATATACACTGTAATTCTAATCAGTTATCTATTTAGAACTATACAATATGTAAGCACAATGCCAAATATCGTTCCAATTCCTTTTTTTTTTTTTGTGCGCGGAAATTCCTCTTTCGGCATTGAAATTCCTACGAGTGGTGGCTGAAACTCCTGTGAGCGAAATTCAAAGTTGGCATCTCTGTGTAGAAACCTCAAAGTCGACTGATTTTGAAATGTATTAGAAAGAAAAATAGAAATTGAAGGATTATTGAATGTGTCATATGATGAACTTTGGTGCTAAAGGATGTCATTGAATACACAGTGATATCAAGAGATTTAAATGATCAAGGCTGTCATATTCCAGTGCATCAGATGGGAGACGGATTCCATAGTCCAGTGATGCCAAAACTCCGGTTTCACCGGAAAAAACTCCGGTCTGGAGCAAAAAATTCAGGGCTCCGGGCAACTTCCGTCAAATTCCGGTGAGGTCAGTTTGTTCCAAGGATCCCTCCCCCCCCCCCCCCCCTTCCAACCACCCATCATCATCATTACCACTATATACAACCATCATCACCACCACTACTTCTGCAACCACCACATCATCATCACTACCATACTATACAACTTACACATCTCATCATCATACCACACTACTCTTCAAACACACCAACACATCATCATCATCACTATATACCACCTCACTTACAACCACCACGACCACATCTCATCATCAAACCACAACTACTACTAACACCACCACCACATCATCATCATCATACCACCACTACTACTACAACCACCACCACCACATCATCATCACTACCACTACTACTACAACCACCATTCACATCATCACTACCACTACTACCACATCATCATCACACACTTACTACTATAACCACCACCAATCATCATCACTACTACTACACACCACCACCACCAACCACATCATCATTACCACTACTACTACAACCACCACCACCACATCATCTACCACTACTACTACAACACCACCACCACCACATCATCATTACCACTACTACTACAACCACCACCACCACATCATCACTACCACTACTACTACAACCACCACAACCACATCATCATTACCCTACTACTACAACCACACCACCACATCATCACTACCACTACTACTACAACCACCACCACCACATCATCACACCACAATACTACTACAACCACCACACACATCATCATCACTACCACTAATACTACTACAACCACCACCACATCACATCATCATCACACCACTACTACCACAACAACCACCACCACACTCATCATCACTACCACTCTACTACAACCACCACATCATCATAATCACTACCACTGCTACTACAACCACCACTACATCATAATCACTACACTGCTACTACAACCACTACTACTACTACTACTACTACTACTACTACTACTACTACTACTACTTACTACTACTACTACACTCACATACTCTACTAACTACACTACACCTACTACTACTACACATCATCATACCACTTCTAATACTACCACACACCGCCACACACCACCACACATCATCACTACCACGAATACTACTACAACCACCACCACCACATCATCATACTACCACTAATACTACTACAACCACCACCACATCATCATCATCACTACCACCACTACTACTTTACTACCACACCACCACCACATCATCATCATCACTACACTGCTACTACAACCACCACATCATCATCACCACTACTATACTACTACTACTACTACTACTACTACTATACTACTCTACTATACTACTACTACTACTACTACTACTACTACTACTATTACTATCTACTTACTATTACTACTACTACTACTACTCTACTACTATTACTATACTACTCTACTACTACTACTACTACTACTTACTACTACTACTACTACTACAACTACTACAAACTATAACAACAACCACTACAGCATCATCATCATCATCACGACCAGTACTACTACAACCACCACCACCACATTATCATTAACTACCACGATACTACTACAACCACCACTACCACATTATCATTACTACCATTTGTACTACAACCACCATCACCATCACATCAACATCACTACCACCACTACTACAACCACCACCACATCATTATCATCACGACCACAACTACTACAACCACTATACCACCACCACCATATCATCATCACGACCACTACATCTACAACATCAACCACTATCACATCTTCATCATCTCTACCATTATTACTACAACCACTAACACCACATCATCCTCACTACCACAGTACTACAATCTCTACCATTAGGTTTTGACGCTTTACTTCATTTGAAATAAGGAAACTTTGCGGGATTGTAATTGGCAATGTGTTTATGTATCATAATATAATTCTAATCAGTTATCTATTTAGAACTATACAATATGTAAACACAATGCCAAATACCATTCGAATTCCTTTTTTTTGTGCGCGGAAATTCCTCTTTCGGCATGGAAATTCCCACGAGTGGTGGCTGAAACTCCTGTGAGCCAAATTTAAAGTTGGCGTCTCTGCATAGTCTAACAGAAGATGTGTTGAAGAAATTGAGGTAGGCGTTTGGTTTGGATGGGGGAAATCGACATCCTATATTCGTGCCCTCTAGTCGGTCTGGAGATGTGCTTGATGGTTTTTTTTAAATATTCAAATTCAATTTGTTTGTGGTAGATCTTAGGGAGGGTGCATGATTTGGCTCATTTTCATCTGGTGGTGGAGGGGTAGCCAAATTTATTTATGTTTTAAAAGGACTTTGCGTAATTGTAATTCTCATTTATTATCCATCACATTGACCTGGTATCGTGTCATCATGATGCCAAAAGTTAATTAGAAGTTATAATGACCAGTAACACGAAATTTAGAATTTTTTTTACACCTTAACTAACTGTATTTATTCTCCTTAATAAAACAAGTAACTTAACCATTCATTTATTTTTTTTTAAACTTTAACTTTAAATCTAAATTTAAATTATTTGAATCACTCCTAATTAATACTGTTTTTAGACAATGGGTCACATTTTTGGAGCAAGACTTTTTAAAGTATCTTGGTAGGGCAGGATGCATTAACAAATTTCCCCAAGGGGTGATTGAAGGGAATTTCATTTCATTCATTGGTATTCAATTTCTTAGCTGTTATTGCAGATTGACTAAAAAAAAATATTTTTTTTTACCTCTTCAGTGTACATTTGAAGGATGTGGTAAGAGATTCTCCCTGGATTTCAATCTCAGAACACACGTCCGCATTCACACAGGAGACAGACCTTATGTGTGTCCCTTTGACGGGTGCAACAAGAAATTTGCACAGTCTACAAATCTCAAGTCTCACATCCTCACACATGCTAAAGCAAAGTAAGTGATGATTATTTATGTATTGTTATGTATTCAGGTTTGCCTACGCTCAATTGAAATTATGATAAAGGATTGAACTAAAAATGGTCACAGTGATCTCAATAAAATTGTAAGATGTCAACCTCTTTAATATCAACACAAATTTTATTTAATTTTTATTAGTTTTTAGGAACTTGGAGGCTTATTTCATTTTTAAATTTGTCAATTTGTCATCTTTTCTTTATTTTAATGATTTTAAAACATCTGATATACCTGATGGCTTATCCCATCATTCCCAGAAGACAGATTTAGATTCTGATAATTGATGGTAAAAGTGTTGTGAAGAGTTATGAAAGTAACCTTTTTAGGAATTACAAGATTTCACACCCTCCCACAAAAAAAGTGTTCAAAGGGAAGATATTGAACTACTGACGAAATTTATTATCATTGCTGTCAATTAAATTAGTTATCTTAATAGCAACCTTTAAAAAGTAAAAGAGAAGGATCATGGTATCAGACAACACGGTTTAAAGAGTTTCCAATGTGTTCACTGTTGACAACATAGATGCTGTTGCAGGACTGCATTTCATTACCTATCATTCCTTTATTTGTATATGAGTGTGTACCAGAACCAGGTTTGTCATCATTGTCAGCACATCAGATTATGTTTGTAATTTATTAATATATTTGAACACCTAGCTCGACCAAATGTATTTTTCTTTTGGGAAATAGCAAGTTTTTTTATCTAATCAAAAGGATTTAAAGATTGATAACTGTTTTGCCTGAACATTTTGGATAACCAATTGTTAGCGTAACTGTCAACTTGTCACTCTATACATATAGAATGAAATGTAATCAGATCAGAAGTGAGAGAATAAGAGGTTAAATTCCATTTATGTCACGGTCTCGACCATACTATTACAATAGATAAAAAGATTTCTAAGAGAATGAACCAAATTTAAAGATAAAGAAGAATTAATTGCATATTTTGATATCAAAATACCAACATGCCTTTTGGATCCAGTTTCTGGCACAGGCTCTTGTATGAGTGACAAAATTACAAAAGTTCTCGAAGCGGGGGCGGGTGGAGATGTTAATTCATGTCTTATTTTTAACTTTTTGCAATTTTGTTTATTTGATTATGGATAGCTGATCTATTCTAATGAATGTTTCTCCGAATTACCTCATGTTATATCCTCTCACTTTATATATAAATGGTTTCTGTTTCGTTTTGTTTTCCTATGTTTTGGCTAGGTTTTGAACCTACAGAACTGACATATGGAATTGTCTACTTGTTTCTCACTACCAACATTTCCATTTCAGAGTGGATAGAACATCAAAGACAATGCTTGTGTTCTCTGATCAAGGCTCAGTGGACGGTGATCAGTGGTAAGTTCCAAGTCATCTTGTGTTTCAACCAATTGTGAGCTTTCTCAAACTCAACACTTCTCTTCTTTTTCAATGTTTTGTGTTTACAAGAGTCTTCAAATTAGAGTTTTTATCGAGTAAATTTCCAACATGTTATTTTTATTAATCGGTCATTTAGATAAATACAGGCCTGCCAACCGTCCCGCATTTGCGCCAAGCCGTCCTTCATTTTTGAAAATTATTTTCTAAAAAAAAAAAAAATCAAAACAGAAAGAATCGAATCTATAAAAAGAAAATAATAATAATAAAAAAACCTCTACTTTATTTACTATGGATTTCAAGTAATTATATGGGGTTCTATCGTTTACGGTTAAAATTGTTTGCGTCGTAAGCATGTTCAGTTCGGTCGGGTGTCCCTCTTTTCATTTTCAAAAGGTTGGCAGGTCTGAAAATACCTTAGACAAGATTAAATCATTCTGTCTTATGTCAGAGATTTTTATTAAATGATAAAAGCTACTGTCTGTTTTTTTCTGATTGTCAGTTCTGGTTAAAAAGTATTGGATGAATAGTTTTTTAAAATAATGTTCAAGTTTTTAGGAAAGCCCAAGGCAATCCCCACCTTTTTTAACATTGATATCTTTACTGACTTCCATTTAGCTAGAGACCACCAAAATTATCAGCCAATTTTATCAGGATAAGATTCGGATATATAAATGAATCCATGTATATCCAATTTAGATAAACCTCGAGTACTATTTCAAAATATTGTTAAGATAAATTTATGCATGTTTTTAAAATTTACATATATGTAATTGATGTATTTTTTCCTCTCCAGCCTTTCTGATGATGGACTTCTTGTTTTTGATTCAAGAGCTCAACCAACATATCAAATTCCAGGACAGTACGTAAAGCCTTTGATTTATATTCTTACTTGCCATACTTACTTCTCAATCCATAATGCCCATGTTTCTGTAGTGTTTTTAGTGGAGGGTTATGATGGATGCTTGTCTATTGCAATGCTTTTTTTTTCACCACCTTAACACATTAAGTTACCCGAACACAACTGGACTGTCAGAGGAAAGTGCGTAAAATGCTTTTATTTAAAGGGCATACTGCTTAGGTAATTGATTGCTGGCATAAAGCCGCAGACCTAATCTCAAAAGTTGTAGTAAACCAAGCTATAGTCCTAGATTTAGAGGTTGCATCGTTGTGAATTCATCTTTTATTTCTGGATGTGATACTTCTTTTAATGGCGTTATCTTATGTACTGTCGCTATAACAGCAATTTGATATTGAATATTATAAAATGGATTTTTTTTTTACCCCATCTTTTATCAAGGTTTAGAAGATTTTTATTGTCTAATAAATAAATATTTTCTTTGTTTTGCACCATGTCAGCTTAAAAATATATTCTTTATGACTCACTGTCTTAATAATGTATTTAGTCAAGATGAACTGGACTCCAAAAAGTAAACTTAGAATTAAGATGATAAGAATTATGAATTATTCGAAATGCAGAAATTGAATTATTCGAAATGAAGAAATTGTATTTTACCTTCACCATAATGCATAGGGATTAACCCTACGTTTCATGTTCGTGGCTACAAATTAATTTTCCATTGCGTAGTTCATCCCAACATAATACTCCTTCAGTGGAGTTGATCACATTTACCATTTTGTCATGGAGGACAGGATTACTTTTTAGAGTCCTTTAATATATGTGTGTAGTAGTAGTGGACATCGCATACAAAAGCTTATCATTACAGGTCAGGGCAATTATTTTTCTCTCCCTTTGATCCAGAAGTGGCCAGCCCCTGGCATACGTGACTATTCCGCCTGAGTCGCCTGGTTGGGGATAGAACATTGAAGATTGAGAGTGCAATTTGAATGGTAAGATCATTTATTTTATTCATCAACAATTGTGAATACATCTATGGTGTCCATCCGTCAATGAACTAATTCCCCTATAGAGCCTGTCTGCAGGATAGCGGAGATGCCAAGTATTACAAATTTTTAATGTAAAAATGGTGCCAGTGTGAAAATAGTTGAGAATGACATATTGTTTATAGGAAGCCACTGAGTTTCATATTTTTACACAATGTCGTGATGCTGAGCGGTGTTCAATTTTACTCTTGAAATGGGGACCACGTTGGATTACACTTTTAAAAAAAAAAAATTATTTTTTTTTATGTGTGTTGGAAATTACGTGCTTTTTAAAAAGAGCTTTTATATAGCGCAATATCCATTAAATGTGCTCAAAGCGCTTTACAAGGGGTCCCTGGTCAACAGCAACATTTAACATGTAGGATGGGACATGACGCCTGTTAGGCGATATTACAATTTTTCGGACAAAGACAACGCTGTTAACGGCCAGGTACTCATTTTACACCTGAGTACGATGAGAGAATGTGAGTAAAGAGCCTTTTCCAAGGACTCAACCATGTGCGCCGAGCGCGAGGCTTGAACCCAGGACCATCCGATCCGAAAGCGAGTGTCATACCACTAGACCACAGAGCCGCTTTGACCCCCTTGAGGTTGAATAGCACCCATTCAATTTTTCGAATAACCCAGGTATAGGGCATCATGCGAGTTGATTTTTCACAACGGATTAGGTAGTTGGAACTGGGTACCTTTTGGTTCAATGTCTCACAACGGATTGGGTTGTTGGAACTGGGTACCTTTTGGTTCAATGTCTCACAACGGATTGGGTAGTTGGAATTGGGTACCTTTTGGTTCAATGTCTCACAACGGATTGGGTAGTTGGAACTGGGTACCTTTTGGTTCAATGTCTCACAACGGATTGGGTAGTTGGAACTGGGTACCTTTTGGTTCAATGTCTCACAACGGATTGGGTAGTTGGAACTGGGTACCTTTTGGTTCAATGTCTCACAACGGATTGGGTAGTTGGAACTGGGTACCTTTTGGTTCAATGTCTCACAACGGATTGGGTAGTTGGAACTGGGTACCTTTCGGGTCCACGGCAATAACTATACTGCCAAGCCACACTGTCCCACAATCTTCTCATGTTTGTTTTTGTTTTTTTTCTCTTCACAGAATGATGAATGCTGTAAAAGTTGATACGGAAGCGAAGTGAGGACTGCCTGGTGCAAGTTGAATGTACATATTTTTGAAATAGATTTGGTCGGTGGTTTTGTCATGTTTGTTGATTATATTTTTTTGTCTCTTCTTAATTCCACTTAGACATTTACATGTTTTCTAAGAGGTGATTTAATCAGATTGCTAACTTGTTATTTGTCTTGCGTAAGAGGAACCATCTCTGAATTATCATTCATTGAGAATTGTAATTGTACACTTTTGAAAGGTGTGTACGTGAGACTGCCATACTGTCTGATTGATAAAGAAGCAACTCATGTTCCCAGTCTCATTGAGAACAAAGAAGAAAATTTTCATTTATAATATTTGTGGAATTAGATGCTGTTTGTGTTTCACCTTTGTTTTACTCTTTTTAAAAAATTTTATTTGCGTGTTTATTAATTGTTATTGCTATCTGTGTTGTGTTTCTTATTTTTTGCCTTGATGGAATGTGTGAAATAAGTAAAAGGGCAATATGTAGATAATATTGATGTCTGTGTCAAACACATCAGATGTGAAATTGTGGAAATCTAAACTTGTCGACACTTTTAGGAGCTGCATCAGCGGGGTTTTTTTAATGCTACAACTACACATCTGCCTTTTATAATGGATTTCATCGGAACAACAAATCAAAATTTTAGGGGAAATGATTGAAATTGTTGTTATCTCTGCAAGAAATGGAAATGTGACCAATTTGAATGTTTTTACATGCATTTAAAAGTGGAAATTGGGTAGATATCATGTATTTTATGCTGATATAGATTCTTTGTTTATTTTTTTGGCATTCAGATTTTTTGCCAAAAAATACAAAGATTTTATTGTCTGTTGCTTGTGGCAGGTCTTCCACTATTTCCTATAATGGGTAGATTTTTACCTACAGCTACGGTGCTATATGTATAAGCATCTTTGAAAATAGTAATAAACAAAATTCAATATGACAGCTTCGTAAAAGAACAAAATACCAAACATGCAACATCATGTTTCAAAACGCTTTTTTCAGCTGATAGCAAGAGTAATGAAAACATAAATACTTCCCTTAAAATCTAGGCAGTAGGCATATCATAAGAGTATTTGGCATGTCTAGTCAGCTAGTTATGCAATCTTGAAATGTAAACTTATTTAAGCATTCACGTGGTAACTACAGACTTGTGTGGAATGGAGCAGATTGTTAAACTAAGCATGGAATTTAGTGTATCTTTGATTCTTTAGCATTTGTTAGGAAGGAAAGATTGAATCCATAGCACACATATTATGGACTTTCCTGCATTGCTGAATTCTCCCACTCGCTTTCTGGTCTTTGATAACTCTGGATATAGAGAGACTGCTGTGTTTATTTACTGTGATTGCTACACTTTTGTATATATTACGTAGGTCTGCTTATGGTGCCTTTTAGTTTTCCTTTCCTTACTGGATCACTTTCCAATACTCAAAACAAGGAAGATTGGTGAAGGCAAGGTTGTTGATAATTTATCAAGTAAGAGATATATTCAAATATGGAGAAGGTAAAATTTAATTTTTGGACATTCTATATGGGCAGTCTCTGAAGAGCAATGTTCTGAATTATTTTTATTTTTTTTGAGAGGGTCTTCAGAAATATTCGTAATTATAAGGGGAGTTGGGAATATTATAAAAAGAATAGATGATTTTTTGAATATTATTTTTGTGGCCAAACATTTTATTTTTTTTTTAGAAAATGACACTTTGCCACAGCCTCAGGTCCAGTTTTAGAAAAATTAGAAAGGCTAAATTCCAAATGTTGTCACTTGGAGCTCGGAAAATAATAAAACATTGATAATTAAAAATATTTTATCTTAATTCAGAATGACAAATGATATAGACTTCCCTTTACCAGTGTATTAGACACGAAATACAGACTTGAGATGAGAGAATGATGTTGTCCAGTCAAATATACAAAACAATTTGTTTGGATCATTTCAGATTAGAGTTCAAAAGTTGAAAATATTATGTTTGCTCTCACATTGGCTTTAAATCATCATAGTCATCCTAGGAATTCTTTTTTTAATTTTTTAAACAAAGTACTGTATTGACGGTGTCATTCTCTAACTGTGTAACTGAATAAAAAATAATATAAATTTTTCTAGCTCATAATGTTCACTGTGCCTTTCCGATAGTTCCCTACTCATTTTGATGGCCCGTGTGCGGTATAAATAGCAAATATTATCAACACATGACAATGTTTTTGTCTCTCCTGTAAAATTTTCTCAAAACCAGTCACTTTGTTAGAGAATTACACTGTCAATATCTATATCAGTAATTTCTTTTGTCAAGGCTCACAATTTTAATGTCTTTTGATGACAAAGACTACTCTTTTATTTTACTCTGTAGTCAACATGTAATTGATTCTAATGAACTGTGTGTGACCCAGAATTTGTCAAGAGCAGCTATTGATTTGTTCTATATTATATTGTATGCATGGAATGAGCGGGAGGTATTTGTTCTTCGTTATTTCTGTGTCCCAGACTGTAATGTATTATGTAATAATAGTCTCTGCATCAGAGATTTCATGGGATGGGATTATCACAGTTTGTCATTTTCACAGCGACAAGAATTGCACAATATTACAGTATAATGGATAGTAGATTAACTCATAATTTAAAAAAAAAACTAGCATGTATACTTTCTCTTTTCTATTCTTTTTCTTTTTCTTTTTTAAATGTCCAAGCCAAGTTTTGTTCAACACGAATTGTCAGTGTTTCAAGTTAACCTTTTTAATCTTTAAAAAGGGATCTTGAAATGAAAGAATTTAAGATTTAAAAACTGTTTTTGAAGAACTTTAAGAAAATACTTTTATTATATTATGGGATGTCCTAATTGTCCGTAATATCAACCAGTGTGGGTCCAGGTTCATCGTCGTCTTCCCTTTTTCTGGCATCGAAATGACCCTAATTAGAGGAACAAAACCAACCTGATTGTCATTTACCATCCTCAAGCTTTTGGCATTTTAAGATCTGGTTTTGAAAATGAATATGTATTGCTATTGTATAGCTTATGGTATTTTTGTTATTATTATTTATTGATTTATTGTTTTTTTCATTCGTTTTTGGATTCCGTAGTATATCGGAAAAGGGAAATAAATATTAGGCTCTTGAGGTTTCATAATTTCAGTTGTACCCATCATATGATTGTGATGGTCTTTATCCTTTCATTGCTTCAAACTGTGCAATTTCCATGATTTTGATTTTACCCTTTTTAACATTTTTGTTTATCCACTGCTCAGTTCAAGGCCATTTAGAGTGCCCCTGTTAACGATTTCTTTGTAATTTATTTTCATTATGATGATTGAAATTCTTACTTGTAATGTAACAGATACCATAATCATCGATCATTGATAATTGCTGCTTTTTTTTAATAGTATCATCGATTATCCTTTATAATGTGTTGATTTTAACCTTCTTATTCTTTTTATAAAATATGCAGTGTAATTTTTATTTACAAAATCCTTAGATGAAAAAGAAATTGATTCACTTTTTTAATTGGTGCTTGTACAGCATGGTTCAAACTGTATCTTGCATACAAATGTTGTGATTCACAAACAACAAAAATAGAACAAAAAGCATTTGTGTGCCGGCATGTGTGAGTGCTTCCTCCTTTGTATGATTCAAAGGGGATATGGATATATTCTTTCTAGTAGTTTCTCAAGGCTTCAATTTGCATTTAACATAGCCTACACGGTACTCTGGTCGTTTTTGCTTTGAGAACTACGTAAAGATAATAAATAATATTTCCTTTATTACCAAGGGGAAATTTGTCTTCAGATTCAATCCCAAGGGAAGATTGGACTTGGACTAACCCAGGCAACAGCCACAGTGCAGTGCCACAAAAGGCGAGCACCGGCGTGGTGACTTACACAAGGCCACATTGCACATCAGGTTGTTGAACTCTGTACCTTTCGGGTACGAAGCAAAGACCATACTGCGCAGTCACACTGCCCCATCACATCTGAATCAACTTTAGAGGAGGGCTCATACGGTTGCTACGCCGTTACGATTAGTGAGCAGGAGGTAGATGAAAATCTTAATCAATTATTTTTTTACTTTAAGTTGCAGGCTGGGGTTTTTTTGGATTGTCTTTGTTTGTTTTGTGTTGTCAAAATTTTCAATTCCTTGCATCGATATTTCTGTGTAGTAAGTTATACTGTAACTTATTCTCTTCTTTTCCATTACTACAGTTGAATATCGTCCTCTTCTTTCTTTTTCTTCTTCATTTTCTTATTTAGGTAAGTGTAATTTCTAAGATATTGTCCAAAAACTGAATGGCCCATCATTTATCAGTCGAAAGATCCTTTTGAAAATAAAAATATTTATTCAGCAGTCATGGGAAGTATTTTTTTCCAATTGTCTCATCATGTGTTGTTTGTATATTTTTGATTTGATTATATTTTTTTAATCCTGAAAGTTTAAAAGTTGTGTGCATTTGTACGAGTATATGAATACATTATTGTTCGAATGATACAAGAAGCAAATATACATGATATTATTTTTATCGTGTCTGTAAAGTGTAAAGGTTAGTTTTCTGGTAAAATTTACCTTTTATCTTACACATCTTTTACCCTTCTAATATTACCACTTATCCGCCACAGATACAGAAAAGACAACATTTTGTGACATTCATTCATTTACCCCATTTTATCTTATCATGTCCCTGAATATATAACAATAATAGAAAAGGAATAGCAGCTTCCATTTAATTTAATGTGATAAGTTTTGTGGGCGTTTTGGGTTTCCCCTTTGTCAGCAAAACATCATGAATGAGACGCTAAAGATGAATGGGAGGATGGCGTTTGAAAGTAAGGCAAATAAACAAAACACCCATGGTACAGGAAATAGAAAGGAAAGGAATAGTCTATTTCCTGTTCCATCAATTTATTGTTTACTCGTCTTAAGAACACCATCCTCTCATCTCCAATTCTTCTTAAGCGTCTCATTCGTCAAGTTTTGCTGACAAAGGGGAAATCCGAAACAACCGCATTATCTATCATCGTAAATTAAATTGAATCTGCTATCCCTTTTGTTCTTGTTGTTTGTATCTTCGAGCTTCAAGCAGCAACATGTGCACGTTCCTGAACAGATCATCACCGTTTCACTGATAAGATCAATATTTTACCTTAATCTGTCATCTGCATTTTTTGCAGCCGCAAATTTCAGGGCGATCCGCAAATTTTGGCAAATTTCCCAAAATTGGCAAATCGCGTGGCAAATTTTGGAGGGGGGGAAAAAGTGCGAAACTTGAGAAATGTTGCAGCTTTGCCTGGGCCCAAACCAAGGGAAGCTACTCTCTACGGATAATGATCCTTTAAAATCTTTGTAGCAACGCTATTCACAGTCATTTCATTTCTCAAGTCAAATAAATCGAGTCACTTACACTTCCAACTTCAGTCATGGATCGTTTTGTCAAAAGATCTTCAAATAAGGACCCAATGTGCGGCAAATTTTGGTCTTTTTGTCTAATTTCTTGGTAAAATTTGGGGGTTTTTTGGGGGCAAATTTTAGGTCCCAATTTGGCAAAAAATGCAGATGACAGCTTGATTGATTTCTACCATGCTGACCTTTTGCCTGTAGATAATCACTAATGAATGATATTCAATGTTCATCTAATTTTGTATTATTTTCTCATAATTCATTGTAAAATCGTTAATATCTTGTGGTTGCATTGAATTTCTTGTTCATATCATTAATGTCATCATTATTCATTACTATTTAATATTGTTATTATTATTATTATTATTATTGTTATTATTATTATAACTATTGTTATTACTATTATTATTATTATTATTATCATCATCACTCGCCCGTCATAACAAAATTGTAAATAAACAAAAATAAGTTACTGACAGTTTCTGCATTGTTGCTGTTCGTGTTTTCTTCCACGTCCCCTTCAAGTAAAGACTCCAGCTTACTTAGTGCTGCGGGTGGTTGGATGGGAGCATCACCCTTGAATCATATACCTATGATGTTCGCATGGGTGTACGATCCGATAGTGATGTCATTTCTTCTTCTCTTTACTAGCCTATCCTGCTTCTTTGGTTTGTGATTGTATTTTTGACAGGGGATATTTTTTTTTTCTGTAAATCTTCTGCCTGTTTGTTCTTGGTTATTTATAATTTAGCTTATGATATCTTTAGGTTATGATTTTGATTAACATTTGTACTATTTTTGTTAGATTGCTTGTTTTTTTTTTTTTTTGTTTCAGCGGTCTCTCATATAACCTCAATTGTGTTGGAAGAGACCTAAAGCAACAAACAAACAAAAATTACTTAGTGCTCGGTGTAACTGGGTGGGGTTCCCGACCTCCCATAGTGGGAAGGGAGGTACATACTGTGTCTTCTATCCCCCTATATTTATTTTCCAACTTGCTTTCTATCTTTGTCTTGGAATGAGATTACTTGGTTTTGTCCTGGTCCTGGTCGGATGCCTGGCTGAGAGGGAAACAGTCAAATGTACAGTTAGTTTTGGGAGGTGATATTTCTTTCCTTGTAAACCATCTCTCTGTTCTCCCATAGTGGGCAGAGAGGTACATACTGTGTCTTCTATCCCCTTATGTCTGTTTTCCAACATGCTTTCTGTCTTTGTCTTGGAATGAGATTACTTGGTTTTGTCCCGGTCCTGGCTGGGAGGGAAACAGTCAAATGTTAGTTAGTTTTGGGAGATGATATTTTTTTTCCTTGTAAATCATATCTCTGTTATGCACTATATTATGTTTTGTTTATGTATTGTATATGATTTGTAAACATTTGAGTGTACCCCTCTTAATTGGGACCTGTGCTTGTGTCTGGATGAGACTTTTAGGTAATCTCAAACTAAGTACTTTGATAGTGTGCTCTTGGAATCTACATCTGTTTCCTATTTGAACCAATTTCCCTTTATCTTACCTTTTCTGGGTGCTTTAATTGTAATTCTGGAACTTTTTACTGTCCCATTTTCTTCCTTTTTACTGGCGCTGATAAGACCTTATTGTGTTGCAAGCGCCGTAAAACCCTAAAAAAAAACAAACAAATATCTCTCTGTTATGCACTGTATTATGTTTTTTTTTTTATTATACATATATGATTTGTAAAGATTTGAGTGTATTTCTCTTAGTGGGGACCTGTGCTTGTGTCTAGATGAGACTTTTAGTGATCTCAAACTAAGTACATTGATGGTGTGCTTTGGAATCTACATCCGTTTCCTATTTGCCCTTTGTCTTACCTTTTTTTGGGTGCTTTAATTGTAATTCTGGAAATTTTTACTATCCCATTTTCTTCCTTTTTACTGGCGCTGATATGGCCTTAATGTGTTGCAAGCGCCGTAAAACCCTTAAAAACAAAAAGAAAACAACTTATAGGTAATGTCCAAAAAAAAGACGGAATATTATTTTCCTTATCTGACCCAGTCCCCTTTGAATTGCTTTCTCCATTGATGCTTTTAACTTCATATCTACAACTTTTTCTCTATCATCTTATCTTTTATTGGCACTGAAATGGTCTAATGGTGTCGCAAGCGCCGTAAAACTAAATCCCTGAAAACAAAAACAGGTAGCCTATAGGGAATGAGATTAGCGGAAGAGTAGCGTCCCTTGATTGGACGTCACCTTACAGAGAGAACGTCAATTTGGTTTTGGGAAGTGTCTCAAGCCGCTTTCACCGGAAGCGAGGACGAGAGACGCATGCGCACAACCAACATGACGTTCTCTCTCTAATAACTTTTCCACCGGTGACGTCACACAGTCCAATCAAGGGACGCTACTCTCCGCTAATCTCATTCCCTGTTAAGTCTTGCTAAAACTAAAAGTGCTCACACGAGTCGGTCAAAATGTAAAGAAAATATAAAGGTTAAATATGGCTTATACAACAAAACAACAGAAAACACGACATATCGGTCCTTAGTTTCCGTCTGGTGATGATATGCGTTTAAGTAAAATACAACAACCGCCATCCAAATTAAACATACCAAGATTCTATCCCAAGGGAAGATTGGAACAGCCCATACCCCGTGCAACAATCACAATGAGCAGCACTGTAAAGTGAGCTAGGGCGTGGTGACTTCCTCAGGTCTTTGTTATTGTTTTTTGCCATCCGCGTTTATGAGTAATGCTCACTGAACTGTATTAACCCGACTGTAAACGTTCATGGATACACACAGTTTTGTGTGTTGGTCCGTTATACTTCCGGATGGCAATGTTATGAGCTTCTGAGCCAAGCGCATACTACCTATAGGCTGATTGATATAATTTGGTGAGCATTAATCACTTAACAGGCTGTCTAAAAATAATACAAGTTGAGTGACGTCAACTTCGTTCGGTCTATACATTGCGTCTTCTATCTCCCTACATAATAGGAGTAGGAGCAGTGGTAAGACTGGAAATATACCCATGGAAACACAACAAAAGACCCGGTGAGATAAAGCAACATTAAATGGTTATTAAGTAAGTTGATAATCACTTCCGTCACGTTTTTTTTTCTTTTTTTTTTTTTGTCTGTGTGAAATGATATTTATATTTCATGAGCTTGAGATGTCGCCTAACTACCAGGCGGCTGGTACCGTATGAAATAGAAATATTGTAGCGATTGGCCTGCAGGGGGAATAAACATAGTGAAGCGCATTGAGCATGGTAAATCTATGGATAGGCGCTATAAAAATGGTCATACTTATAATTTTCTATACTATCTTATTTGCTGTTTGGGATACTGAAATGTGCGCTTTGTGGTCTGTGGTATAACACTTTTCTTCTGATCAGTTGGTCCCTGGTTCAAGTCTCGCATTGACGGCACAAAGTTGAGTCGTTGCAAGAGGCTCACTCAGGACACTCAGGTGTAAAATGAGTACCTGGTCGATAATAACTTTGTCTCTGTCGAAAACGAAATAAGATGTAACAATGTTGTGTCTTGTTCTGTTACGTTTATGTCTTGTTTTATGTGTTAATGTGTTGCTGTTGGTTTGGGACCCCTCGTAAGACCCTCTTTTAATATTTAGTGGGCTTTGTGCTGTATAAAATCTCAATCTTTTAGAAATGAACGTTTCCCTTTTCTTTCGCCATTTCTTCAACGTCTGTGAGTTAATAATGTTGCAAGTACTGAAGTCTAATTATAAAATCAAATGTCCATTGTGATGGGCGCGACCCCCCCCCCCCCCCCCCCCTTACTTATACTATGCTTTGACATGGCCTAAGACTAAGAGTAAATGCCTGTAAGCGCTGTTTACACTGACTTACTGTCTGATTGGTCAACGCAATGGAGAGGGATTTTGTTTTTACTTTCTTCCTATTCCCAATCAGTATAAAGTATAAGATGCACATTGAGCATTATTTTCTTCTTTTGGCGCAATGAGACATCGTGCACGCAAGAGTACAACCATTGTATGACCGGAAACAAGCAATTTATCGCACTGACGAAACATCGCACGAAAAATATTACCCTGACTGGAAGGGAGTTTTATGATCTTTGGGTTTGCACGCAAAAAGATTCTCGTTGAACATCTCCTTCCTGTATAAATCTATTTTATTCCTTTATCTATTGTTGGGGTCGAAGTGGCCGAGTGATTAAGGCATTGCATTGTGACCCAGAAGGACCCGGGTTCGAGCCCCGCTTCAGGCACTTTCGTTTTTTTCCTTGAGCAAGATTATTAACCCAAAATTTGCTCACTTGGACAACATGGGTGATTCATGTTGACATCAGACATCTTGTTTGATGAGTTATCTATATTCCTTCGTGGAATGCCTAGGCGGCGATGTCTCATGTTGTCGTGGCGCAAAAGGCATAATTTTTTTTTTTTTATTTATTTTAATCTCTATTGTTACCGGTGTGAACTTACTAACTCAGTTCACGTCGATTGTTACCCTTCGCGAGGTCGGTCTTGTCAGCTCCTATGATGGTCTGTAAATCGGCGCCTCCTGGCAGGTAGAAAATCTAGGTCACTGGAAAACTTGAGCTTGAGCATGTACATTGCGCAATATACACAAAAGGTACTAAAAGTGCGTCACATTGTTCCCCATGCCTAAATGTTCTTAATACGTAGAACGAGACGTAACTGTGAGGTTATATTTTTTGTTGTTGTTTTGTTTTGTTTTTTACTCGACAGAGACATCGCAGACAGATACCGGCCCGGTACTCATTTTAAACTTGGGCCCGTTTTCATGAACGAGGTCTAGATTTAGTAATTTACAAGTCTAGTAAATGACTAGCTAATCTTAAGCCCAATCGAAGCCACAAAACAAATAGTCTAATTACAGAAAAGAGAAAGTGTGTTCTGATTAATCACATTATTTCAGTCGATTGCAATGTCAACAGAATAACTTTTGTTTCCTATGCTTTCTAATAAATTGTTTTTGGGTTGGTCTTCGGCGCAAACCGCTTGATTTCGGAGTCTTTCGTCCACTCTCAACTCACGAGCAGATAGATTCAGTTTTTTTAAAGTTTTTACTCACAAAATGTGTACTTTCGACGATCTGCACTTATCTTATATATATTTTTTAAAGCCAGTGTCAATGGCAACATAAAGTGAGAGAATATGAGTAAAGAGCCTTTTCCGAGAATTTAATTTTGCACTGCTCTCAGAGCGGACCTCGAACCCAAAACCTACTGGTCCGAAAGCGAGTATCATGCTACAAGACCACAAAGTTGCACGGTGTCAAAGAGGAAACGGCGTTGGATTGGAAACACTCCTGGGCTTAGAAATGAGCCATCCAAGTGTAATCAGGTAGTCTATAAATTGAAACCCCCGAGGCAGAAAAAAAAAGTACGTTGAAAATCGGTAGACAGAAAGCTGAGGGGTGCGGACTATCATGGCCCTAGCTGAAGAAAATGGCCCGAATCGAGTGCGATGGAGAAACATAGTTGCAGCCCCACGTCCGATCAGGGACCAAGACGACCATGAATGTAAGGAAAGGGTCAAATTATGGACGCAGCATTCAGAATTGATGAAGATTTAAATACTTCCAAGAGGGTGACGGGGATTCTCTCTCTCTCTCTCTCTCTCTCTCTCTCTCTCTCTCTCTCTCTCTCTCTCTCTCTCTCTCTCTCTCTCTCTCTCTCTCTCTCTCTCTCTCTCTCTCTCTCTCTAGGAAAGGAAGCTCTTGCTGTCTTCTGGTGGCTTTGCGGCCGAATGGTGGGTTTTTTTTTTTTTTTTTGTTGGGTGGTACGGTGGCTCAGTGGTACGATGACTCGTCTTGTCACAACAGTCAAGGAATGTTGAGTGTGCCTATTGGCCTAGTCATGGAAAATTCTGGTCCCGACATTGTGTCCTAGGGTAATGCACATTACACAAATTACCCCACTCGACCCAGGTAAAGACTCTTTACTCACATTCTCTCACCATGAGCACCTGGGCAGTGAGAGAGTTGTTGAAAATTTGTAATCACATCTCATATGTGCCATTGGTGGTTTGTCTAACACGTTTAGTGTGTTGGCTTTGGATCGGGACCCCTACCCTTCTATAATATGGTCTTGAGCATACGTATTTTTTCATTATGTTGCGTTAAATAAAATGAATATGGACACGTGCACACGGCATTTACACGGAATATGTACTCAATGCGCTTTACAATACTTCAAATACTCATTCAGCAGGCGATGTAGAACGAGATTTCTATTCTATAGATAGTATGCGGTTGGCTAAGAAGTTCACAACATTGCCATCCGGAAGTATAACGGACCAACACACAAAACGATGTGTAACGTTGAACGTTTATATACAGTTTAGTGAGAATTACTCATAAACGCGGATGGCCAAAAGCAACAACAAAGACATGAGTGACGTCATCTTCATACTATCTATACCGTATAACTCGCCATATACCCCCCCCCCCCCCCTTTCCCCCCTTTATGTACATACTATCACTTCGATAATATTCGTCATAGCTGCGAAGGTCGTTCACACCTTGGGCGAATAGGGTAGAGTTTATAGGATGCCTTGCACAAAGACAAAACGTCTGGGGGAAGTTCCGCGATCATTGTCATACATAGCTCGATTTACCTCTGTCACACAAGACGAGGCTCTATGTCGCTGGGGGATCGGTGTTACTAAATTAGGGGCCGATCTTGGAGTAAAACTACGTTGATTTTGTGATGGTGGTGGTAGTATTGATGGTAATGATGATGGCGACGACGACGACGACGACGATGGTGATGATGATGATGATGATGATGGTGATGATGATGATGATGATGATGATGATGATGGCGACGACGACGACGACGATGATGATGATGATGATGATGATGATGATGATGATGATGATGATGATGATGATGATGATGGTGGGGGTGGTTATGACAGTGGTGATGATACCATGCGGCTTTGTGGTTTTATAGATAGAACGAAGATGCCTTCACTCAGGTCTTTGTTATTGTTTTTTTTTTTTTGCCATCCACGTTTTTGAGTAATTCTCACTAAACTGTATTAAACAGACTATAAAAGTTCATGGTTGCACATAGTTTTGTGTGTTGGTCTGTTATACTTCCGGATGGCAATGCTGTGAGCTTCTTAGCCAAGCGCATACTATCTATAGATGACACTAACTTTTGGGAAGTAGGCCCAGGTTCGAGTTTCCCTCTGGGCGAAAAAGGGTCTTTACTTACATTCTATGTGCGGCAATGTGGTCTTGTGGTATGATACTCGTTTTCCGATCAGAGGGTCATGGTGTCGAGCCTCGCTCGGCGCATAGTTGGGTCATAGGAAAAGGCTCTTTACTCGGATTCTCTCATCGTACTCAGGTGTAAAATGAGTACCTGGCGGTTTAAAGCTTTGTCCATATCGGAAAAAAAAATTGTATATGGCCTTACAAGCTTCATGCCTCAAAACGAGTACCAGGCCGTTAACAGCATTGTCTCTGTCGGAAAAATAGTAATATCGCCTTGTATGTGTCATATCGCTAGGTGTTGTTGACTCGGGACTCCATGTAAAGCACTTTGAGCAAGTTTAATGGATATTGCGCTATATAAATGCTCATGTTTTTGTTTAATGATGATGACTAAGACGATGATGATGGTAGTAGTGGCCATGATGATGATGATGATGATAATGATGGTGGTGATGATAATGATGATGACGACGACGACGATGATAATGATGATGATGACGACAACAACGACGACGACGACGATGATGATGATGATGACCGCGGTGGTAGCGTTGGTGATGATGATGTAGTGACGGCGGTGTTAATGATGATGATGACGACGATGATAATGATGATGATGACAACAACGACGACGACGACGACGATGATGATGATGATGATGATGATGATGATGATGATGACCGCGGTGGTAGCGTTGGTGATGATGATGATGATGATGATGATGATGATGATGATGATGATGATGATGATGGTGATGCTGGTAACGTTGGTGTAATGATGCTGCTGCTGCTGCTGATGATGATGATGTGGCATTCGTTGGGAGGTCTATTTCACAGTCATTGTTGTTACTCCACTAGACAGTGCCAAATATAGACCGGCTTTTTTAGGCACTGTTGATAGATGGCAGCAGTTAGCGATGCAAAGCTGCTCTACCAAACCGCCGCCGCGCTGTGCTCCGTCAAACAAACGGAGAAGCGAACACACAAATGAACAAAGATTGAAAACCGAACGTTGCCGAAGGACGAGTGACGTCACGTTTGAAAACAGGAAGACATCAACAGGGTTGCCAGTTTGGCATTTTAAATGCCAGATTCCAAAAATCTGGCATTTTTGAAAACCGTTTGGCATTAGAAAAATCATTTGGCATTTGGCATTTTCATTTGGCATTTTCTTTTCTTGTATATTATACTTCAAATGACACCTTTTCTCAACCGTGGTGTAGTGGTTTAGCACTCCACTTAGTAGTCAGTAGGTAAAAAATTACCCCAACAGGAAATCTAGTATAATTCAAAAAAAAAAAAGAAAAAAAAAAGAAAAGAAAACATGCAAGCCACCAGGATATGATAGTAAATTGTCTATCAAAAGTGAGTAGTTTTCTTAGTGGGGGTGGGAGTCAACAGACTTTGGCATTTTTTTGAGTGTTTTGGCATTTTTTGAGTCTTCCCCTGGCATTTTGTTGAAAAATAATCTGGCAACCCTGGACATCAACTCCGAGAAATGGCGTCTCCATGATCAGTCCGAAAGGGGGGTGATTGGGGGTTGGACACATAAAAGTTGAATTCGAGCGGATAACATTTGTCTCAGGATATTTGAGTGCTATTTGTGTGGAATTTTACCAAATTCTAACGCAGATATGTCGGCAAATATGTATCGTGTGGGAGGTATGTGCCACATCAGTTTATGTCAATGTGTCGGTTGAGGAAAAAAAAATAAAAAAAAATGAAGCATGCACGTCTCGCAGACCAAGCATTGTGGCGTCATGATATATTTACTTCGAAAACTTTTCTAAATTATTAATTTTTTCAGTCGATCAAATGGACGTATTGATCAAGCATTTCGTTTGAGAATTTGAAATTATTGTCGTTAGTTCCTGCTCATGTGTGTAAATGGCTTTTTTTATATTCTCTTTCTTACTCAAATTTTGGGATGCACGCGTATTCACAGAGTTGTGAAAGGGCCGCGCTCACTTTGATTTTCACTTCGCAAATAACTTGATGAAAGTAATTTCTGTCTTTTTACAAGTTTGTAAGAAGTCTTTGATTAACAGATTCATTAGATATATTGTTAACTATTCACGACTTGCTTACTTTACAGTATTTCAATCTTGAGTAGACTGGCAATGATCAATGGAACTATTTTTTGTTGACAACAACATTGACTGGTACCTTTGTCATCGGCTGTAACATCAGCAACCGAATTTTTCGATCAAAACAAAGTTATCTGTTGCGTGTTCACAGCGATTTCTGTGAGTCTTTACATCAAGGAATTTATTTTGGATGTAATTTAATGAAGTCATCGCTGTCATTTATTAAATTTTACACCCGTCTGGTGTAACCGAGGAATACCCCCCCACTCCCGCCTTCTACCTCAACCTCTTTCTCTTCTAACGCTACTGACCCATTCAAGTCGAGGGCCGGTATACTTGTCCCATACCCACTTCTTAGTCATGGCCATTGACACAAAACCCATAATAAGGATAAATTGTTTTAAGTTTTCATTAATTCCCGATTGAATTTACTTGTTATTGTCACTGGACTGGTGACTGGGTTGTTCTACCCCACTCACTACACTCTTCGCTGTTTGTCATTGCCACTCTCCTCATTCACTTTCATTTCATTCTATCTGCCACCGCTTTCCTTTTTCTTTTTACCCAGTCAGAGTCGGAATGAATGAATTAAAGCATGTAGTCTAGTATTTTATAACTATTCTGCTACATTTTGACAAAGTGGCAGACCGGTATTTTTAAATGAGAAAGTACAACTGATGACGATCTGCTGATTGACTGTTTGAAAAGTAAAAGTAGAACTATCAGGAGAGGCTCTGAGTCTTCAGCTTTAAATTTAGAACAGCCTATAGTTTATTCATGGATTGCATTTTTTTAAAAGAAAAGAAACTAATTGTATGTCTAAGTTCTGCTATACTATAGCTATAATTTAGAATGCAGGATATTTGAATCAAAATAGAAATAACCTTATACTTATAATTTGGTAGAGTAGAACTAGAACCAATGAACCAACCCATGCATTCAGTCAGCAGTTGTTGTAGAACCAACTGATCAGACTTATCATTGTCTCCAATTTTGGTGGTTGATGCGTTTGGTTACATTTCAATTTTTAAGTTAGAACTATTGAATTAGAGTAGTAAAAAGGAACGGAGTGTTGTATTCGACACCAGAAACTCGGGTGTATCTTGTCACCAGATTTTTTGACACCTGAGTCGCGCATGTATAGAATTAACCAACGTTGACGACCCCTGAATGTCCCTGGAAATTGATTTTAGACTAACGATTATAAACAAGGAATACAGAGAGATTAGAAAGCAGTTTCTTATTTGCCATAATAATCAACCAATTGATTGTGGGCAATCAAAGGAAGAAGAAGAAGAAGCTACCCTCAATGTCAATTTATCAGCATGGTGGTAAAGCTAAATGGTTGTCTGAAGGCAGGACTAATTAAAATGCTTAGGGATGAAACGATGCAAACAATGAACAATTTGAATGTAAACTCTTCGTATACATAACAAAACAAATAAACAGAATGTAGTGTGCACTCCATGTTGGATGGTGTCTGAATGAAACGAAAGCCTGGTTTGCCGAGAGGAAGGTGGGATACTACATACTTATTTGTAGGTCTGATGTTATGAGCTCATTGTTGTAATGGAAATAATATTTTCAATCCAAAGCAAAATTTAAAATATCCCTTAATTATGTAAGGTTTTCAGGCCTGCTAATAAGTGTGCATGTAGGGGAAAGTTTGGGGTAGGCCGTGTGCAGGGAAATGAAATTATATTAATTCTATGCATGTGTATAAATGTACAAGCGTGATGAATTTGTATTTGTTTATATTTTTTTATGAGAGAGAGGAGGGGGGGGGGGGGGGGGGGGAGGATGTAGGTCTCTGTCTGAGAGAGAGAGAGAGAGAGAGAGAGTTTATGTGTATTACTGATGTTTTATGGGACTGTGGGAGACAATATGGGAGTGATAGAAGTTGCGAGGATGAATTTTTGAACGATAACAACAAACTAAAATAAAGACAACTTTTCAGGGTGCCAAATTATCTGGTGACAAAATACAAAATACACCTGAGTTTCAGGTGTTGAATTATGCTCCCTAAAAGAATTGTCTTCATTGAGTTTATTTTATCTCTAAACTTTAAAGTTGAAAAAAAGTTAATTGTTGTTATTTTGACTTTCATTTCAATTTTATTCATACTTCATTCTGTTAGTTCCAACATAATACCAGATTGATCCAGTAGGTCACATTTTTGTGTCCTGTGTCTTTTTTGTTGTTGTTTATAAAATGATGAAGTGACGGTGATGCCTGTTTTTATTTTTAAGAACTGAAATGTTTGTTCCACCAAAACTAAAATGCCCCTTACAGTGAATGTTTTCTCTGTAAAATTTCTATAATGAGGCTTATGTATGATGAAGAATTTTGTCTGACTGTCGTCAAGTAAAGTATTTTTATTCATCTTGTCTCCTCACAAATTTTGCTCTATATTACCCGAATACAGCGCAAATATACCTTACATCACGTATGATGTTAATGAAATAGCTTTGATTGGTGTCACCTTATACATATTCTACCCACCTCTTTTTCCGACATCACAGCTTTTGGTTTTATTTCATTGATCAGAGGTCATTTTATTTCTTTCAATTTATTTCAGGAACTTTTATTTAATCAATCTGTCCACTGTTTCCTACCTCCACCAACCATTCATTGAGTACAGGGCAGATGGGGTGTACAACAAGAACCAAATTCATCAAATGCATTTCTCTGCTTACCAACAATCAAGCATTTACACACACAAACATGCACACACACACACATACACACACACACACACACACACACACACACACACACACACACACACACAACTGTCACACTTTATCACAACTACATAGTTTTATACAGAAATGCTCATTGTTCTTCATATTTCCAGCAAGTGGCAATAATTCAATATATATTTTAACAATTGTTGTTAGATAGGTTTAAGCGGAGGTTTAAGCAGTATGTTTGCATTGCTTCAAAATTTATTTTTTTTCATCTTTTCTCACCCCCACAAACATGTTATGAGAATAAATTATTTTCAAAATTATCAGATGGCTGGAAATGAGATATGAATGGTTCCATTTTCAGGAAAAAATATTGACTTAACTCGGAATCGATCTGAGTTCCTTTGCATTTTGAGCGAGTGCTCTATGAACCATGTAAAGATTAAGAAGAAGATTATTTCAGCTAATGAAGCCTTGGTCACTAGCAATTGACCATGATGGATTTTCTTATGACATTACAAGGCTGAATTATATCTCTGATAAAGTTTATATGTTTATATCATCAAAATGCAAGAGGAAACGAATGAGTTATAAGTTCAGATTTGTGTACAGTAGTGTACTGTGCACATAACTATTCAAATCTTTTTCTTTGATTAACCAGTGACACTGATTTTGATGTTTTTTACTATTTTAAAGTTAAAGAATAAGCAATACAGGGGTTGTACAATTTGCTTTTATATATGCACTACCATCTGATTTGTTTAAAAAAATTATTATTCTTATAGTTTCAGAAACTTTAAACAATTTTTATATATAACGGTTAAATAAAATGAAGGATTTTTGGATTGATTTAAAAATATTTATTTTATCCTCAGACTATGTATTCTTCGAAACTTCCTCCACTGCTCCATATCAGATTCGTCGCATTGAAGAATTAAATAAGGTAAATAATAATTTTGATAAAGAATGATAATGATTAATTGATTAATAACAAAAGTAATGATAGTTAAATAAGGATGGGTGTTTTTTTATTTGATAATTTAAAAAAATATTTTTTTTGTTGCTTATGATTAGAAATATCATTTTCAGGGTTTTAAGATGATTTTAAAGATAAATATACTACAATAGAACATTTAATTTAATTTGTCTTGGCGTGCTCATGGTGCATCACGTGTTCCATTTTATATTCACATGGATCCAGCATGTCCTTTTATTTTTCACATGACACATCCAATCACATGTACTTTTAGCCTTCTTTTTCCTCCAGGTCTCAAACAGTGATGAAGTAAATTTCTTTCATCGAAAGCATTGTTACCAAATTTGGTCACAAACTTCTTACTCTTCACGGGTTGATTATAGTCACTGAAATTCTGTTGAAATGACACATCTAAACTGATCTCTTCATTTACTTAGTCTGAGAAATGCCACAGTTCATGCCTGTATCCTGCTCTTTTTATTAAAAAAATTCTCTTGACAAGAGCAAGTTCAATGATTTCCATATTGATATTTAAAGACATGAAAACAATAACTCATGTTTGATTAACGAGATGTGCGCACAGCCGTTTCAATAGGGCCCAAACTTTCAGTTTAGTTACTTCTTCCCTCACTGGCTACCGTCAAGTTATGTAAACAATCCACCGTCAACCATAGTGATAACAGCTGTCAAGACGGGGTGCGCTGGCAATAAATTATGTCTGCAGGTAAATCTCATCGCTTTGAATTTCTCTCAGGCAGAGAGTAGTAGAAATTTCATCAAAATACTCAATTTTCTCAGCCTATTGTGGACGCAGCATCTTTTTCATAATTTTCAAACATATATGGATACAAAGATCAGCTTTTCCTCTACAAGACGCAATTATTTTTGTTTATATCATTAAATGATAAGTTTGTGTTTTGCTCTTTTGAATAATCAGAGTTTTTTATGAAATAAATATTAAAATTATAAGTTTAAGAAATATTTAAAAATTCAAAATATAAAACCAACACTTTTTACCATCAAGGGTGAGGGATCAGAGAAAAGTAGATAAAATTATCTTTCATATGATATATACTTTATTATGTAGATTCAGGGATTTAAGAATAGAGAGTGTGGAAAGGAATCTCAATCATTACTTTTGTTACCAACAAAGAGGAGAATATTTCATGATATTTTAGAAACCCAATAATAAAACTAGATAGTGATGATAAGAGACATTTATTTAATTTGATTTCATTGAATTTAAGCGGAAATTTTAGATATTTCTTAAATTTACTTATTTAAGTTCTGTTCGGGTCATGGAGAGACACACTGAAGACGGTCATCACACCAGTACAAATGAAATATTTCGAATTTGTTGTGAAAGAGTACAGAGCCGTGCTGAGAGGATTAAAAGACTCTAGACGTTATCAACAATTGACTATAAATATAAATGAGAAATTCTGACATATTTAAATATTTCAATTTGCGAGAAATGTATCTCACTGGTACATAATTTAAAGAAATGCGATGCAGGTATTGATACCTTTGGTTCAATGAGAAAACTCTGAACAAGGAAAAAATACTTAATGAGGTGAATATGATCCTAATCTTTCACCAGTGATGTGCTATATGCAGTCTATATGGCACACAAATTAAAAGAGGTGCAAGTCAAGTACATTAAAACAAAGTAATGGGCATGGATATCTCAAAAATAAGGTTATGAAAATTATAAGAACTCTTTAAGATTTTATTAGTGGTTTTGATTGTCTTTAAATGAGTGTCCTTATATAACATTTTTTAAATGGAATTCTTATAATTCGTTGATTCTGGGATAAATATAAATGAACCACATTTGACTATGTTTCTGGTTTATTAAAAAAATGTCTATTAAGACAATGCTGTGATTGGATTTCAATTTTACCGTACTCAAAATCCTTACTTTTACGTACAGGTGAACTGATATCTCAAAAAAGCCTCAATCTACTGGTATAAAATGTATATGTCTACATTCTACAGATATTCAACATCATTTCCATTACTTATGTTTAAAAATCTTAAGTGTTGAACATGTTAGAATATTCTCTTAAAAATTTTAATTCACTTAAATTTATGTATCAATTTCATGGGTTATCCCTCTTGATTTTTAACACCATCATAATTATGATTAAATAATCAATTAAAACTCTGTTAATAAACTGTTCGGTAGTATAAAAATATTTTTGCTACACTTAATAACGGCAATACTACATTAGTTTGAAATTCAGAAAAAATCGATCAAAACGGCGAAAAAATTGTCTCCCTCTCTCAGTGTAAAGCTATGACTCATCATTACTAGACTGGCTAGATTTACCTGGCGAACTAAACTGAAAGCAATAAACGCCTGTGTGCGCCATTATTGTTTTCAAGTTTTAAAAATTTCAATTTTTTACCTAAAAGTTATTTTTTCAAAAAGATGTAGCAAGCTTATCCTAGTGGATTTCTGAGTGGCATGCTGCGAGTCTTAAATTTGAAGCAAATAAGTTTTGAATAAACAAAATATTTCATTTACATGAATGTCAAAAGTAAACTGGTTGTGTGTTTTTTGTCCTCAGACACAAAATGGAAATGTGGAGGCCAAAGTTATGTGCTTCTACAGGAGGAGGGATATTTCAAATTCGCTTATTGTTTTAGCAGATAAACATCACAGTGAGTATTAGTTTGATTTAGTATTAAGGTTGTTGGATTTCTATTTGCTGTGATGACGATGTAGGCACTATTTCCCCGTGATTGTTTCCTTAACCTCATAGTTCAGGGATGATACTCACCTGCTCCATTTTTTGTTATTGAGTAATCAAGTTTTCATCTTTTCCAGTGTACTTTTTAAAGTCAATCCAGATGCCTATTATTTATATGTAGCCAGCCAACTCTACCATTTTGTAGACAGTCCAAGGTGTCTGTTAATGTTATATGCTACCAGCCAACTCCTTATAAACAGTTTCTCATACGATCTATGTTTTGTAAGAGTTGAAGAGTTTAAAATATAATCACAAATTCATCAGATGTTATTCTTGAATTGAACAGTCGTTTGAGTGAGAATAGGAATTCCATTGACTTAGATATAATATAGGTTTGACTGAAGTATGATTATTTCTATTTATAACTACTTGTACTTGTAGCATGAATAGTCATTCATCATCACAATATTCCACAGTTGGATTTTAAACATTTATACTTTTCATTATCACTCACATGTATGACTATGATTGAATGGTTGATGTTATATTTAATTGTAATTAGATGAACGTCTAAAAGTAGAATTGTCAAACACTAGGAAGTCATTGTAATATACGAGTAATATACAGACCTGCTTATTATTACAAAAAAATTGTAGAATTGCGAAATTTTGACTCCTATTTCAGAATGTCATGAGCATCTCTAAGTCATTAAAACTTGTTGCAAATGAAAGTTGATGCCTGATTACATAATTTGAAGGATTTTGAAGTGTTTGTTTAATCCTCGTGAGGGTGAATTGCTGATTTTTAAAGTTATCAATGGAGACTAAATTTTTTTTTTAAGTAGGCAGGTCTGAATAAGACTTATTTTATTGTGTGAGAATGATGGGCCTTATGACTATGTATGGCCACAATTCTCCCAGACCTTATGACTGTGTATGGCCACAATTCTCCCAGACTCTCAGATGAAAACCTATCTGTGGCAGGATGGTAGGGAGGGGGGGATTGATTATGGTAAACAATTCACAAGGTTTTCTAAATTGAATTTCATTTTAATCGTTTTGTGTTCTATGATTTTACCTTAAAGTTGAACTAGATATTGATAATCTTGTTCTCATATTTAGACCTTTAAATCCTCAGTCAATTTACTGAAATCAACCAATTTGTCAAAGAAATAAAGAAAAAAAAAACCTCACAGATGAATGAATACATTCACCTTACTTTTAACATTTGATTATATATTCCATTGTAGAGGTAACTATCAAAACCTACATAGTCGCATTTTCATTATTCAGAGAGAACTGCAATTTCTAGTCATTTGTTTAGCGACTCAAAAAGGAAAATACTTGTCTTGTTTATGTCATAGAACAATACCTGAGGTGAAGTGTTTCATGATGTTTCTTCTAAGGTGTCCATTCGATTGCATAATTGCTTGCTTTCTGGATGTGACTTATCACGTTTTGAAAGTCACCTCCTCAATTATCATTGTCTTAATGATTTGGAAGCATTTGAGTCTGTTAATAGTCGCTTAAGTCAGGATGAGACTTTTAGGTGATCTCAAATGTAGTTCACTGATTATATGGTGCTTTTGAAATCTTCATCTGTTCCCTATTTGAACCATTTCACTTTGTCTTACTTCTTCACATGTAAGTTGTAAATCTAAATTTAAGAAAAAATAAAATCCCATGTTCTTCCTTTTTACTGGTGCTGAAATGACCCACATTGTAAAACCCTTAAAAACAAAAACGAACAATTATCATTGCATTTTTTACTTTGACCTAGTACCATATTGAATATTCAGATGATGGGCTACATTTCCTCATTCTGTTATCTAAATTAGTTTTCATCAAGAGATATTTGTTTTTATTAATTTATCTGTTTTTACCATGTTCATGTTTGTGTCGATTTTTCTCAATGTCAATGGAATATAACTGGTTGTTATTAGTTTCTTGAAATCCAGTATTTGATCCATCTATGTCACCTTGGTATAGTATGAATCAGAATAGATTTATAAATGCAAATGTTGTTGCTTGAAGCTTGAAGAAATAAATAACAATGAAGCTTCAATTGAATTTATGAAAACTGATAATGTGGACATTTCAAGGCTCCCCTTTGTCAATAAAACACATTGTTTTGTTGAAGTGGGAACTCGAAATGTCCAAAAACACCATCCTCTCATTTCTCATCCGTCTTACGCGTCTCATTCATTGTGTTTTGTTTACCGAGGGGAAACCTGAGGCCTCCACATTATTTGTCTGCATAAATTAAATTCCCTTTTATTATTATTTTTATATAATAAAAAGAGATAATATTAATTGTAAATCTCGGAGTTATAGTGCTATGTAGGTTTTCAGCATTATTATTTTTATTATTCTTATGTCAATTAACCATCACCTAGTGGAAATGGTAGTTGATTAATAAAAAGAAGAAGAAGAAAAAAAAAGAAAATTTTGCCAAAATTTGATTTTACAGATGCTCTTGAAGACGATTGTGATGAAAAGAAAGGTCTGTCATAAAGGAGTATCTGTACTGAATATTATAATCATGTATTATTATTTTGGTGTTGTCATTTGTTTTAGGGTCGTAATGAAAGTGTCCTATATTCTTGTCTTTGCCTCTGTACATCTGTAATCAATAAATACTAATCATTTTGAGAATGTTTTGGATATTGTTTAAAATGCTGCTTGTTTTAAGATTTAAAAAGGAATCATATTTTTTATTTTTTATTTTATGTATTTTTATGGGATAAAGTGTGTTTGCTTGGACAGTTCTTATGTAGACAGTGCTGAATTTTAGCAATTTGCTGTCTTATCACAAATGAGTAAAGTCTGTCGCTAAGCTTTATTAATCTGCGAATTAATTAAATCGATTATTATGCTAATTTGAGTTTTGATGCACTTAGTCTCTCCATGGAGAAGAGTGTTGACCAGATTGGTTGTTTCAATTCTATTGGCTTAGATATATGGCATTCCTTGGGACTTTTCCAACCATATAAATCATAGCATTTCTACGCGTCATTTGCTTTGATTTCAGTATTCATATGATGCTGACTGTGATTACTCTTGGCTGCGAGTTTGAAACCCTCTTTACATCGGCCTCGCATAAATTAAATAAAAAACAAAAAAATTTGAAAATGATTTTCAACTAAGTTTTATCTCTCGATAAATGTAAAAAGAAACAAAGCAACAAAAAAATGTAGGAGAGATTTGGTTTTTAACTGTTTACTGTCAGCAATAGAGTAGAGCCACTTGTTGTGGATGGTAACAACTCTAGCCGATGCCAGAGTCCTGATCACTTATTTGACTAGAATTTCATGTTGAAAGGTTGTCAGCTTAATGAAGTAAAAATAAATGGGGACAGACACTAGTGTAAGATCAAAAATAGAAAGGGAAATAGAAAAGAAAAAAGAAAAGGCCTGCCTCGTCTGTCACCCTTTCAGATTTCCAGTCTGTTTCCATAAGAATAGATTTTTGAAGTTTTTACAAAATGGCCATGAGACGACCACTGACTGCTGGTTCAGCCAGTCTGCTTAAGAACAGTTCTGTTGTGTTTGAGCATTTTATGTATTCTGCTTTTAATGTTTGTGGATGGTTTACTTTATTACCTTACAATTAGTCCTAATCGTTATCACTTTTGGTCTTTGAATATGAGGTAGTAGGATAACCTGGTTTTTGTTTTTTACTTTCAGCTTGTCGGTTGGGCCCGACTTTATTTTTTTTATGCATGTATTTTTCTATCTTATATAATCACATATGTGGGATGGAAATATAATAAGACTGGGTATATTATTACGATCCGTTTAATTATTGATACAATCTTATATATTTCATATTCATATATTTAAAAAAAAAAGGGGGAGGGGGGAGATAAAAAAATATTATGACCTGAATTTCATCAGTTTTAGATGAGTTTTTTGTTGTTAAACTCCGACATAAGTCAGTCAAGATCAACTGAGCAGTTAATTTGGATGCATTGAAATATGAGTCCTAGAATGGATGCATTGAAATATGAGTCCTAGAATGGATGCATTGAAATATGAGTCCTAGAATGGATGCATTGAAATATGAGTCCTAGAATGGATGCATTGAAATATGAGTCCGAGAATGGATGCATTGAAATACGAGTCCTAGAAGGCAGTTTTTTTCTATTTCTAGATGTTTATTGCATACCATTCCCTTTTTTTCACTTCACCAAAGCTGCATCCCAGCACCCCTACTCCACCCCAACCATCTTTCTGACAGGGACATGTCTATATTCGGCAATCATAAATACAGAGAGCTCAAACAGCAGGGGGTTTAAAACAATGCGCCTTATTGTAAGGATTTTGTTCAGAATAGAAACACTTGGGTCACAAGTCACTGTATATCAATGATACAAGATTCCTTCTCATCGTTTTTATATTCGTATTTAAGCCAAAAAGAGATGTTTACAATTACCTGTGATGAGTTGATTAGAAATTACCTTGTTTGTTGTATGTCAGAAGAATGTATATTTTGTAAGTTTTATTTTAAGGATGAAGCTAACTAGTTTCTTTTAGATGGTTTTTGCAGGGGAGGGGGGAGTGCGTGTCCTAAATTTTTCTATACCTTCCTTTGTTACCATTCTTGTAAAGCAAGATACGTCCAACCTAAATGTTCAAGCAACAAATTTTGATTTTGTGCCTGTAGATTGCGATGAGTCTTAGTCTGATTGTATTTTGTATATATTTGTACATGATGATGTTTCAGAGGCAAGAATGTTTTCTTCAGGCCTGCCACAAATACTGTTTCATATAGTGTTGTTAACTGTAGGTTTTGCAGGTCCGAATTTAGCCAAATTCAGATTCTCTCTCTTTTCCTACCCCCTTCCCCCTACCTCTATTTATATTTTTTAACCAAAATATTAAATGAAAGAAATATAGTTTTTGCATGTGGTAGGTTTTTTTTATTGTATCAAGTCGTATGTGCATTTGCATGAGCTGTACAGATAGTCAATATATGTTATACCATGCTCTATTTTTTTTTCCTCTTTAATCTTTTTTTTTCCTTCATTTTTTTTCCCATTTTCCCTTATTTTATTTTATTTTATTTTATTTTTTTTGCTGCTTAAATGTGTGCTGTAGGTGGCCACATTGGAATATTTAAGACGAACAGTAGCTTTTTTTGGTACAATGCTTGTTGTTTGAGTTTTATTTATTTCCTATTATTATTATTATTTTTTACACTTGCTTTCCTTTTGCTCTAAATGTGATAGGCATTGTGGGAGTTGATTAAGTTTCCAATTATTGCTATTTATTTCTATTCTATTCATGCTTGTTGTGTCATCGCATTGGATTTTGAATTTGTTGTCTTGTTTACAATTAGAGACTTTTTATCGGATTTCAGGAATTCTGTTTTATTTTAATCAATAACCTTCCCACTGCCAGAAATTATTAAGTCTCAACTTCAGCTTTAATTTTGACTTTTTCCAAATCTCAAATCTCTTTTTACTTTCCCATTTTCTTTGATTTTACTGGCACGGATATGGCCTAAATGTGTTGCAAGTGCCGTAAAACCCTTGAAAAACAAAACCAAAACAGACCCCAAGCTTGATGCTCAAGGATCATTGCTACAGCCCACCAGTTTAGTTCCTAACTTGTTGCATGGCCCTCCTTTCTTCTGCTTTCCTACTGCCTATTAATTTATGTCACATTGCCTATTATATTCATTTTCATTTTCATTAAAAAAAAGATTCATTTTCTGAGAAAGGACATTGTTGTCATGCTAATCATGTTATGTTCACTAAGAAGACTTTAGTTTTCATAACACAGAAATCCAGTTTAACCAGTCAGATGGTTTAAGATTCGATGAGCTAATGACATAAAGTAAACATTAATAAATTATATTGTAACCAATGAAGAAATTGTCATCAACCAATAGCTCTTTTCTCATATTGTATTTTAAAACGTTTTATATAAGAATCTCATTAAGGTTTGAAAATCAAAAGATTGGCTGGCATATTTCTTTGAAAAGATTATCCGTCTAGATTCTGACCCTGTGATTTTTTATTTTTATTTTCAACACTACTTTTTGCATTCCGAATTTTAAATTTTACGTCTCCAGTGTCATGCACTTCAACAACATGAGTACAAGATGATAAGCTATCACTTGTGACAGATAATACTGACATAAGAAATTAGAGCTGATTAAATCCCAACTTCAGCTTTAATTTTGACTTTTTCCAAATCTCCAAATATGAGAGGATGATTTATTTGAACTCATTCCTTTATTTAGTTAATTGAATGTTTATCTGGATTGCGAATGAGGATTTAATTCAATTTTATCTGTCCACTTGATAAACAACAAAGATTACATGTTTAATTCAATTTATCATTCTGAAATCAACAGAAATAAATGAAAGTCCCTCACCTACACAAGAGAAAGAAGGTGAAAGAAATGGAGTTTCACCAGAGGCAACAACAACAACACCAACACCACCACCACCAACAAAAACGCCACCACCAACAACAAAAACACCGCCACCACCACCAACAACAAAAACACCGCCACCACCAACAACAACAACACCACCACCACCACCAACAACAACAACAACAACAACCCCAGCAGCTGAGTCTACCAATGAGAATGGTAATGATAAAGTCCCCGCTGAGAACAAAGCTGTCAGCAACAACAACAACAATAACAACAATACAAACAACAGTAGTGGGAGTGCAGGTGGGAGAGGCATGGAAGAAATCCCAGAGAAACTGAGACATCAGTTAAAACACCGGGAGTTGTTCCTGTCTAGACAAGTGGAGACCTTACCTGCCACACATATTCGTGGGAAATGCTGCGTCACCCTGCTCAATGAAACGGAATCCCTCTTGTCATACCTTAATAAAGATGTAAGTATTTCTTCTTGGTTTCCTTAAAAAAAAAAACTGAATATTTAATCGAAAAGGAATGATTTGGTTGATATTAGAAAGAAGTCAGGTGATAATAGTGGAGTGGTGTTGATATTAATTTCTTATGGCTATTAAAAATTTTTTCTTTCTTTCTGTGTATCAAGTATTAGCCATGTTTTAAATGGATCTTTTAAAAAAATTATTCCATTGACTGTACAGGCTGTGATGTTGATAATATACGCTTTTTCATTGATATCAGGAATTTTATTTAATAGCCCAAGAGCCAAAAGTCTTTGAGGTCAATTACTTTCTGATTTTGAGTTTAAAATCGTATTATATCTATAACACTTTATTCTTATATATTAAGAACTTTTAAGAATTTGAAATGGTAAAATTAAATGGATTCTAACACCATTTAGTTTTGTGCACCACATCATCAATCGGTCAGATATCACTATTTATAATGATGCTGTGATGTCAACTTTACTTTTAGAGTTTGAGATAAAAAGCAAATGCCTTCTTTGAGGACGGTGAGTGATGTTGAATAAGATAAAAAAGATAAACATCCAAGTTCTTTTCATTTTGACTCAAAACTTAAGTTTTCTTCATCTCGTACATTCCAGCGAAATACCCAGACCTGTTAAATGTCTTGACAATTTTTACTCTTTTCGTCATCAAATTGAACTTTCTGTAAGCATAATGACTCAAGACATAATATAGTTGTTTTATATATCGCAATATCCACTAAACATGCTCAAAGCGCTTTACCAGGGGTCCCTGGCCAACAGCAACATTTAAATTTAACATGTAGGATGGGACATAGGTGCTGTAAGTTCAGTGAAAATTTTTCAGACAATTTTAGCGGCTGCCACTTACACATATCTCTTAAAAGTTGGATGTCTTTTTAAAGTTGTTCCATTGACTGTACAGGTCGTAAATAATATTTGGGATTAGTGGGAGGAATGGAATGTATGTCTGAACTGAATGAAGATTTCCATGAGTTTTGGTGGCCGATTCTCTTTTGTTTCCTTTTCTTTTTCCTTTTTAAAAAAATTAATGTCTTATATTCTTTTCCCTTCAGGACACATTTTTCTATTCCCTTGTTTATGACCCCCAACAAAAGACATTATTGGCAGACAAAGGGGAAATACGGGTTGGGTCCAAGTTCCAGGCTGATATGATCCCCACAACCAGGGCAGGTAAGTCATCACTCCTTGTTTTACTATATTCCAGTGATAGAAGGCTCTTGCGTGAGATTAAAGTCTGGAAAAGTGCAAAACAGTGGGAAAAAAATAAATACAAGTACAATGTCATCCCCCAAAAAATCTTCCTGTCTGATTTATTTGGGACTGTTTATGAACACCTTTTCAGATTTTCTTGTATTTGGGAAATTATAAACATCTTTTAAAAAATCTTTATTTATTATTCTCTGCTTTATTCTGTAAATGTGTGATAGGCTGAGGATATGATAAATTGTTTCCAGCTTTTCGGCTAACAGTTGTTTCCAAAGACATATTGTAGAGATGTATAACCAATTGTTACTAGGCGGGTGGTTGGATGGGAGCATCACCCTTGAATCATATACCTATGATGTTCGCATGGGTGTACGATCCGATAGTGATGTCGTTTCTTCTTCTCTTTACTAGCCTATCCTGCTTCTTTGGTTTGTGATTGTATTTTTGACAGGGGATATTTTTTTTTTCTGTAAATCTTCTGCCTGTTTGTTCTTGGTTATTTATAATTTAGCGTATGATATCTTTAGGTTATGATTTTGATTTACATTTGTACTATTTTTGTTAGGATGCTTGTTTTTTTGTTTCAGCGGTCTCTCATATAACCTCAATTGTGTTGGAAGAGACCTAAAGCAACAAACAAAAAAAAAAAAAAAAATTGTTACTAGGGCTGAGAATATTCCACCTAAATGGTGGAAAGGAAGGAATCTCCTTGTCAGTTTGTAAAAGGATACTTGTGGAATACCTAAACACAATTATTGCAACAATGCCACATGACAAGAGATACTGGAATAATTCCCCGAAAAATCTCCTAAAAGAACCTGCTCCAAAAATATGAGTTTTTGTTGCGATAGAAAAATGGAAGCTAGCTGATTTCTTCTTCCTCCTCCTCTCAACCCCCCCCCCCCCCCCCCCCCCCCCCCCCCGTCTCTCTCTTTAAAAAAATGTTGTTCTTTTAAAAAAATGTTGTTCTGATAATTACATTTCCAAAAATGCATGCAAAAAACAGAATTTCAAATAGTGTTTCATTGACTTTATGTAATGTTTTTTTGTTTTGTTTTGTTTTATTTTATTTCCAGTCGGCGAAGATGATCGGTCATGTGAGGATTTAGAGGAATTGGTGTGGGATCCGTACCATAAGTTGGATGAGAAAGAAATTGACCAGTTTCAGATCGTGGCTAGGTGAGACTACAACCTTTTCTGTCACCCAACTTGTCTTACAATCCTGACCTCCCATAGTGGGCAGGGAGGTACTTACTGTGTCTTCTATCCCCCTATATCTGTTTTCCAACATGCTCTCTGTCTTTGTCTCGGGATGAGATTACTTGGTTTTGTCCTGGCCCTGACCCTGAACGGATGCCTTAGCTGGGAAGGAAACAGCCAAATGTGTTGTTAGGGGTTTGGGAGATGATATTTTTTTGTCTTGTAAATCATTTCTCTGTTATGCACTTTATTATGTTTTGTTTCCTTAATTATATATGATTTGTAAAACATTCGAGTGTATTCCTCTTAGTGGGGACCTGTACTTGTGTCTGGATGAAACTTTTAGGCGGTCTCAAACTAAGTACTTTTATAGTGTGCTCTTGGAATCTTCATCTGTTTCCTATTTGAATTAAATCCCCTTTGTCTTCCCTTTTCTTGGGTGCTTTAATTGGCATTCTAGAACTTATTACTATCCCATTTTCTTACTTTTTACTGGCACTGATCTGACCTAAATGTGTTGCAAACGCTGTAAAACCCTTAAAACCCCCAAAAACCAAAAAAGTCTTACAATCCCTTTATATATTCCAGCTTTCCAGGGTAAACATTCAGTCTCATTTTCACGGGCATCTATGTCAACACTGATTGGACGATTTCTAGTGTGTTGTATATCTCTTGTTTTATTAACAAAAGTGTACAAAAAGTGATTTAATATGTGACTCATTGCCTCAAAGCAGTATTAAGTTGGGTTGCTAATAAATATACATTAATTTGTGTATTTAAGAAAATAATTGTTATATTTGATGGCAATACATACTGATAGATGCTAGACGTCAAATAATCTGCAAAGTATAAACTGAGAAAAAAGACATTTTGAATATGGGTTGATGACTTGGTTTTTGCTTTGTTGTTTTTTTTCTCAAATTGAGTTTGTAGTTTTCATTTAAAATATGGACGTTGACTTTTTGTATTCCAGATCTGTGGGAACATTTGCCAGAGCACTGGATTGCACCAGTACAGTGCGACAACCTAGTCTTCATATGAGTGCGGCAGCAGCATCCAGAGATATTACCATTGTAAGTTTTCCGTTATTTCATGACAACAAGAAATGGAAGTGAGTAGGAAACTGTCAGAAGACAATAGTATAGTAATAGAGAATAAAAGTTAATTTTTATTCTCTATTGTCTTCTGGCACTTTCCTACTCACTGTATTCCTTGTTGTTATTGACATAAGTGCCTGCTCCACTCACTTTTCTGATTTAGAAATTCACCCGTTATTACATGATAGTATTTGTTTCATTTTGTTGAAGATTACAAGTATGCCTATTTTTTCCAAAACTACAAAAACTTTTTAATTTCTTGTCATTTGGATGTAAACTAAAATCTTCTTCATCTGGTTCATTACATGAAGCATACATGGCAGCACAGGACAGAGAGGAATAGCAAATCTGGACGGCCCAATTCGTCAAAGACACGGGAGGATCTAAGGTCTAACTTCTAAGTTCATTAATTACAACATAATACCATATTGATGGATGGGTCGCATGAAGCTTTGAGAGGGAGCAAGAAGCATACGATTTCTTAACAAAGTTAAGAGATTCAAATTACTTTAATATGATTTATCCTGTTTTTGTTGCCAGTTTCATGCAATGGACACTTTACACAATCATCACTACGACCTTGCCAAAGCCATCAAGAGTTTGGTACCATCTGGAGGGCCTGTCTTGTGCCGGGATGAAATGGAAGAATGGTCTGCTTCGGAGGCAAACTTGTTTGAAGATGCTATCGAAAAATATGGGAAAGACTTCAGTGACATTAGACAAGACTTTGTAAGAATCGTTTTTTTTTCTTCTCATTTTAAAATTTTAAACTTAGTTTAGAATTTTTTTCTATATTTATTTATTTATTTACTCATTTAATTTATTTGCTTAATTTATTTAATTAATTTATTTATATTCATTTTGATTAACGAACTGTCATCATTATCACATTTATTCATAAATTATTACCTTGCTTCAACCACTTAAAAGTATGCATTGTATTATAACATCTTTGAATACTGAAAAAGGTAAGGATTTGTATAGATGGGTTAGAAATATTTGAAGTTGATTTATATGACCTTAAAATGCATTTAGATATATAAATACTTAATTATGTAAGTGTTACGAAAATTGTTTTTATATCTTCTTCATATTTTGACTGCGTCTGAATTGTTTTAATCTATTCATTTCACAGTTACCATGGAAATCCTTAAAGAGTATCGTAGAGTATTATTACATGTGGAAAACCACTGACAGATATGTACAACAGGTGGGTGGAGGTGCTTTCTACTTTGTATTCATTTCTGTTTTGTGATATCTGTAAGCTTTTGACATACAAAATGAATCAATAAAATAAAATACAAGACAGCTGTATTGCTACGACATGGATTGCATTTCTCATACCTGCCGAATTTTTCGTAATTTTACTAATTTTAGACAAATTTCATGGCGAAATACGAAATTTTATGGAAAATTAAGAATTTTTAAATCTTAGTAATACTTAAATAATAATAATAATAATAATAATAATAATAATAATAATAATAATAATAATAATAATAATAATAATGATAATAATATTAATAATGATAATAATATTAATAATGATAATAATAATAATAATAATAATAATAATAATAATAATAATAATAATATAATAATAATAATAATAATAATAATAATAATAATAATAATAATAAATATAATAATAATAATAATAATAATAATGATAAGAAGAAGAACTACTACTACTACTATTACAACTACTACTACTACTACTACTATAATAATGATAATAGTAATATTGTAGTTGTTCGCACACAATTTCAGAAATTACGAATTTCCTTGTCAAATTACAAAAAAATAACATAAAAATTACAAAATTTGAAGTTTTCAATTTGGCAGATCTGCATTTCTTGTAGAGATTTTATTTTTAAAAAAAATAGATAAAAACAGGGCTTGTCATAAATTACTTGCTTCTACATTGATTTTTTTTTTTTATCTCACTTCTTTTTTTAATCTGCAGAAAAGAATCAAAGCATCTGAAGCCGAGAGCAAATTGAAGCAAGTGTACATTCCGAACTAGTAAGTTATTTTCTATTCTTTTATGATGAATGGGGGGAAAAAATGACATGATTCTACTAATCAATTGATGTGTTATATCTGTGTTGTGTTTGTTAATCCACATTTTTATCCGGTTGGTCTATTTTCGCGTGTTCAAAAAGTTCAGACATCTTTTTCACCAGCCATTTACAGCCCTGAACTAGGTCCGTTGGATCTGATGGATAGCACTTTGTGATAAACTTGCGTCCTATCCAAAGGGTGGCAAGCAATTCCTATTGCGTTTCACGCTATAGACACCGGGATAAAACTCCGGCTCCCTGGCCTAATGTTTTTTAGGTATTCTTACTGTGTCTTCCATGTTCATTTATAATCACGTCTATAGAATAGAATTTGTCGATATATTCACGAGCTCTAACCCACTTTTTTTTTGTTTTTCATCATTCCAGCAACAAACCCAATCCAGCTGCTATCTCCAATAAAGTCAATGGAGTCGATGGCTCTGTCACAGGAAGGGCGTGCGAAAGTTGTTACAGTAAGGAAATGAGCTTTACATTTTATCTACATTTTTTATCTTCAGTTTCATCTAGTTTGTAGAAGTGAGGCTTTGCCAAAAGTTTGTTTTTGTAATGTTTTGAAAAATTTTAATTTCATCAATTTGTCTATATATCTATATATATATATATATATATCTCATCTCATGTAGTTCCATATCTGAAGCAGACGTCGGAGGTCATCTTCCGCCAAGCTGATCTATCTCTTGCCAATTCTATTAAAGCAGCGCCACCTTTCTCAGCTTCATCTGTCCAAGTTCTTATCCCTTTCAAATACGTTATTCTTTGTCTTCCTCTTATTCTTTTTCCATTCATCTTTCCAGTCAAGGCGAGTACTTCCAAATCAGGGTGGCGGATAATGTGTCCTAAAAATTCCATTTGGCGTTTGATGAATTTTGTTATCAGTGATCTTTTTCTGTTTGCCATTTCTAAAATTTCTTCATTTCTTTTCCTTTCCATCCATGACACCCTCATCATTCTTCTGTAAAACCACATTTCCACTGCCTCCAGTCTTTTAACCATGGTCTTGTTTATGGTCCAGCTCTCACAACCATATAGCAGCACAGACAGTACATAGCAATCCAGGACTTTGATTTTTGTTTTCATGCTAATATTCCTGTTTTTCATAATTGTATGCAGCTGGTTGAATGCATTCTTCGCCATACCTATTCTTTTCTTTATTTCACAATCTGATTTTCCATTGGATGTTACATTGAAGCCTAAATATTTGAAACATTCAACTTGTTGTATTGTTTGTCCTCTGCTTGTTATTACACAGGCTGGTGGGTTATTATTTTTAGATACCTACCGTCATAAATTCTGTTTTAGATATATTCAGTTCCAGTCCCATATTTTCACTACTCCTGACTACAACATCCAGTAATTCTTGTAGTTCATGTTCAGATTCTGCCAGTAGAACCGTATCATCTGCATACCTCAGATTTGTTACATTCTTTCCTCCAATACACACCCCTTCTTATGTTCGATATCTCTTAATATCATTTCACTATAGAGGTTGAATAAATCTGGAGACAAAACACACCCCTGCCTAACTCCTCTTCTAATAGGTGTAAAACTGCTTAGCTCGTTGTCAACACGCATTGCTGCTTCTTGTTCCCAGTACAAATTCCGTAATATTCTTAAATCTTTACCATCAATGTCCAAGGATGATAGAATTTTGAATAGTTTTTCGTGTTGTACTTTATCAAAGGCTTTTGAATAGTCGATGAAACACATATACAGATCTTTATTTACTTCAATACATCTTTCCATCAGCATTGATAATGTGAATATTCCATTTCTGGTACCCTTGTCCTCAACAAAACCAAATTGCATCTCCCCAATTTCAGGTCGTATTTTATTTCTTATTCTTAGTAAAATTATCTTCAAAAGAATTTTTGTGAGGTGGCTCATTAGGCTAATAGTTCTGTGTTGTTCACAATCAACTGCCCCTGGCTTTTTTGGTAATGCTATAAAAATGGATCGTTTCATATCAGTTGGCATTTTTCCTGTGTCATACACTTGATTTAGAAGGTTTGTGATGAATTCAATCCCCATTCACCCAGGCCAGTCAAGGCTTCAATTGTTATGGCATCAGGTCCTGCAGCTTTTCCATTTTTCATGCTTTTCATGACGTTCCTAACTTCATCTTTCATTATAGAAGGCCCTTCCAGTTCTTTTATCATAGGCATTTCTCCTCGATTATCAAAAAAAAGTTCTTCAATATATTCTGACCATCTGTTTAGAATGCAGTCTTTGTCCATGATGGTGTTTCCACGCTTGTCTTTGATGCATCCACTTTTAGCACCTGATTTAGTTTTGTTTGTCACTTCTTTGATTTTCTGATGGAAGAATTTGCCATTTTTTTCTTTGCAGGACATTATATAGTGACATTGTTCATTTATCCAGTCTTCTTTAGCTTCGTTGCATTTTCTTTTTATCTGCCTGTTCAGAGTCTTGTATTTTTCTTCCTGATTTTTGGCCTTTCTTCTCTCATTCATTAGTTCTAATATCTCTGGAGTAATCCATTTCTTCTTCTGCAACTTAAGTGTGGTTGGAACATTTTCTTCTAATGATGCAGCAACACTGTCTTTAAACTGCTCATATTTCTCTTCTA
>NC_088360.1:29967099-29987099 GCF_034508935.2 Berghia stephanieae
ACCAGCTCCAAATCAACGACACGGTAAGGATAAGAATATTTTTTTACCCTTTAATTGTGAGATAGGAATTTTTGTCTCAAGCCACAATTTCACCTATAATTTATTGTGGGCAAGTTGGAGTAATATCAAATAATATTGAGAAATGAAGTGAGTAGAAAACAATAGAGAATAAAAATCTTTGAACCCATGGCCCTAATGATGCGACAACTCTTGAAGTGGTGGACGGCATCGATTGCAGAGCGTCTCTCTTGGGACCAGGTGGAGTTGATGTATAAGTAGGGTCATGGGTTCGAACCCTCATTGCCGCAAAGTTTTTATTCTCTGTTGTCTTCTGCCACTTTTCTACTCTCTTCATTTCTTGTTATTATCAACATGAGTGCCTGCTCCACTCACTTTTCTGAAGTAATATCGAACCCTGCGGATAAATAATAATAATAATTATAATGATAATTATAATAATAATAATAATTATAAGGATAATAATAATGATAATATAATAATATAATAATTATAATATAATAATAATATAATTAATAATAATAATATAATGATAAATGATAATAATTATGATTTAATAATAATGATGATGATGATAATAGTAATAATAATAATGTCGTGATAATGACAATAATGATAATGATTTGTAATAATAATGATAATAATAATAATATAGTGATAATGACAATAAGTTATGATAGTAATAATAATTGTAGTAGTAATAATAATAATGAATAATACTGATCAAAAGCATATTTCTATTGTGCCTTTAGTTGACAGCCTAGAGTGCTTGACAATCCACTAGACTTTGTTTCATTGAATACAATAATACATGCGTAGCCAAATCAACAATATCAAAAGAGTATTAGCATGAACAAGATTTTTTCTTTCTTTTACTTTTAAAGAAGATCATTGAAGCATCTCATTATTTTTCTCTCTTCCAGAACGCGTAGCTCAAATGAATTCCATCCGAATGCAAAGGTGTACTATTGCTGGATGTGGAAAGGTCAGTTGTTTTCTTTATTATAATGAGTTGTGTGTGTTTTTATCGTGTTATTAGTTTAAATGTGATATTACTGTTTTATACAATTTTGAAGCGTATTACTGTTCGTCAATGACATGTTTGTAACTTGCAGTAATCTTGCTTTAACATCTTTCAATAATGGGAAATAAGGAACTGTAAATTTTCTTCATCATGACTGTGTGTTTTACTGACTCCTGAGAGATAAATTATGAAGTCATAATCTAAATCGAGAATATTTGACCAGTGAGCAAAATTTTGAAAACTAACAAAAGTAATAAATAAATGAAATAAGATGACTTGGAGAACTGTCAATTTATAGCACAGTATCGGTGTTTTTTGTCTTTTTAGGTGAACTGAATTTAAACCAATGTTTTCTTCTCACAAAGAGCAGCTCTCAGTAAAGTTTGAAATTTATTTTCCATGCTTAGTGAGGCATACTCCAAAAATGTTTAATGTGTCTTTTTTATCCTTTTATGCAAGCGGTGCATGAATGAGTGATTTTTAAACATAACCTGACCAAATCAATTTCAGGAATTCAAGTTGAAAGCCCATTTGGCAAGACATCTGGCCACAGCCCACGGATTGACCATCCAACCAGGGAGTCCCAGGCCTGTGATGAAAACCAGGGCAGCTTTTTGTCTCGTTACCACGGAACTTACTCGTATTTCTCGACGGTTGTGTAGTGACATACTCCGTCCACGCCATGCAGCACGATGCCCATTCACACCCATCAATACTTCCACAATCAAACAAGAATGTGAGTTCGCCGTTCTTCATCTTCTTGTTTTAGTTTCAATAGAGAAGCAGACATTTATAATAATAATAATAATAATAATAATAATAATAATAATAATAATAATAATAATAATAATAATAATAATAATAATAATAATAGATCTTTATTGTCCATAAACATGGCAATTTGTCATTTAGTTACACTTGTTATAACTTTAACTGTAACATTGAACAGATATTTCACTCCTACTTATTTTCTCTCTCTCTCTCTCTCTCTCCTCTCTCTCTCTCTCTCTCTCTCTCTCTCTCTCCTCTCTCTCTCTCTCTCTCTCTTCTCTCTCTCTCTCTCTCTCTCTCTCTCTCTCTCTCTCTCTCTCTCTCTCTCTCTCTCTCTCTCTTTCTTTCACACAACATAACCATATTCATTTCGTTTTCAATTTGTTACAATTGTGGCAATTCGACACCAAAAATTATCATCATTATCAATTGGTCAGTTAATCTAACATTAAATAAATTAATCAGTTAATCAGTCAATGAATCAATCCTTGATTTTTCTGTACCATATGAAATATTCAAAATTTTTATTGCTGATGGAACGAACGTTGATTTATACTTGTTAGTTCTACATTTAATCTGACAAAACCTTCTCCCAGATGGTAAAAGACTAAATTCATGGTATAAAATATATTTTTTATTGTTGGTAATTGAGAATGCTTTCCTTTCTATTGCTTTTCCATGAATTCTTTCTAATCTTTATGACATAAACATTGGGTTGAATTACAAAGCCAAAACATTATAAAATTGGAAAAGAAATATCTCAAAAGAAAACAAAATAAATGAATAATAGATTAATGGTAGAGATAAATTTTACAAATCTGACCCAGTTGGCACCACCAATATCCAGAATTTTTTTCATGGCTGTTTATTGTATTTGTTTTTAATTCTATTTCTTTGATGACTTTTTTCCAGTAACTTGTCATAGCTTTTAGTGTCAATCTTTCATCAATTTTGGTGTCATGATTTAACTTCAGATGTGTTGACATGAAAGAGATTTGTTAACTTTGACTAATTAGATAAATCAGTGCTGATGGTTTTCCTCGGATCCGCGGAAATTCGCGATTTTGTCCAGAGTCCAGAGGAGAAATTTCCGCCTTTTAAAAATTACATTTTCTCGAAACAATGTGCTAACAATGAGAGAATTGATGTGTGGTGGAACACACAGGTGCAGTTTCCCACTCTCCAGAAGTTAGCGAGAGTATCAATGATAGTCTTATCATCTCAATTGCTCTAAAAGTGGGGTTAGTGCAGTACATATGGGGCTTAAAGGCAATCGTTCGACATTTTCCTACTTTTTCACTTTTTGTCACCATCAGTACTGATAAATATAGCCCAATTATTAACAAAGTTTTAAATTTGTGCAGGTCAAATGCGTTTGTCAGAGCATGGCAACTCGTATCAACTTCCTGCCAAATCTGGCAAATCTGGCCTGACATTGGATCCTGTGGTGGCACGTCTGGGAATTGACATCAAGCAGGAGAAACCTTCCATTCTGGCCAGGGGACCACACCCGGGGGCTGGGGACAGTCATAAAAATGGTAAGACTAAGTGACGAGTGGGCTAGCTCACATCATCATTAAAAAAACAAAACAAAGCTATTTGAATTGAATTGAGCTTTATATAGAGCAATATCCACTAAATGTGCTCAAAGCGCTTTACAAGGGTCCCTGGTCAACAGCAACAATTAACATGTAGGATGGGACATGACGCCTGTTTGGTGATATTACAATTTTTCGTACAAAGACAACGCTGTTAACGGCCAGGTACTCAGTTTACACCTGAGTACGGTGAGATACTGTGAATAAAGAGCCTTTTCCAAGGACTCAACTATGCACTGAGCGCGAGGCTCGAACCCAGGACCTTCCGATCAGAAAGCGAGTGTCATACCACACAAGACCACATAGCCGTACGAATGCTGTACAGAGCTGCTGACATTAAGTAGAAAAATGCGTTTTCTTACACATTTTTATTCCTTGTACTCTTGTACACATTTTGCTGAGGATCATACGAATTATTGAATTTCTATTTTTAAAAACATCATACACTTTTTAAATTTTTTTTTTTAGTAAGATGACCCGGTAACCCTAGCCGGTATTATTTCAGTGTGATTTAAATGCCAAATATTGAATTTGTTTGTGTTATGAAGGTGAAATAACATAATTCCGTTAAAGTGGGAATAGGTAATATTTTATACTTAAAATCATTCAAAAATTTTCTCAGCACTTTCTGCAGTCTGGTATAGCCTGATATAATAACACAGTTTTGAGACATGGGCCAAACTGGATTCCCTTGTCTTAGCTTTTAAGTAAGATGGATTCATGTTATTTTCTGTTGGCTTATCCCAAGGGCACTCTTTCTGATTGCAAATATTCCATTTGTTTTTGTTTGGAACTGTTGGATGGTTACGGAAATACCTGCCGAATCTTACGAATTTTTCGTAATTTTACGAATTTTAGACAAATTTCATGGCCAAATACGAAATTTTGGGGAAAATTACGAATTTTTAATTCTTAGTAATACTTAAATAATAATGATAAAAATAATAATAAAAATAATAATAATAATAATAATAATAATAATAATAATAATAATAATAATAATAATAATAATAATAATAATAATAATAATAATAATAATAATAAAAACAACTTCTACTACTACTACCTACTACTACTACTACTACTACTACTACTACTACTACTACACTACTACTACTACTACTACTATACTACTACTACTACATTACTATAATAATAATAATAATAATAATAATAATAATAATAATAATAATAATAATAATAATAATAATAATAATAATAATATTGTGGTTGTTCTTAAACAATTTCAGAAATTACGAATTTCCTTGTCAAATTACAAAAAATTGACATAAAAATGACTAAATTTGAAGTTTTCAATTTGGCAGGTCTGTTACGGAAATACCTCTTTTGAAGTTCTTATCAATTTATGATTGCATCCATAACAATGAATCTATCATCTCTGTCTTATTGTTTAAATTCATAGATTCTCCACAAGAAAGTGTGAAAGTTAGCACAGGTCATCCATCAATCATGAAAAAACGTGGATATGAACAAACCAATGGCGTGGATTCAGGTAGATTGTTTTCTCAAGTTTATTTTTCGTTGAGCTAAGAATTCATTAGATTATTTAGTAAATACATACCTGTGAGGGGTACCAATTTATTAATGAGCTACGCTACTGTCAGAAAAATTATTTGTATTTTTTATGCTGAATTTCAAACACGAGCAGCTTATTTTTGGTTAAACAGTTGAAGTGAAAATTGGAGATCCCTAAACATATGAATAAACAAAAGCCAGTGTCAATAAAAAATGATTAAAAAAATTATTTCTCAATTTTTGTCCACCCCATCATTAAATACACAAATTGCAACTCTGATTTGTTTATTAATTAAGAAATAAATAATAACGTGAAGTTGAATGTAAGCTTCAATTTAATTACAAAAACAGATTAAATGAACGTTTCGGGTTTCCCCTTTATCAACAAAACAGGATGATTGAAACACCACAGATGTGGTGTTTCAATCATCCTGTTTTGTTGATAAAGGGGAAACTCGAAATGTTCATTTAATCTGTTTTTGTAATTAAATTGAAGCTTACATTCAACTTCACGTTATTATTTATTTCTTCGAGCTTTGAGCAGCAACATTTACACTTATTAATTAAGAACAATTTTAGTTGATCTCTTCTTGATCCCATCTTGATGTAGCCAAATGTTCCTTGATGTTTATTGTAGGTCCAGCGATCAAGAGACCAAACATGGGTGTCGTCAGGCAGGCCGGAGGGAATACTAAAATGCCTGGAATGGTAACAGATTTTGATGATTTTGCAACTCTTTACACTTTAACACTAAGTTTGGCTTGGACAAGCTATAAATTTATAGAAAAGAAAAGTATTAAAATATTTCTGTGATACTCAAATTGAAGTAGTAAAGTAGTGAATTTAACTTCTGGTCATATAATGTTTTTTTTTAAATCCACAACTTTTGTAAGCGACCACAACAAAAGAAATTGATTTTGTGACACATTTATATTGAGATAAAAGTTTTCTTATTTGATTAAATCCTGAAATTTCCAGGAAGTTTTATTCAATTAAATATTGAAATTTCTTGAGTTTCATGTACAAAATCATCTTCATTTAAAAACAGAGACCTGTGCATCATAATAGTTTGAATGGACGAAGCCGATTTGCTTCAAGAGGAATGAAAATGCATATGGTGAGCTGGATGGATATGCCTGATGATGTTTACTTTGTTGCCACTGGAGCTACAAGGTGAGTTACGTTCACCTGTTTATTTTGTCTGGTCTACCTGCACATATGACCGCTGAATTCAGTTGTGGTCTTGCTTTAAACAGTGTTATAGTTGAAAATGTTTTGCATATGTGTGAATGTTTCTTTTACATCAGTGAGGCCTTATCAATTTAAATAAGAACTCGTATGTCAGTGAAAAACTTTGAAGATAAAAAAATATATGGTGTGATTATTCCATCAATCAATTCAGTTAACTGACTCAGTGGATTCAATTCAAATCAGTTAAAAGAATTTAGAGAGATAAAAAGAGAATTGTTGTTTAGAATGATAATAGTAATGATTTGTGAATGTGATTGTCTTAAAGATTTATTTTTGGGAACAAATATTTAATCCCAAAATAGATAATGTTGGACCTGGTGGATGTTGGATTTTCCATTTATATAAGAGCACTAAGAACCTTAATTTTTTGAATAGATGAACATTTGGGATGGCATTGAAAAAATCTAATCAGGGCTTTGGGATTTCAGAATTATATTTGATTTGTTGCCTTAATGGTATAATAAAAAAACTGACTTATAATATCGAATGGTTCAATCTATTGATCAACTTTATAGGGGTATATTCTTGATACCAAGAATCGAAATTATTAAAATGTGGTTTTTCTTGAAATTGTATAATACACAAAATGGGCTCAGCGGGATGGTCTTTGGTTAGTACCTGAAGGGTACTGAGTTTGACTACCAACCTTATGTGGCCTTGAGCAAGTCACCTTGCCCCAAAGCTCACCGCTGCACTGCGGTTAATGTCTGGGTTATTCCAGTCTTCCGTTAGATTAAGCCCTAAAGACAAATTTCCTCTAGGGGATGAATAAAAGGAATTTAATTTATTTATTTGCTTTACAATATTAAAATATTTTTGTATGAATATAGCTGCCTTCTCATAGAATATCATTTTCAAAATTTTCATTATTGAATGTTTTAGTTTGGGTTCTGTGTTTTTGTAGTGAGGCTTGTTATAATTTGATTTGTCAAATTGCTATTTTATCATAAAGCAATTTTTTTTTCCTTCGCTCATTCGTTTTTTCATTATTTTTTTTTTTTCATTTTATGATTTCATTTCAACAGGAAACTCCGGAAACAGCTCCAGATTCCAGACTTCAAAAGACTCGCTCGTAATCCGTGGAAGAAACTCAACATAAAACCACCCATGCCTTCTAATGCAATCAGCAGCAGCAACGGCCATGGAACCAACCTGCCCCAGGATGTGGTCGTGTTGGACTAGTCGAAGGTTAAAGAAGGTAATTTTGTTGTATCTACGGCTTCCCCACAGAGACGACAGTGAAAAATTAATGAACAAAGATGAATATAACAGCTTTGAAAATGATGGCAGAAAACATTAAAAATATTGATATATAATAAGATATATTAAATATTTTCCTGTCATCTGTCTTATCTTAACTGATGTATCAATGTATTTATTGCTCATGGTTTTGGCTGAAGTAGAGTTTTGAGTTCGAAACATTCTGTTTGGTATTTTCGTCTTTTTCAAAACTGTTATATTCATTTTTAAAAATTACTTTTTTACAATCTACAGCCTTTAACAGCGTAGTGATATAACTCAGAGATGATGATGAAAGACTTATGTGTTCACATGCGAAGACCTGACTATTAGACAGATTTTTTTTGGAGGGGATTAAACTTTGACCAAATTTGTATTTTTATGCTCAAGAATTCTTGAGTGTATTCCTCTTAGTGGGAACCTGTGCTTGTGTCTGGATGAGACTTTGAGGTGATCTCACTCAAACTAAGTACTTTGATGGTGTGCTCTTAGAATCCATATCTGTTTTTTATTTGAACCAATTTTCCTTTGTCTTACCTTTTCTTGGATGCTTTAATTGTAATTCTAGAACTTTTTACTATCCCATTTTCTTTCTTTTTACTGGCGCTGTTTTACCTGAATGTATTGCAAGCGCCTTAAAACCCTTAAAAGCGAAAAAAAAATTGTTAGTACTAGTAACAGCAGCTCCGTTAAAAGTGTTAGTACTGGCAGGGATATCAGAAATGTTGGCAGTGCTAGTAGTAGCAGCAGCAGCAGCAATGCCACACATGACAATAGTAATCCCGTCGCTGGCAGTGCCTGTATTCCTTCCTAGTCATAAAGATAAGTGAGAATCTTCTCAAGCATCACAACATATAAATAACTGCAAGAGAAAGCAGTCCACCCTTGGCAGTGTCTTTGCCAAGAAACCCAGACTTTAGTCTTGTTACCAGAGGAAAGGTCAAGGCCTTGCCTTCTGATCCTTCAGGCTTTTCCTCTTTTATCTACGTGAGTTTCAGGCTTTTTTATTCCTCCAGCCATTGTCACCCATGTATATCAATGGCTTCCATTGTCACCCATGTATATCAATGGCTTCCATTGTCACCCATGTATATCAATGGCTTCCATTGTCACCCATGTATATCAATGGCTTCCATTGTCACCCATGTATATCAATGGCTTCCATTGTCACCCATGTATATCAATAGCTTCCATTGTCACCCATGTATATCAATGACTTCCATTGTCACCCATGTATATCAATGGCTTCCATTGTCACCCATGTATATCAATGGCTTCCATTGTCACCCATGTATATCAATGGCTTCCATTGTCACCCATGTATATCAATGGCTTCCATTGTCACCCATGTATATCAATGGCTTCCATTGTCACCCATGTATATCAATGGCTTCCATTGTCACCCATGTATATCAATGGCTTCCATTGTCACCCATGTATATCAATGGCTTCCATTGTCACCCATGTATAGCAATGGCTTCGGTACCAAATTGCTCAACTCCAAGAATATGTTGTTTTCTAATTTTGGGCCAACCTTTCCCTAAATATTTGCTTCCTTTCCCTAAATATTTGATGAAAATGCTTTAATAGGTAACAAAACACTCATGTCCATTGGACAGATATATGGTTGGTGGTTTCACCCTCCCCCTGCCCCCCCTCCCGCGGTGGGCATTCTTTACTTGGGTTTTCCTGAGTTGAAATGGTTTGCGACCAAAGCCATTCATATGTTGTTTAAATTTTTTTTTCACGGTAGTCTCACTAATGGTATCAGGTGTCTCCTTGGTTATGCCCATTAAAAAAAAATTTTTTTTTTCGTCAACCATATTTTTCAACTCTTTATTTTCTCTTCTTTTTTACTGTTTCCAGATTCCTGACTAGTAAAGCAGTTTTGCCTGATATTTGCCGACCTAAGCGCTTGGACTCAACTCCCTACTTGGAAACAAAGCGTTGGAATGATATGTTACTTCTCATATATATAATTTATTTCTGATTAAGCAGCATTTTTGTTGTTGTTGTTGTCCTCCTGTTTTTGTTTTTGATTGACTGCTTATCATTACCAATTCAAAGTTTTTAATTTCTTTGGGTGGTTGGAATGAATTCAAAACAAAAAATACCATTCTAAATCTTAAAAACCGTTTTGCTATACAACTTCCTGACAGCAGTCATTGTCATTTTACTTTTTGGTTGGTTGTATTTTTTTAAATTAAAAAAAAACAACTTTTTATCACCAAGATAATCAAAAGTTATTTGATTTTTTTTGCCTGGCTGGTTGTGTGGGTTTTTTTTCTCTTCTTTCTGGGTGTAAATGGGTGTAAGTTGATTTCTGCTTGATGTATAAAGGGTAAAAGAAAATAAAAATTGAAAAAAATTTATTTGTCCTATTGAAATTGGTGGATATGAATTTATTTGATACATGGAGTTGTACAGTGTCGGCTATTCTATTATTATTATTAGTCTGTGTGCTATGAAGCAATATGTAATTTTGTACAAAGACATTTACTTTTTTTTAATCCTTTCATTTTTAAATCACAACATTGACATTTCTCTACCCATTGGTGTTATTTTACATCGTTACTGAATCACTCTCACGGCTTGTAAATGACATTATCGACATATAGAATATCATTACTACACATATTGTAAACCGACAGTGGATAATTGGTTTTCTTATCTTTTTCTTTCTTTTTTTTTCTTTTTTTTTCTTTTTTTTTTTTGTGTTTTTTTTTTTTTCACCTCATTTTCCCATGTTTGTTTTATTTTGATATTGTTGAGACTTATCTATTACAATGAATGTTTGGTAAATCATAAATGATCATTTGACATTTCCTCACAATCTGTTGATGTTGATGTGAATATATTTGTTATCGTGAAGAATTGGCATGTTTGAGATATTAATCGATTTGAACAGTGCAAAGAGTGTGCCTTATATAGGGTGAATGGAATGTGTTTGACTCTATCCTTGATATTTGGAAGAAAGTTCTGGAGTGGAAGAGAATTGAGTGTGGTGATGGTCAGGTTGTTGGCCCTGTGGGCTGGTCGATTCTTCTCTGGTCCTCAACCTCTCCATTTCTTCTATCCCCCTATATCTTTTGTTTTTTATTTCTTGGTGGGCTCTTTCTTGTCTTCCCATAGTGGGCAACAAGGTCACTTGCTGTCTTCTATCCCACTATAAATCTGTTTTCCAACTTGACTTTTTGTCTTTGTCTTGGAATGAGATTTCTTGGTATTGTCCTGGCCATAGGGTAACAATCAAATTTATATTTATAGTTTTGAGACATGACATTTTTTTTATTATGCACTGTTATATATTTTTTGTTTTGAATATATGATTAATGGTTTGTAAGCCTTTGACTCTTTTCCTCTTAGTTTGGCATTCTGTACTTGTGTCTGGATGAGACTTTTAGGTGGTCTTGGAATATAGTACATATATTCCTTATTTGAACCAGTCTCTTCTGTCTTACCTTTCTTGTACGCTTTTACTTTTAAATCTAGAATTCTTTGGACTTTGTACAGGCACTGAAAAATGACCTAAATGTGTCACAAGAACTGTAAAACCCTTAAAAATAAAAAAAAATCAAACAAATGTCTGAAGTTCTTTTTCAGATGGATTATTTTTGTCTTTTTGTGAAAGATGATATGATATATTTTTTAATCTGTGAGATGGTTTCATACGAGCTTTAAGGATTTACTTCTGATCCTTGGTGAACTTTAACCTCTTTGTTTTTATATTTATTTTTTCTTAGCTTGATCTAAATCTTTCGATTGTTCTATTATCTTCTATAAGACTGATGCTGAAAGGAGCTCAAGTGTTGTAATGCTGTAAAACACCTAAAAAAACAAGCAAACAACAGAATGAATGGATACGTGAGATGGGAGAAGGAGTGAGGGAATTTTTAAGTCTTGAGAAGTTGAGATGAATATCCTTGTGATTTGTTCTATGTTTGAATGTACTGTCGACGAACAAGGGCAGCCATTGATAAAATATTCCTTTTTTTTTTTTTATTGTATCTTCCCCACTGTACCACTGTACCTCAAGAATCATTTCATTGAAAAGTTTGAAGTATAAGACTCAAGACCGCCTTTTTTCAGGCCAAATCGTAGAGATTAACAGTAAACGTTTTATGAATTTCACTTATTATTTTTCTTAATTAAAAAAAAAAAATGAATAAGGTCATAACAAAAATTAAACCTGGGTTTTAAAGCTTGTTTTCTATTTTCTGTGATAGTCGTTAGCATAATCAAAAACCGTTGACCCTTGAGACAAAATGGAGTCATCCATCCATTTTGATCAATTAATAAGTAAAATTTTGATGTCAATTCTTTTACTGTCACTGGTCTGTCCGATTGGATTCCCATTAGGTGTCCGATTGTTAGATAAGGATACTGCTGCTATCCTAGCCTACACTGACAAAACAAAAAAAGCAAAACAAAACATTTTTTTATCCAGAAGACGTATGCTTCCAATATCAGTATCAATGGATTAAGATGAACTCCAACTCCAACTTGTCAAAAAGTTTTCTTGAAGGTTTTTGTATTGGAATGTTTTTTGTAACAGATTGGAGACAGACCGGTCTAAAGTTAATTAATCAATATTTAAATTAAAAAAATTTTCCAGCCAAAATTTTTTTTTTTTTTTTTTTTTTTTAACAGAGGACGGCAAGCAGTATTATTAGTGTTTTGTGTAATCTGGTGCACTTTGCAAATTTAAAAACATATGAAAAAAATTTTGCCCAGAAAACTTTGTCCTTCAAATTCAAATATTGGATGAAAATTATCCTCATCTCGTCAAAATCTCAAACCTGGGACTTCAAGAGAGTCGTTCCAGAAAGTTCTGGGTTTGAGAGTTTTTGACAAGATGATCATCATTGTAATCAATGGATAATTGAGGGACGAGATTTCTGGCTAAAATCTTTAAAATGTTTTTTTTTTTCCCCGGAGTATGGCAGTGTTGTTGACTACTCATTGAAACAATGAAAACTTATAAAATAACGTTTTACTCTGACCAAGATTTTTTTTCTTCTTCTTTTTCTCGTATTTCTCGGCTTTTTTTCTCTCTCCAGACCTTTTGTTAAACATAGGGTTGGAGAATAGGCATTGCTTATTAGCTCCAAATTTGACTTAGCTTAACAGCCTTGGTGAAATAATATTAACGTTGCTTTGGGAATCTACTGTGGATTTAGCTGAGGAGAGGGGAGGGGAGGGGGGTGTTATAGACAATTAATGGGGCTATAAACTAATTAAACGGTGGTTTGTGTTTAAATAAAATGACTGGGTGGGGATCCTGACCTCCCATAGTGGGCAGGGAGGTACATACTGTCTTCTATACCCTTATATCTGTTTTCCAACATGCTTTCTGCCTTTGTCTTGGAATGAGATTACTTGTTTTTTTCCTGGCCCTGGTCGGAGTCCTGGCTGGGAGGGAAACAGTCAAATGCATAGTTATGGTTTTGGGAGATGATATTTTTTTCCTTGTAAATCATCTCTCTGTTATGTATTATTATTTTTATTTTGAATGTATAAGGTAAACATTTGAGTGTGTTCCTCTTTGTTGGATTTTGTGCTTGTGTCTGGATGAGACTTGTAGGTGATTTCAAACTAAGTACATTGGTGGTATGCTCTTGGAATCTACATCTGATCCCTATTTGTTCTCAGTTCCCCTTTGTCTTACTTTTTCTTGGGTGCTTTAATTGTAATTCTAGAACTTTTTACTATCCCATTTTCTTCCTTTTTACTGGCGCTGATATAACCTAAATATGTTGTAAGCGCCGTAAAACCCTTAAAAACAAAACAAAACAAACATTCGCACCATTGGCTAAGAAACTCACAACATTGCCATCCGGAAGTATTACGGGCCAATACATAAAACGGTGTGTAACCATTAACTTTTATAGACTGGTTCATACAGTTTAGTGATAATTACTCATAAACATGGATGGAAAAAATATAATAACAAAGACCTGAATAACGTCATCTTCGGTATATCTTCGTATAAAATCCTGCATAGCAGATGATTAAATTCGCTACCAAGATATTTACTCATAAACATGGATGGCAAAATATAATAACAAAGACCTGAATAACGTCATCTTCGGTCTATCTTCGTATAAAATCCTGCATAGCAGATGATTAAATTCGCCACCAAGTAAATGAAAATGTCTCTGTCAAAATTGGATGGGTCCTAGATCTCCTTTTATTTCTCTTGTTCCTCTTTCTTAACCACATCAAAACTGTGACTTTAGTAGTCTTGACATCCATTAAAACGCTTGATCACACATGTTCAGTTCACATATGCAGTGTAACAGGCGTCAGTTCCTTTGTGACACACGCGCATGCACCCACAGGAATGTTAGGTGCGAACATACTGTCAGAGTTCAGTGAGAACCTATCATCCAACTGGCGGTCTGAAGACTACAGAACCAGGTGACGTCAAATTCATTCATTCTCTTGATTTATGTATGAATAAATGGTGAGTTAGGTTTTTAAAATCATTGAGTTGGGTATATCGAACCAAAAAAGTAAATTTGGATTTTTAAAATTTTTCTCTTTTTTTTTTTCTCTAAGACAAGAATAGATTAGGATCTGGTGAAAATTCCCACCTTGCTGTCCCGATAAAAACTGTATAGTATGTAGGTATTACATAAAGATGCTATGTTTATAAGGTTGTATGAATTTCACTGTCAATAAAGAATTTGATCTGAGTTGCTTTACTTCTTAATTTAAAAAAAGGTGTTAACACCCATAATGGGTTTTTTAAGTGGATTGGGATATTCTCCTTTCTCTGGGTTAGACCTTAGCCTTCATTAACTTGTAAACTGTGAGGGCGGGGGGGGGGGGGGGGGGGGGTGGGGGGGGGTCCTGACCTCCCAAAGTGTGTCTAGGTCTTCTATCCCCCTACGTCTGTTTTCCAACTTGCTTTCTGTCTTTGTCTTGGAATGAGATTACTTGGTTTTGTCCTGGCTCTGGCCGGATACCCTAGCTGGGAGGGAAACAGTCTAATGTATAGTTAAGAGTTTTGGGAGATGATATTTTTTTGTCTTGTAAATCATCTCTCTGTTATGCACTGTATTTTATATTGTTTTACACATATATGACTAGTAAACGTTTAAGTGCGTTCCTCTTAGTGGGGACCTGTGCTTGTGTCAGGACGAGACATTTAAGTGATCTCCAACTCACCACACTGGTAGTGTGTAATTGGAATCTACATCTGTTTCCTACTTGAACCAGTTCCCCTTTGTCTTATTTTTTCTTGGGTGCTTTAATTATAATTCTAGAAATTTTTACTATCCCATTGTCTTTCTTTTTCCTGGCGCTGGTATGACCTAAATATGTTGCAAGGACCATAAAACGATTAAAAACAAACAACTAAATTGTAGCCCCTGCCCTTCTATGGTGGGCAGAGGTCACTTGCTGTGTCTTCTATCCCCTTATATTTGTTTCCAAGTTGCTTTCTCTCTTAATCCTGGAATGGGATGGCCTGGTTTTGTCCTGACCCTTGCTGGAGTCCTTAGCTGAGAAGGAAACAGTCAACAGTTTATATTTAGTTTTTGGATATGTTCTGTAGACAATTGAATGTATTCTTTCTTAGTTGGGTCCCATGCTGGTGTATGAGAATTTCAGGTGATCTCAAACTAAGTACGTCATTAGTGTGCTCTTGGAATCTAGATCTGTTTCCTATTTGAACTAGTCTCCTTTCTCTTACTTTTTCTTGTATGTCTTTATTTGTAATTCTTGTATGTCTTTATTTGTAATTCTAGAGGTTTGTGTTGCAAGCGCCGTAAAACCCTTAGAAACCTACAATCAGACCTCCAAGTGAGATCACTTGCTGTGTCTTGTCTTTCATATCTGTTTTCTTCTCCATGTTGCTCTTTTAGGGTGGGGGCTTTTGACCTCCTATGATGGAGGTCACTTGCTGTGTCTTCTATCCCACTATATCTATTATTATTATTATTATTATTATTATTATCAGAGTTGCTTTCTGTCCTTGTTTTCGAATGGGATCACTTGGTTTTGTCCGGGCCCTTGCCGGAGTCCTTTGTTGAGGGGAAAATAGTCAAGTCTGTAGTATTAGTTTTTGGGGATGGTATTTTTTTTCCTTGTAAATCATCTCTGTTATGGGTTGTTAGGCTTTTTGTTTGAATATAATATTGCTGGTTTGTAAACATTTGGGTTCATTCCACTTAGTGGGGACCTGTGCTTGTGTCTGGATGACACTTTTAGGTGATCTCACTAATGGTGTGCTCTTGGAATTTCATCTGTTCCTATTTGAACAAATCCCCTTTGTCTTACTTTTTTTTTCTGGTGTGCTTTCAATTTTTACTATCCTATTTTCCTCCTTTACTGGCGCTGAAATGACCTAAAAGTTTGGGCCCGTGTACGACATCTCAATCCTTCCCCTCCACGAACAAGAATCTTTCCTCCTTTTGATCATGTTGTAGTTGTAAAGAAAATGATGTTGCTCGAAGCTTGTTGAAGTAAAAATAATATAAATAAACAATGAAAAAAATGGAATAGTAGTATATAGTCGCGTCAATATAATTCACAAGGCAAAACAAAACAAAACAAAAAATAAAACCTAAAAACATAAAACCCCCCAAAATATAACAAAACCAAAAACAATAAAAAAATTAACATAAATAAACACACACACATAAACACACACACACACACACACACACACACACACACACACACAGACAAAAACATACACAAAAAGCCTCGCATTACTCGGCACGAGAATTTGTTACCAAGGGAAGCAACTGGTAATATATAAATGACGAACAGGGCTTTTCTTGGTAGCTGCCCTTGATTATTGACAACAACATACCGAATAAAAGTTGGCCATTCATAGGTAATTGATGAGTAATTCTCACTAAAATGTATTAACCAGAACATATAAACGTTCAAGGTTACATAAAGTTTTGTGTGTTGGTCGTTATATTTCCGGGTGGCAATGTTATGAGTTTCTTAGCCAAGCGTACAGCATCAAAAAACTTAATAGTATGCCTTTAGGTAAAATACTCACCATTTCTGCTCACCAGATGGATTTTGCCGACTGATAAAACTGTTTCACTTTACACATTCATGTTATGCATTTAGATAAAATACCCACAACATCCAACAGCGGAACCGGTCTAACCAACCAAAATTAAAGAAAAAAAATTGATCTTTATAAAGGGCAATGTCCACTAAATGTGCTCAAAGCGCTTTACAATGAGTCCCTGGTCAACAGCAACATTTAGGACGGGACATGACGCCTGTTAGGCGATATTACAATTTTTCGGACAAAGACAACGCTGTTAACGACCAGGTACTCATTTTACACCTGAGTACGGTCAGAGAATGTGAGTAAAGAGCCTTTTCCAAGGACTCACTATACGCCGAGCGCGAGGCTCGAACCAGGACCTTCCGATCCGAAATCGAGTGTCATACCACAAGACCACATAGCCGCACAAAACTATTTATAACCTTGAACGTTTACAGAGTGATTGATGTAATTTATTAGTGAGAACCAATCACCATAAACACTGTCTAAGTCTAACAAAAATAACAAAGAGCTGAATTTAGTAGTTCAACCGACAGGACCATTGTTTTAAGATAAGATAAGATATACTTTATTGAATCTGAATGGAAATTATCACAATGTTACACATCATTCATCGTTATATTAGCACAGCTTTATACACTGTCATGAACTAATTGATGAAAATACGAAGCTAATTAAAAGCAAAATAAAATATTCATAAAATATAGATAGTATGCGCTTGTCTAAGAAGCTCATAACATTGCCATCCGGAAGTATAACGGACCAACACACAAAACTGTGTGTATCCATGAACGTTTATAGTCTGGTTAATACAGTTCAGTGAGCATTACTCATAAACGCGGATGGCAAAATACAATAACAAAGGCTTGAGTTACGTCATCTTCGTTCTATCTATACAGCAGTTACAAGCAATGCTATAAAAATCGGACATGAAATTAGCATAGAGTTGTAATGATGGATTTGTAATGATGTGTAACACGTCCTCGTCGCATGAACAGCGCTGACTTTATTGAGCACCACTGACGAGAGTGAACAATGCAGTGCATTAACTTGAAATTGACATCTCAATACAGGTTCTAAATAAGGCTATTGATGCATCGTGTTTATCCAAATGGCTCATTACATTGGCCAGCCGGTTATAACGAACCAACACACAAAACTATGTGTAACCTTGAACGATTATAAATAGAGCTAAGTTGACGCCACTCAGGTCTTTGTTATTGATTTCAGCCAGCCATTTTTATGACCTGTTCTAACTAAATTGTAGTAATCAGACTATAGATAGTATGCAGATGAGGTCACTCAGGCCTTTGTTATAATTTTTGCCATCCGCGTTTGTGAGTTGTTCTCACTAAACTGTATTAACCAGACTATAGATAGTATGCAGATGACGTCACTCAGGCCTTTGTTATTGTTTTTGCCATCCGCGTTTGTGAGTTGTTCTCACTAAACTGTATTAACCAGACTATAAAAGTTCATGGTTACACAGAGTTTGTGTGTTGGTCCGTTATACTTCCGGATGGCAATGTTGTGAACTCCTTGGCCAAGCGCATTCTATCTATAAAAGTTCATGGTTACACAGAGTTTGTGTGTTGGTCCGTTATACTTCCGGATGGCAATGTTATGAACTCCTTGGCCAAGCGCATTCTATCTATAAAAGTTCATGGTTACACAGAGTTTGTGTGTTGGTCCGTTATACTTCCGGATGGCAATGTTGTGAACTCCTTGGCCAAGCGCATTCTATCTATAAACGTTCAAAGCTACACCAGATAGCTGAGTTGACATTTAAGTTGTTTTATGTTTGACTCGAAAATTTAAAATGAAGCATATTTTGGTCCTGAAATGAACCGACGACCTATGGATAGCAGGCGCTTGGCAAAGAAGCTCATAACATTGCCATCCGGAAGTATAACTGACCAACACACAAAACTGTGTGTATCCATGAACGTTTATAGTTAGGTTAATACAGTTCAGTGAGCATTACTCATAAACGCGGATGGCAAAAAACAATAACAAAGACATGAGTGACGTCATCTTCGAACTATCTATAGATAGTATGCAGATGACGTCACTCAGGCCTTTGTTATTGTTTTTGCCATCCGCGTTTGTGAGTTGTTCTCACTAAACTGTATTAACCAGACTATAAAAGTTCATGGTTACACAGAGTTTGTGTGTTGGTCCGTTATACTTCCGGATGGCAATGTTGTGAACTCCTTGGCCAAGCGCATTCTATCTATAGGCTCGTCACCTTTTAAGTGCTTGCCTATCAACCATAGTAAACAGCCCACAGATCCTGAGCATCACTCACAATGTGCATGATCTATAGATACTATGCGCTTGGGTAAGAAGTCCACAACATTGCCTTCCGGAGTTTTACGGACCAACACACAAAAATATGTGTAACCTTAAACGTTTATAGTCTGGTTAATACAGCTGAGTGAGAAGTACTCATAAACGCGGATGGCAAAAAGCAATAATAAAGACCTTATTGACGTCAACTTCATTCTATCTATATTAACTTTCCGTGTGCTCGAGGTTATTGGTCACATTTTAAAATGTGCTCAAAATTACCAACTTAGTGAAAAGTGTTCCCAGCTTATTAAATATCTAACATCACGATTGGTCATTTGATTCAGCTTGACACATGGGTATGTTTATAACATTTGTAAACAAAACAGTTTCGGCACTTACGGTTTCTGGGACATGTGTGGAGAAGAGACGGAATAGGAAAGTTGGTAACATCTGGGATGATCGAAGGAAAGAGAGGTAGAGGAAGACAAAGAATGATATATCTAAACAACATAAAAATGGCCAAATTGATTTTAAAAGCACCACAGATTTTATGCGCACCGCAGAGGATCGTGATTCGTGGAGACAGCTGACCGGCAACGTGCTCAAAGGTGCAAGCCACGATGGATGATGAAACAAAGCAGCGTGTTTACATTTGTTAAGAAATATCCTATCGTTAGACAGCAACAAATCATGTGATTGATGACTTGGTTGGACGAAAACATGAATATAGATCGCTCCCATTTTAACACAGATGACTGAAAAAAGTGCATGGTGTCGTCACATTTTGCGACGCAATTGGATTCAGTAGTCTGATGTCACGCCGTCCGGCAACGGCGGCCATCTTGGTTCTAAACAAAGAAAATCATTACTTTTTATTCTTCATGCTGGCTAGAACTTTTCATATGCCTTGTGATCAGAATGTGTAAAAGTCAAAACATGATCAAATATAATTCCCCCCCCCCCCCTCTGGATACGCTTTTATGCTCGCCGGGGATATATTTCATACGGGCGTCCGCCATTGTTCCGATAGTTTCGTGCCAGTGTTACTAAGTTACCATGCGTCATTAGGAAGGAAGTGACGTTACGACTGTTGAAGAGTATTCCTTTATCAGTGTGTCAAAATATTGTGAGAAATAAAACTAATAAATAGAGGTGCCTAAATGAGTCAATAAAATGGAGATAAAGATAAAAGGAGTAAATCTGACTCATGAATGAACAACACAAAACA
>NC_088360.1:29992099-29994599 GCF_034508935.2 Berghia stephanieae
GGATTCGACTTTACTCCAACTGGGCACTGGATCTTATTGTATTCGCAAAGAGAGCTTATATTGGTTGCAAAAAGACAAAAAAAAAAATAGCCGAGTAATTAAAAAAAAACAAAAAAAAAAAAAACAAAAAAACACACACACTGCACTTACACACGTTCGTCCCAGGTCCGAGTCTCGCAGTCATCATCTCTCGCTCTCTTTTTTTCTTGAACACAAAGTTAGCCCCTATTCCACACATTGAGTCGTTGCACTGCGGATGACGCCTAGGTTATCTTGGTATTTTTATTCTAAACAAATCTCTCACACAACTTTTCCCTTGAGAAGAATAAAGGGAATTTTCACTAATTAAAAAAAAATTGAAAGTCCGAGTTGCATCGTTGTGATTGGTCTTTTGGTGAAAACTGATACGTCACCACTGAATTATTCTTCCTTGGAAAAGACTCTTTACTCACATTCTCTCACCGTACTCAGGTGTAAAATGAGTACCTGGCCGTCAACAGCGTTGCCTCTGTCCGAAAAATGAGTAATATCGCCTAACAGGCGTCGTGTCTCGTTCTACATGTTACCTGTTGCTGTTGGTCATGAACCCGTTGTAAAGCGCTTTGAGCACATTTAGTGGATATTGCGCTATATAAAAGCTCTTGTCAAAATCTCTCAAAATCTTCCAGGAAGTCCAAGGTTTGGGAGTTTTTGACAAGGTCAGGGGTTATTTTAATCCATGGATATTTGAAGACTGATGTAAAAAAAAAGACAAAGATGCAGACCCAAAGAATCACGGTGAAGCTCCATTAATAAAGAGCTGAAAGAAGCTGGTCAAATCTGGAATAGCATTGGTGTCCATAGTGATGCCTCAGTTAAATACCCTTCGGTGTTAATGGGTTAAAGTATATGTCTGTAGATTAGATGAAATCTAAACCTTTCTAGTGCCAGACATAAATCAATGGTAAATTGGGAATTAAAAAGTTTTATTTCCCAAATGTTGAAATTAAGTAGACGGGCTCTTTACAAAAAAAAAAAAAAAAAAAAAAAAAAACAAAAAAAAAAAAAATAAAAAAAAAAAAATAACAAAAAAATAAAAAATAAAAAACAAGAAAAAAAAAAAGGAAAAAAAACCCAACCCCAAATAGATAAACCCCCATAAAAAAACACACCGAAAAAAAGTAGGCTACAACCCATTTTCAACTTACCAAATTTGAAGAAAAATAAACTTCCACATGGAAGGTGAAACAACTCAAGTCTTTGCACGATGCAGTGACTCTTCTACAATGGGCGATAACTCCATCAAATATTGTTTGATTTGCTTGTAACTTTATACGCTTGTTACCGACATCCAAAAGAGAAAACTTTATTATTTGAGTAAAATAAAATAAAATGCAGTTCGCATGCTATTTTAAAAAGAGTGATGTTTTTATTCATCTAAAAATCAAATCAAGGGCAATAACTCGTACAAATCGAAGGGAATATTAACAAAAGTGTACATGTGATTTGTTTAACATATAATAACGTTTTTATGTTCTTAAAGATGTAATAAAATATCGATAATTTAAGAGTAATTAATTGTTAAATTCTAGTTGATTTCATTTGAACTTAAGTGAAAATAAACTTTTACACGAATGTGAAACACGAGTTTTTTTCACTAGGCGGTGACCGTACTATGAGGAATGAACTGAAATTTTGTTGTTTTGAAGTTGATAAAGATATAGATAATCCATCAAACAAGATGTCTGATGTCAACAGGAATATAGATAATCCATCAAACAAGATGCCTGATGTCAACAGGAATATAGATAATCCATCAAACAAGATGTCTGATGTCAACAGGAATATAGATAATCCACCAAACAAGATGTCTGATGTCAACAGGAAGCACCCATGTTGTCCAAATTAGCAAATAGGGGGTTAATAATCTTGCCCAAGGAAAATATCGAAAGCGCCTAAAGCGGGGCTCGAACCCGGGACCTTCCTGATCACAGTGCAATGCCTTCACCACTCGGCCACTATTTTGTTGACAAAAGAACATCAAAAAAGTCCTTCTCGGAGGACGAGAGACGCATGCGCACAACCAACATGACATTCTCTCTCTAATAACTTTTCCGCCGGTGACGTCACAGACTATGGGTGACGTCCAATCAAGGGACGCTACTCTTCCGCTAATCTCATTCCCTATTATCGTTGTTTATCTCATCAACAATGAAAAAAACTTGAACTTTTATATAGAGCAATATCCACTAAACGTGTTCAAAACGCTTTACAAAGGGTCCCTGGCTAACAGCAACACGTGACATGTAGAAATAGACATGGCGACAGAGGGACAACGCTGTTGACGGCCAGGTACTCATTTTACACCTGAGTACAGTGAGAAAATTTGAGTAAAGTGCCTTTCCCAAGGATTCAACTATGCGCCGAGCGAGACTCAAACCCAGGACCTTCCGATCCAAAAGCGAGTGTCATACCACAAGACCACATAGCCGCACGAATTGAATGCGAGCGGATTTTATAC
>NC_088360.1:29999599-30009599 GCF_034508935.2 Berghia stephanieae
CATCGTCTAATTTACGTCTAGACATCACATCTGGAGGCGTGTTGTTCTTTGATGTCCATTCATTCATCCCTATCTCTTTCATCGGGGAACTCTTTCGTGAGGGAGTCCACATGTAATCCAAGACGCTCCATACCATGGGGTAATTACGACCAGAACTTAAATTTCAACAAAATATTGTGTTAAATAAATAGATACAAAGTGTATTTCTGTTTGAAAACTAGAAGGCTTTGTAAACAATAAATATACAAACTAACTTAAAAAAAGGTCTTAAAATGAAAACAAATACAGATCCAGAGTGGCCATATTTACTTTTTGTTACGATTTCACTTTCATTAGACATTACCCCCTCTCCCCCCCCCCCCAAAAAAAAAAATCCCATAAAAGCAAACAAACAAACAAAACAAAACAACACAAAACACAACAAAAACAAAGTCAAAAAACAAAACTAAAAAACCCCAACAAAACCAAAACCAAAACAAAACAAAATATAACAACAACAAACAAAACAAAACAAAATATAACAACAATAACAAACAAAACAAACAAAACAAACAAAAAACAAAATCTACCCCCCCCACACAAGTAAAAGAAGCCAAACAAACCCAAACCAACAGAAACTCCCAGTTCGAGCCTAAGACTTTCGGTAAAGGAACGATTTGATTCATTTAAAAGGCACAAGGTGGACATGGCCGGCACGTTTAAATCTTGTCTGCAAGTTAAGAGTGTAGAAGAAAGCATTTAAATTCCAATGTTTTTGGGACAATTCTGATTGTTTCAAATACTTCTTGCTGATTAGAATTTTATCTAATATTTCCTCCTCATCCTCAACCTCCTCTTCCTCTTCCACCTCCCCCTTTTTTTCTACATTTAATTTACCATTTACCAATACATCATTACAGGTCAATTACAAAAGCAACTCGGATACGTACGAAAAAGATTAATATTTTTTGAAACCTTCCTTTGAAAAAAAAAACAACAACCCAAAAATTATAAAGCTTTCTCTTAGTGTCCTGCTGCCAAGATAAAGGACGAAAACCAGGGCTTTTCCGTGAGCCAAAAAACCCCAACAAACCATCCCCATAAATAGTAACGCATACCTATTGATATCAAGTTTACAAAAATAATTTGTGACGTCAGATTGACAAGCGATAGATTTAACTAAAATCAAATATGGCAGACACAAGAAGTATTTATATATCTATATTTTTGAAAGTTTTTTATTCAGAAATAATAAAATCAGATTTCGTTTCATGGGTAGAATGTGCGGCTATGTGGTCTAGTAGTATGACACTCGCTTTCGGATCGGAAGGTCCTGAGTTCGAGCCTCGCTCGGCGCATAGTTGAGTCCTTGGAAAAGGCTCTTTACTCACATTCTCTCACCGTACTCGGGTGTAAAATGAGTACCTGGCCGTTAATAGCGTTGTCTTTGTCGAAAAAAAATTTGTATTATCGCCTAACAGGCATCATGTCTCGTTCTACATGTTAAATGTTGCTGTTGGTTACTGACGACCCCTTGTAAAGCGATTTGAGCACATTAAGTGGATATTGCGCTATATAAAAGCTCACGTTTTTTTAGAATAAAAGATTTCTTGCATGCATGCGTTCTTACGTATGGAATCTGAACTTCGTTTCCACTGTGAACTCAGTAATTTCGTGTAGCGATTGGGAACACGTCTGCCTTTCCAAACATCGGAGTACAAGAATCGTAAATTATTTGTTATACTCATTTGATTATGTGGAAAACTTCAAGGAAGTTCCCCAAGTGTGAGAGATTTCATTTGAACCAATGGGAGCAATCTATATTTATGTTTTCGTCCAACCAAATCATCAATCACATGATTTGTCCCAAAAAAACAAACAAACAAACAAACAAACAAACAAACAAACAAACAACAAAAAAGATTTTTAAAAAAACCAACAAAAAATAAAAAAGGGAAAATAAACGTCTGCCCGTCAAACTTTCCAAAGTCATCTGGAATACAAAACCACTCCGACCCAGGAGAAATTTTGCCATAATCTGAAAAAAACATGTTTTTAAAATAATTGGCCAGAAAACTCGTCCTCCATATATTCATGGATTAAAATTGACCCCCATCTCGTCAAACGTTCTCAAACCTGGAATTTTGATTCGAAGTCCAAGATTTAAGAGTTTAGGACAAGACGGGGACGGGTGGGGGGGGGGGGGTTAATAGATCAATATTTGAAGGACGAGATTTCTGGCCAAAATTAAAAATAATGTGTTTTTAAAAAAAATAATGTGGTTATTGTGATTACAAAATTTGATAGCTTCGACTCAGACATGACGTCATCGATAGTCTGCTAAGTGGTCAGCAATGTTTTCTGTCGGAATCTGACAAAACACAATATCTTAATCTTGGCCAAAGATCTTTTACTCCAAATATTGATCCATTCTATTATTGACCCTGAAAATTCTAAAATCTCTCAAAACTGAGATTTTAGAAAGTTTCCATTTTTTAGACTTAACTTGAGCATTTATATAACGCACTATCCACTAAATGTGCCCAAATCAAGAGATCTGTAGCCAAAAGTAAGATGTAGCATGTTGAACGAGACACGACACCTGTAGGGCGATATTAGAATTTATTTTTCAGAGACAATGCTTCTTCTTCTTCTTCTTCTTCTTCTTCTTCTTCTTCTTCTTCTTCTTCTTCTTCTTCTTCTTCTTCTTCTTCTTCTTCTTCTTCTTCTTTTCTTTTTTTTATTATTATTATTATTATTATTATTATTATTATTATTATTATTATTATTATTATTATTATTATTATTATTATTATTATTTATTATTATTATTATTATTATTATTTTATTATTATTATTATTTATTATTATTATTATTATTATTATTATTATTATTATTATTATATTATTTATTATTATTATTACAATTCTTATTCCTGGTCGTGGTGAGAGAATGTGAGTAGAGAATTTTGCGCCGCCCAATGCTGTTCGCAGGCAATTATCATACCCCTAAAGCACAAAACCGCACCAATGATGTAATGACAAGCTGATGGTCAATTTAATCGATATATAATTGAGCTTTAAAAAAAATAAATTAAAAAATTGAACTTTATATAGCGCAATATCCATTAAATGTGCTAAAAGCGCTTTACAAGGAATGAAACAGAATAATAATGAAACATAAAAGTTCTATGTCCAAAAAAGGATAAAAGTGATTTATCAGAGTACGTTTGTTGTGTGACGATTGGGCCAGGGTTTCGAATGGACGGAGATGAACGAATCAAAATGTCGTACATCAGTTTCTCCATCCTTATTTTTCTAATGTCTTTTCTTATCGTTGCTTTTCCTCGCGACTCCACATCCCGACAACCTCAATATAAAAAGGTCCATAAACCCTGTCTTTTATGCTGCCATATAGATAGCTAGATACTGGCGTGTCCATAAATTTGGTTAAGGTTATCGTGTATATATATATATATATATATATATATATAATATAATGTTAGGATATGACTTGTGTGTGTCGTGGTGCTCGAACATATTGGAGTTGATCACACGTTATACTTGAATTTTTATATATATATTGACATATATTATATATACCATTATTATATATAAATATATGTTATAATTATTTATATCAAATTATGTATATATATAATATATATTATATATATATATATGATATATATACTATGGGGCGAAGTGCGATGTAGATTTCATGTGATCCGATGACCGGTTCGACCCCTTCAGGCACTATTTTTATCTTAGCAAATTATATAACCCAATTTGCTACTTGACAAATGGATAATTCTTAATAAATCTGTTTGATGAGTTTTCTATATCTTTTGAATATCTATATATATATATATATATATATATATAAATGGTTCAGGGGAGTTAGCTGGAATCACATAGAATGCTCGTCAGTTTCTTGGAGCGAGTTATTTATTTACTCTCATCTCATTCTGTTATATTTTCCGACAACGTTGTTTCATTATTCCACTCAGATGAACAAATCAAAACGATGGACATCAAATGTTGTCCCAAATTTTCTAAATGACTTAATATTGATGTCTTTTTGTGTCGTATGTTACGAAATTGACATTTGCTTGATCCAGCATCAAATATGTGACCTGTCGTCTCATAGCGGTGTTATATAGGAATGATATAGATTAAAAAATTGTCTTTAGAGTCAAAATGATCAGAATAAAAAAAATCCGGGCTTTTAGTAGTTGAAGAAACAAACCTCCCGCCTCTCTTCAACGAAGACTTTAACCAGTTAACTACCGTTCTCTGGAAAGACACGTATTAAAAAATTTGACCAGAAAACTCGTCCTTCAAATATCGATCGATTTGAATGATTTTGAATGAATCATCTTGGTAAAATCTCAGGGAAATCGCGAGGTTTTCATGACGTAGTCCCAGTTTGAGTTTTTGCCAGGATAATTAATAAAAAAAATTGATCTTTTATATAGCGCAATATCCACTAAAATGTGCTCAAAGCGCTTTACAAGGGGTCCCTGGTCAACAGCAACATTTAACATGTAGGGCGGGACATGACGCCTGTTAGGCGATATTACAATTTATCGGACAAAGACAAGGCTGTCAACGGCCAGGTACTCATTTTACACCTGAGTACGGTGAGAGAATATGAGTAAAGAGCCTTTTCCAAGGACTCAACTATGCGCGAGGCTCGAACCCAGGACCTTCCGATCCGAAAGCGAGTGTCATACCACTAGACCACATAGCCGCGCAAAAATGGTAATTTTAATCTATTGATAGAAGGATCTGTTTTCTGTCCATCATTTTGAATACGTTTGAGTAGTAAATAGCATTAGCCATAGGTTTGGATAATAAAGCAACTCTTGTTTAATCATAATATACAATAAGTATTTCCTAATCTGTACAACAAAAAACGATAAAGGCAAGTTACTCTGATTCCTTGCTTTGATTAAAGACTCTTCTAGTCCCTGTCGTGTCCTTTCAACAAGTTGCATTATGCAATAATCGAATTGATTGTATCACGTGACACAATGGCATTGTCCCAAAGACTCGTTCTGAGGGTAGTCGATCCGCGAACGCTTTGTTCTATTTTCACTTTACCTAAACCAATCAGAATGTTGATTTTGAAATCTGTCACGTTTTGATTGGTTGATAACAAACGAAGTAAAGAAAAACTCTTGTAATCAAAAGTTTTCATAACGCCTCTTCATATGAAATATCGTTTTTTTCTCCGTCTGCCATTGTAAAATACATGAAGGTTGTCAAGTCCAAATTTACTTGATATCGAGGAAGTATAGGAATATTATGTGTAAAATATATATCTATATTTAGCAATGTAAATCCCTATGCATTGGAGTTGATCATCGTTTAGACATGATTGTTCCAGGGTGTGATTTCCGTTACCTGAATTCTCGTGGTGGCCGTAGCTGATTGGTTGCGCTTTTTGGGTATTTTGACGAACAATTTTGTCACGCAACCAAAAAGATGCCCTCTGAATTTTTTACACGTCAAGAAATAAATATAACAATTTAGTGCGTGAGACATCAACACTAACGCTCGAGATACAGTCATAATCAACCTCCATCTGGCGTAAAATACGGGCGTATCTTTGTCCTGGTCGTAGCTTATGACCATCGTGACGCAGATTGGGAGGGTGAGAATGATGAAGAAAATGGCTGCCATGAGGGACATCCCGGTTACACTCCTTTCCAGCTTGTCCAGTTGTTGTTGGTGCGTCACACGGTGGGTGCGGACTGTGTTTCTGGACATCGATACGCGGAGTGATACCTTTTCCAGACAATTTCCCATGATTGCCTCTCGTCGCTTTTTGTGGTGTCGCAACGCCAACGTGATCAAGCCGACGTGTATGAACAACAAACCGGATGGTACGAAGGAATAAAGGAGGGTAATGATCTGATTCCACGCTTTTGATAATTCCCTGAGGCGAGGTGACGTCATGCAAGGCCTTGGTGAACCTGGAGGTGATTCTTCGTAAAGAAAAAACAAAACTATAAAGAAAGGGAGCAGGCACAAGGCAAGACAAAGAGCGCTGTATCTAGCACGTTTGATTGTAAAATATACAGGCTTTTTCAATGGAAAACGAATGGTTACGAATCTCTCGAGGCAGATGAGGACCAGTGTCCAGTTGGCGAGAGTGACGATGAAGTTGGTGGACATCATGAGGGTTTTACAGCCAATATCTCCTAACCTGACGCCATCCGTGTTCAAAAACCGAGCCACCATCTTCAAAATTAAAGCACTGAGATCAAGTACGGCGAGCAACGCGATGTAAAACGTTCCCGTGGATTTGGGCATAGTAGCCAGTGTTCCGACGGCTGATAAGTTGCCAGGGATCCCAAGGATCACAGCCAACCAGAAAAAGGTTTCAGTTAAGATTCTCACAGATCGACAAATGTCTCTGACTTCGTCCTGCTGCTCCAATGATTCTTGAATGGTCCAGGACGACCCATTTCGAAATGTCACGTTGTTGAGATAGGAACACTCAAAAGGTTCTTTAAAGACTCTGTAAAGCCCAAAATTTAATCCACCCGATTCTGTTGACGTATTGGTTTTTGAGGATACGTTATCAGGAAGTGTCTTGTGTAAGATGGTGTACGCCATTTTGTAATTCAAAGATTGGTTGTGTCAATTTGAATTTCCGCCTTCAGAGAAGACGTCATAGCGTCACTGAGAGAAAGTGGGTTGTGTAGGATGGTATACACCACGCTGGACTCCACGAAAGTTTGTGTCAATACGAATATTCACCCCCAGAAACGATGTACGTCATTGACAAGGGGTGTGTTGTTTTTGATGGTATACTCTTTGTTGGAATTCGTTTTGTCAATACGAAATACCACCTTCAGAAACTATAATAATATGTGTCATTGAGAGGAAGTGCGTTGTATAGGATGGAACACGCCATGTTGGAATTCACAGAAAAGATGGGACAACACGAATTTCCGTCTTCGAAGACAATTTGCTAAATTTTCTCATTGTGGCCATTGTTTGGTGAGATTCATGTACGGATTGTCATCTGGTTGAGAGAAAAAATATAATTAATCATTACTTTGATCGATTTGTTGTATAAATACATTGGTTGTGTGGAAATATTGGCACTCAGTATCAACATAGAAGGGGAATAAAGCTACGAATACAACTGACGTACTAGTAGAAAGTCGATTATCACCTTTTCAAAAACTCATACACAAAACACCCTGAAGATAATTCACCCCGCTCGACAAAAAAAAATCAAGTCATTAAATCATATAACTCAAAGCAAAAAAAAAATAAAAAATAAAAAGAACGAAAATAAACAAACGAAAAGAAAAAATAACAGCAACAAATGTTCATCTCTCATGAAAGACACCTCTGCCTTCACTAAGATTAAACAAGAAAGTTTTATCTTTTATATAAAAGATGGATTAAAAATTATAGATCGGTTGCCCTATTGCAAAAAAAATCAATTTCATAAAGATAGGACATTTTGATTTTTGTCTACTTGGAAAAATAAATTATCCCCCCCAAAAAAGGCAAATTTTACTAAAGAAAACGTTTTATTGGAAAAGTCAATGAAATCGCAAAATGAGACTTTGGTGATTTCTCAAACACTTTTTCAGAAATTCCCCAGAGAAGTTCATTAATGATATTGCACGGAAAAGATCAAGTAGAAAGACTCAGCTCATACATTTTTACTGTCTGCCAAAACCGTCTGGCCGAGAAAGTGTGACTCGGTGGCTTAGCGGTACGTTGTCTGGTCACGAAAGACAAGGTATGTTAAGCGTTGTCAGCTGCTGGATGGGTGACAATGATTGTGGAAAATTATGATCCCGTCGTTGTGACGTTGGGCAAGACAGTAAACAAACGTCCCCCAATCGATTCAGATTAGAATGAATGTCTGACTATTTATAGGCAGTGTTGGATATTGTAAGAGTCGTTGTACAAAAAGGACGCCTAACAATTGACTGGTACTGTATGAAATAGAAATATGGTCATATATTATTATGGCCTACTGTGGGAATAAATGAAAGATTTCGAAAAGAATCGATCATGGTAAACCTTTAAAATGCACTAGAATATTATAAAAGTTCAAATTCATTTGTCATTCCCCCCCCCCCTTTATGGTGGCATTTTGATGACTTTGTCGTGAATGAAGAGAACACTGACAATTTGATGGCATTTGATAACTCATTCTTAAGCATCTCATCACAAAATCCAAACAACAGTGATGAAATTGGTTGCTTTTGAGAGTGTTAGTGTTGTGCGGCTATGTGGTCTAGTGGTATGACACTCGCTTTCGGATCGGAAAGTCCTGGGTTCGAGCCTCGCGCTCGGTGCATAGTTGAGTCCTTGAAAAAGGCTCTTTACTCACATTCTCTCACCATACTCAGGTGTAAAATGAGTACCTGGCCGTTAACAGCGTTGTCTTTGTCCGAACAATTGTAATATCGCATAACAGGCATCATGTCCCGTCCTACATGTTAAATGTTGCTGTTGACCAGGGACCCCGTGTACAGCGCTTTGAGCACATTCAGTGGATATTGCTCTATATAAAGCTCATTTTAATTTTATGGTTGCCTTTTGATGACTTTGCCGCCAATGACGAGAACACTGACAATTTGATGGCATTTGATAACTCATTCTTAAGCATCTCATCACAAAATTCAAACAACGCTTGACAGACTCCGTGCCCGATGAGGGAAAGTTTGTCCCTCCCCAGGAATTCTAAATTACATCTAATAACCGCAACAAGACAGACATACGACAGATCCCAAAGCTTGTCTACTTTAAAAAAAAAGGTCAGAATGATAATAATAACCACGGAAATAAGACAATTACTATCTATGTATACATTATATATCCACCCGATTTAAAGACTCACCAACAACGAAATGGAACAACCGCAAAAACTTTGTTTGTGTTACAAAAGTTATTTAGTGATATATATATATTTTTATATATTATCCATAAATCATATTTATATTAGTTTATTTATACTATATATAGGTATAAAATAAAACGTACGATATAAAAGTGATCGACTTTAACATTAAAGGATCATAATATATAAATAAAACTATATAAATGAACAATAAAGACAGTATATATATATATATATATAATATAGTATATATATATATATATATTAATATATATATAATATATATATATATATAAAACATTTGAAATATAATTAAGATAGTTTGACTTCTACAACGTTGTAGAAGTCAAACTATCTTAATTATATTTCAAATGTTTATAAATAGCTCCTTTTATACTAAAGTTGAGCACTATTATTTCATGGTTTTTGTTTTATAATTATATATATATATATATATATATATATATATATATATATATATATATATATATATATAATATTGTGTAATAGAAAAACACACCATTCCTCTCCCCGTGACGTCCGGTCCGATTCTAATTCTAAAAATGCCACTTGCAGACAGGCTTGGTTGGGATCAAATTCCTACGAGAATTATATCGTACACTGGACAAAAACAAAAAAGCATTAAAAATATTTGGCCAGAAAACTCGCCCTTGTCAATTCGATCGATTAAAATGATCATTATATTGTCAAAAACTCTCAGACCTGAAATTTCAAGAGAGTCTTCAAGGAAGACCCAGGTTTGAGAGTTTTTGACAAGACCAGGGTAATTTTAATCGATCGATATTTGAAGTGCGATTTTTTTGGCCAAAAATTTTAAAATCTTTTTTTTTTTTCAGAATAAGGCCAAATTAAAGTTCACCGAGGACGAAAACAGCCAAAAACCCTTATTGAATTAAACGCATGTTAAGTAAAGATTCAATTAAAATCAATTAGAAAATCCGAGGAAAAGAAAATTAGACGAATGAGAGTAGAATTACTTCATCGTTAGGCAACGTACTCACTCCGAAACGTATCAAGATCATGCGGCTATGCGGTCTTGTGATGACGCTCGCCTTCGGATCGGAAGGTCCTGGGTTCGAGTCTCCCGCTCTTACTCCTTGTGGCGCATAGTTTGAG
>NC_088360.1:30019599-30067099 GCF_034508935.2 Berghia stephanieae
CAAGTCTGAAATTTTACCACAATCAAACCCAATTATTCAAATCTCTGTAAACATGTTTCAAAAAGTATGCTGAGAAATTTTAATTCCACAAGTTTTTAACCCCCCCCCCCCCCCATAAAAATGCCATATCGAAAATTTTCGACGTAACTTTCAAATTTTGATGTGATTTTTCGATTCGTCATTTTGTTTTATGTTTGATCCGTTGCATTTTGTCCCATGATCCAGTTGGTTTTCTAATGTCTTGAGTCGTGAGTCGATACCATGAATGTTGAATTGACTCTTTTAACTCTGAGTGTAAAACGTTATAGATAGTATGCGCTTGGCTAAGAAGCTCAAAACATTGCCATCCGGAAGTGCAACGGACCAACACACAAAACGATGTGTAACCATGAATATTTATAGTCTGGTTCATACAGTTTAGTGAGAAGTACTCATAAATGTGGATGGCACAAAAAACAATGACAAAGACCAGAGTGACGTCATCTTCGTTCTATCTATAGCACCCTTATAAACCACGAATGACCGAATTCTGTAGTCTATAGGATTCAAGTCAAGGTACATTGGAGGCTATTCATCTTTGGAAATAAATGGAATATGATTTCTGCTTGTACTGACATTTATGTAGCATGCACTGTTAGAAGATAAACACGTAATATTCCAGACATTTTCCCGATTGGTCATTTGATCTTCAACCAGACGCGGCAACTTCTTACACAACTAATAACACTGCACTGTTATAACAAGACGAAATTTTGGAAATTTTCGTTTTCGTGATTTTCATACGAGTTTGGTATAACCGGCATAGTTTCTTAACCAATAAAGAATTATTTTATCAAACGTGGCAAGAATTAACTTAAGTTTTTGTTCGTGTTGCTTGTAAATCTTCGAATATTTTTGGGTACTACTTCGTACTGAAATAGCTTCGTAATTTTCCCCCTTTTCTTCCTCACACCCTATACATGTATCGATTTATTTGCCCATTTATATATATGTAAAGCGAACAGATATATAAATATAAATATTACAATCAGAGAACAAAGGGAGAGATCTAAGCCTAAAGCAACAACATCAGATATGACGGGGTCGTTAAGGAGGGATTTCTCATTTATAATTAATCCACAGACAAGCCTGAGGTGTGAGGGACGGACGAAGGGAAGACGAACAGAATAGATCGCTGGAGTGATGGGAATGGGAAAGGCGGAAGTCTCAAGTCAACTAGATTGCAGTATGTGATTTGCACGGAAAAAAAACCCACACAAAAACAACAAAATTAAGAAACATTAAGAACAACAACGACAACAACGACAACAACAACGACGACAACAACGACAACAACGACAACAACAACAACAACAACAACAACAACGACAACAACGACAACAACGACAACAACGACGACGACAACAACGATAACAACGACGACGACAACAACGACAACAACAACAACAACAACGACAACAACGACAACGACAACAACGACGACAACAACGACAACAACAACAACAACAACGACGACGACGACAACAACGACAACAACAACAACAACAACGACAACAACGACGACAACAACGACAACAACAACAACAGCAACGACGACAACAACGACAACAACAACAACAACAACAACGACGACGACAACAACGACAACAACGACAACAACGACAACAAGGACAACAACAACAACGACAACAACGAACAACAACAACAACAACAACAACGACGACGACAACAACGACAACAACGACAACAACGACAACAAGGACAACAACAACAACGACAACAACGACAACAACGACAACAACAACAACAACAACAACGACAACAACGACACACAACGACAACAACAACAACAACAACGACAACAACGACAACAACGACAACAACAACGACAACAACGACAACAACGACAACAACAACAACGAACAACAACGACAACAACGACAACAACACAACAACAACAACGCAACAACAACGACAACAACGACAACAACAACAACAACAACAACGACAACAACGACAACAACGACAACAACAACAACGACACACGACAACAACGACAACAACAACAACGACAACAACGACAACAACGACAACAACAACAACGACAACAACGACAACAACAACAACAACAACGACAACAACGACAACAACGACAACAACGACAACAACAACAACGACAACAACGACAACAACGACAACAACGACAACAACGACAACAACGATGACGACAACAATACGACGACGGCATCAACTCCATCAATGAAGTCACGTGACATGGATTGTACCGGTTATAATTGAAGGGTGCTTTTCGAAAAATCATTAAGTCCATTTTTCTACTTTTTCTTTCAGATTTTCCATCCATGAGATAAATTGAAATGTACATTCTATTTCAAGCATCAAATGCCACAATAAATTCCTTAGATTTGTGTAGAGTTGAAGTTTAAATGTGATAAAATAATAGACCGAATGAGACATTCTAGGGGAAATAATCCACAATATCTCAAGTTAGGAAGTTTTTGAAAACCACTCTTCAATTGCTTTTATACTTGATAATTAATATTAAAACGAAAAATAAATAAACAAAAATAAAATTCCCTTTATTCATCCCCAAGAGGAAATTTGTCTTTAGGGTCTATTCCGAGGGAAGACCGGAATAACCCAGGCGTCAGCCGCAGAGCAACGCCGCAAAGTAAGCTAGGGCGAGGTGACTTGCTCAAGGCCACACAATGCAGCGGCGGGTGATTGAACTCGGTACCTTTCGGGTATGAAGCAAAGACCGTACCACTGAGCCACCCTGACCCTTAAAAACAATTCAAGACATCAAACAACGAATCAAATCAGCAAAGACGAGACGTTGGGTATACGACCTGTATAGATAGTTCGAAGATGACGTCACTAAGGTCTTTGTTATTGTTTTTTGCCATCCGCGTTTATGAGATATGCTCACTGAACTGTATTAACCTGACTATAAACGTTCATGGAAACACACAGTTTTGTGTGTTGGTCCGTTATATTTCCGGATTGCAATGTTATGAGCTTCTAAGCCAAGCGCATACTATCTATAGCTATATCATCCAAGGAGGAAGAACACTTGGACATTATTCTATAAACAAAATCATATGGTGTCCTTTGGGTAGAATCATGAAAAAGGAGAATAGACCATCCCCGATTTGTACGGCTATGTGGTCTTGTGGTATGACACTCGCTTTCGGATCGGAAGGTCCTGGATTCGAGCCTCGCGCTCGGCGCATAGTTGAGTCCTTGGAAAAGACTCTTTACTCATAATCTTTCACCGTACTCAGGTGTAAAATGAGTACCTGGCCGTTAACAGCGTTGTCTTTGTCCGAAAAGTTATAATATCGCCTAACAGGCGTCATTTCCCGTCCTACATGTTAAATGTTGCTGTTGACCAGGGACCCCTCGTAAAGCGCTTTGAGCACATTAAGTGGATATATATATATATATATATATATATATATATATAAAATTAAATATAAGCTCAATTTTTATTAAAACTCAATTTGTACTGCTAAAAAAATTCACGAGTAGTCTTTTGAATCCAAAGATACAAAGAAAGACATCGATCATGCCTATATTCTGGGATGGAGCTTACAAACTACTCAATAGAGAAATTTCACCATTAAATTCAATAACTAGTTAAAAAAAAACAAACGAATGTATTATTCCAATCTTTGATAACTTTTCGGCGACATCGTAAATCAAAAAAAAAAAGTCGGATGACAGCAAAGTCCCCCAGACATTCATCTGTAATTGTTTCAAAAGTGTAGGAAATGAATCTCGCGAGATTTGGCGTTATGTGACGTCATCACCTGCTCTGTGTCTCCAATCTCATGGCCACAATAATGATTGATTTAGGATCATTAAATAGAAAACGAAGCTGTATCTTCAGGCAGGAAGTTTAATGTTAAGACACCTTCCTTTAATGTTACTGTATAAAAGCGGGGAGTGATAATATAATACTAGTAATGGTACTGGATGAACAATTGAAACCAAATGGATAAACCTAAACAATTTTTTTAAAAAGACAAAAAAAAAAAAAAAAAAAAAAAATACAACAAAAAACAACAAACAAACAAAAAAAAAAACCCCGAACAAACAAAAACAAACAAAACAAACAAAACCAGAGCGTTTTATTTAGAGCAATATAAACTAAACGTTCTCGCGCTTTACAAGCGGTCCCTAGACAACGGCAACACTTAACACGTAGGACAATAAGTCATGACATGACGCCTGTTAGGCGAATTCACAATTTTTGTGGACAAAGAAAACGCTGTTAACGGCCATGTACTTATTTCAAACCTGAGTACGGTGAGATCATGTGAGTAAAGAGCCTTTTCAATGACTCAACTAAGCGCCGATCAGAGCGGAATTCGAACCCAGTACCTTCCTATCCGAAGGCGAGTGTCATATCACTAGACCACACAGCCGCAGATTACAGATTTGAAATTGATTTCTAAAACGAATGGAAGGAAAAGTAAAACAAAACAAACTACATGCTTTAACAAAAAAACCATAAAACAATTATTGCACAACGACCGCACAGTTGAGCCCTTGGAAAAGGCTCTTTATTCACATTCTCTCACCGTACTCAGGTGTAAAATGAGTATCTGGCCGTTAACAGCTTTGTATCTGTTCGAAAAAATTGTATCATTGCCTAACAGGCGTCATGTCTCGTCCTAATTGTTAAATGCTGCTGTTGGCTAGGGACCTTTTGTAAAGCGCTTTGAGCACATTTAGTGGATATTGCGCTATATAAGAGCTCATTAAAGCTCACTACCACAATCTGGAAAAGACACGTATTTAAAAATTTGGCCAGAAAATTCGTCCTTCAGTTATAGATCGATTTAAATGACCCTCGTCGTGGCAAAAACTTTCAAGCATGGGACTTCGATTGATCGACCCTCATCTTGGCAACAACTCTCAAACCTGGGGCTTCGCGAAATCCAATCGTTGAGAGGTTTTTTTTTCTCTCTCCAAGATGAGGGTCATTTAAATCGATCCTTATATGAAGGACGAGTTTTCTGGCCAAATTTTTCAATATTATATTTAGTCTCCCCAGAGTAATGCGTGCAACTGGTTAAATACTAGAGCATATACAATTCTAACATTTTTGTTTCCGTATTTGTGTGTATGTGTGTGTATGTGTGTGTGTGTGTTGTGTGTGTGTGTGTCGGTGAGTGTTGGTTGGGTGGGTGAAACTTGGAATTCTCGTTAGTTCTCATTTGCAAAGTAATTTGGTGGCGCGAATCGAATTATTTGCAGCTTTCACATTAATGACCAGTTGACTCAAATGACGAAGAAGAGGAGAAAGATGAGGAGAAGGAGACGGGTGAGGATAATGTAAAGGAGAAGGAGAAGGAAAAGGAGAGAAGGATGATGAAGAGGAGGAAACATAGGAGCAGGATGAGAATGAGGAGGATGTCGGGGAGGAGAGTAAGATGATGAAGAGGAGCAAGAGCAGGAGGAGGAGGAGGAGGAGGAGGAGGAGGGGTAGGAGGAGGAGGAGGAGGAGGAGGAGGAGGAGGAGGGGTAAGATGGTGAAGAGGAGCAAGAGCAGGAGGAGGAGGAGGAGGAGGAGGAGGAGGAGGAGGAGGAGGGGTAAGATGGTGAAGAGGAGCAAGAGCAGGAAGAGGTGGAGGAGGAGGAGTAAGATGATGAAGAGGAGCAAGAGCAGGAGGAGGAGGAGGAGGAGGAGGGGAAGAAAGAAAGAAGAAGAAGATGGGGAAGAGGGAATTAGGAAAAAAAAAGAAAAAAAGTTTGTAAATCCCAGTGTTAAAGTAAGGCGGAAATTCAATATTACAGCAACTGGGAACGTGAATCAAGGGATTCAACTCACATTTATCTTAAACGGTCTCTTCCAAATGCGTTCTTTTTTATCTTAAAAATGTGACGTCATCCGGCTCTTTGTCATTGATTTTAGACCACCAGCTGGGTGAATTTTTTTCCTTGATAGATAGTTCGAAGATGACGTCACTCAGGTCTTTGTTATTGTTTTTTTGCCATCCGCGTTTATGAGTAATGCTCACTTAACTGTATTAACCTGACTATAAACGTTCATGTATACACACAATTTTGTGTGTTGGTCCGTTATACTTCCGGATGGCAATGTTATGAGCTTCTTAGCCAAGCGCATACTATCTACAGGGAGGGAAAGTGTGATTTTAAAAAAAGCGGACTCCTGTTTTATTGGAAGTGTAAATTCACTCGTCCGAAGGACTGGATACATAACTTGTGTAATTCATCTTCCGGTTTCACAGTGATGGCGTCTTATTTTCTAGTCTAGATTTATGCTGGTCGTCAATAAAGATCACCCATCCTTGATATTTTACGTCCCGTAACCTAAGAATCTGCCATTACAACAACGAGCCCATAACAATTTAGGTTATCAGACCTACGAATATGTGGACGTCGGTACATTGTATTTCTAAACACCAACGTGCCAAAATATTTAGAATAAAAATATAAAAAGACAACTTGATTCTGCAAAAAAAAAAAAAAAAAACCCAAAAGAAAAAACAAAATTAAAAACAAAATTTGGCCAGAAAACTCGTCTTTCAAATATCGATCAACTAAAATGACACTCAAGCTGTCAAAAACTCACAAACCTGGGACTTAAGGAAGTCTTCTAGGAAGTCCCAGGTTCGAGAGTTTTTGTCAAAATGAGGGTCATTTTAATAAATCGATCTTTGAAGGACAAGTTTTCAGTCAATAATTCTAAAAAGGTGTTTTTTTCCACAGAGGATGACAGTAGTAAATATCTAAAAAAAGTGGTTATGTATGGGAGACACACACAAACATATCGAGTTGTCTGGCCGCTGTTGTGAAAGCAACGATTGACCACTTGACTGATGTACTCTGGGAAATTGGCCAAAAATAACCACAACAACTCGTCCTTCAAATATCGATCGATTTAAATGACCTTCATCTTGGCAAAAACTCTAAAACCTGGGATCTCGCGAGGTCCGCTGTGAATCGTAAGAAGCCATCGTTTACTTATAGATAGTTTGAAGATGACGTCACTCAGGTCTTTTTTTTTATTTTGCCATCCGCGTTTGTGAGTAATGCTCACTGAACTGTATTAACCCGACTATAAACGATCATGGATACACACAGTTTTGTGTGTTAGTCCGTTATACTTCCGGATGGCAATGTTATGAGCTTCTTAGCCAAGCGCATATAGCCTGACACTAAAACTCACTAGGACTTATAGTTTGACGTCATTTTTTAGGGTTGTGCGCCGCCTAGTGAGTTGTCGTTAGTAGAGCTCATGGAAACAAGTGATTCCATTTATTGAACTATTGAATACAACTCACGATTTGTTTTCTTTTGTGGCCAAAAACATGTCTTTTGTCGTCATATTTTGGTCAGTGTCAGGCTATAGGTAGTATGCGCTTGGCTAAGAAGCTCACAATATTGCCATCCGAAAGTATAACACACAAAACAATGTGTAACCATGAACTTTTATAGTCTGGTTAATACAGTTTAGTGAGAATTACTCATAAACGTGGATAAACAATAACAAAGACCTGGGTGACGTCATCTTTGTTCTATCAATAAGTTAACGATGGCTACGTGTGAATCGTCAACTGAGAGATTATTGATAAAATATCCTCACGACACCACAGGACTTATTCCTGATTGAAATCTGGCATGCCTGTCGTCACGTGAGACCGATGGGATGAATCATGGCTTTCGTAAAGTTATGGCCTGATACTGACCAAAAAATGACGTCAAAATGCCAGTCTTTTGCCACAAAAGAAAACAAATCGTGAGTTGTATTCAATAGTTCAACCAATGAAATAACTTCTTTCCATGAGCACAACTAACGACAACTCACTAAGCGGTGCAAAAACCAAATAATGACGTCAAACTGCCAGTCCTTTTGGATTTCAGTATCAGGCTATAGATAGTTCGAAGATGACGTCACTCAGGTCTTTGTTATTTTTTTTTGCCATCCGCGTTTATGAGCAATGCTCACTGAACTGTATTAACCCGACTATAAACGTTCATGGATAGACACAGTTTAGTAATAATAATAATAATAATAATAATAATAATAATAATAATAATAATAGTAGTAGTAGTAGTAGTAGTAGTAGTAGTGGTAGTAGTAGTAGTAGTAGTAGTTGGATTAGTAGCGGTAGTACAACAACAACAACAACAACAGCAGCAACAGCAACAACAACAACAACAACACCACCACCAAGAACAACAGCAGCAACAACAACAACAACAACAACAACTACTACTGCATCCACAATATATAATAATCTCGAATGATTTTCCCGTATGACTTGCTTTGCCGGAAGGACCAAATTCTTACACGTCTTTTCATGCGAATAACTGGATTTACCCATGTGACAATCTCCTCTCTCTCTCTCTCTCTCTCTCTCTCTCTCTCTCTCTCTCTCTCTCTCTCTCAGACATTCATTGCAAACATTCTCCTCTCTCTCTCTCACTCCCCCCCCCCCCATCTCTCTCTCTCTCAGACATTCATTACAAACAATCTCCTCTCCTCTCTCCTCTCTCTCTCTCTCTCTCTCTCTCTCCTTCTGTCTCTCAGACATTCATTGCAAACATTCTCCTCTCTCTCTCTCCCTCCCCCCCCCCCTCTCTCTCTCAGACATTCATCACAAACAATCTCCTCTCTCTCTCTCTCTCTCTCTCTCTCTCTCTCTCTCAAACATTCATTGCAAACATTCTCCTCTCTCTCTCTCACTCCTCCCTCCCTCTCTCTCTCTCTCTCTCTCTCTCTCTCTCTCTCTCAGACATTCATTACAAACAATCTCCTCTCTCTCTCTCTCTCTCTCTCTCCTTCTGTCTCTCAGACTATCATTGCAAACATTCTCCTCTCTCTCTCACCCCCCATCTCTCTCTCTCTCTCTCTCAGACATTCATTACAAACACTCTCCTCTCTCTCTCTCTCTCTCTATCTCTCTCTCTCTCTCTCAAAACATTCATTGCAAACATTCTCCTCTCTCTCTCTCTCACTCCTCCTCCTCTCTTTCTCTCTCTCTCTCTCTCAGACATTCATTGCAAACATTATTCTTCCTTCCCCTCTCTTTCTCATAGACACTTATTGCAAATAGTCACTCCCCCCCCCCCCATTCCATTCTTCTATCTTTGCTATCTCTCACTCTTTCTCTCTCTCTCCACGTCTCTCCTCCAATTTAGAGGCTGTAATCAAAGAGACCGTCCTTTGGTATGTGCAGGGTACACATTCTTGTCCACCCCGCTGTGCCCATCCTGATATTGAATTTCCATCACGCATGCGTCAGGGGTGTCATTAGCAACCCTTTATTGGTTTCTTTCTCAGTAGAGAATTAGGACGATGAGCTGAAGCCTGTGGGTGTTTGTGAATGTATGTGTTCGTGTGTGTGTGTGTGTGTGTGTGTGAGTGTGTATGTATCTTCCCCAAATAAAATTTGAGCCATGAAGACATTTTGTGGGGCTGGGCAAATCTTAGAAACTTCGGAATCGGTTCCGATCCGGAACGGCATTTGAGAGTAATCGACTCCGACCCAATCTCAACTTTCTTGAATAACCAATCGTATCGCTTCATTCAATGGTGACACAACATGATTGGTTGTTGGAATATAACCCCACTAAGAAAGGAATACATGAAGTTGACGTCATTCAGCTCTCTGTAATTGTTTATAGATAAAATGAGCCCATTACGGTTTTATCAAAGATGCTATTTCACTGTGGGCCGAATCACTCGTTTGCAAAGTTTTAATTGGTTAAAAAAAATTAAAATTGAGCTTTTATATAGCGCAATTTCCACTAAACGTGCTCAAAGCGCTTTACAAGGGGTCCCTGGTCAACAGCAACATTTAACATGAAGGACGGGACATAACGCCTGTTAGGCGATATTACAATTTTTCGGACAAAGACAACGCTTTTAACGGCCAGGTACTCATTTTACACCTGAGAATGGTGAGAGAATGTGAGTAAAGAGCCTTTTCCAAGGATTCAACTATGCGCCGAGCGCGAGGCTCGAACCCAGGACCTTCCGATCCGAAAGCGAGTGTCATACTACTAGAGCACATAGCCGCACTAAGGTTAGAGAAGTCTAGCTGGGTCGGAGTTTTTGTTCAAAAACGAGTCAGTTCATTCCTCATCAAATATGCTAGTTCGGACAAGGCAGACCAATTCGTTCGCTAAGTTTTGATTGGTTAAAGAAGTATATAGTCGGTTTGGAGTTTATGTTCTAAAATGAGTTAGTTCATTCCTCCTCAAATATGCTGGTTGGGTCAGGGTCGACACCCGGGTTCATTTGGTCACGTGACACTGGCATCAGGCGCATGACAAAGGCCAGCCCTCTAGTTGTTGTCAGTGTTTGACCCGAGGGATTGGAAATTAACATGATCGGGCCCCAACATCACATCTCCATTGATTATATTCTATTAATATTTCAGAGTAGCGCACACAGTGCAATACGATCTCATTGCAGAGATATCAAGTATCATTAAAAGGTCATTTCCCCCAAAATTGATCCTCCTTGGACTCGAGTTATCCAGATCTCAAACCCGAGATATCCAGATCTCAAACCGAATATAATTGTAGGCTGCTTTTCCAAAACTCGTCAAGTCGAGTTTTTTTTTACTTTTTTTTGGTCATTTTCCATCTATGAGATAAATTGAAATGTAAATTCTATTTCAAGCATCAAACGCCACAAAATTTCCTTAGATTTGTTAAAATTTGCAGTTTAAATATGATAAAATAATAGACCGAATGAGAAATTTTGGGGGAAATAATCCTCAATAACTCAAAAATGGGGAAAAAACGGAATTAGGAAGTTTTCTCTTCAACTGAGCTATAATCAAATACAAACATTTTCACAATTTCTCCCAAACGCTTTTGCTCGTATGGCTAAGTGGCTCAGCGATATCGTATATTGACTTGTCCCCCCCCCCCAAAAAAAATATCAAGCAATGCTGAGCATGACCAGTAGCCTGATTGGTAACAATGGAAAAACCTGATCCCAATGACAGGCCTTTGGAAGAGTGTTAGAACTAAAAGTACGCCAAACCAATCGGAAACAGCTGGGGAAATATGAAACATTGCAAAGCGAATTGAACATTAAAATCCCGTTTAATTGCGCTATATAAATGTTCATATTTATTTTTGATTTATCAAATATACATTGATTAAGATGACTTCAATTTTCTCCAACAGTATTAAACCTGAGACTTTCACTCTATCGACAATAGAAATAGAAGTTCTATGGAAAAACATGAAATGATATAAAACATGGGGCTTGTCAAGTATGAAGTAGATAATCAATTTACGTATGTGTGTCTGTGTGCAGGTGACTGTGAGTCTGTGTGGTCTTGTGGATACTCGACTACAGATCGGAAGGTCCTGGGTTCGCATCCGGTTCTGACCGGCGCATAGTTGAATCCTTGGAAAAAAACTCTTTACTCACATTCTCTCACCGTATTCAGGTGTAAAATCAGTACCTGACCGTTAACAACGTTTTCTCTTTCCGAAAAAAAGTAATATCGCCTAACAGGTGTCAAGATTTGTCCTACATGTTACATGTTTCTCGCGACCTCTTGCAAAGCTCTTAAACGGCGTTTGGTGGATACAGCTCGACTATAAAAGCTCAAATACGTATGACAATCTATAGTATAGTCTCTCTGTTTTTGTTAAGTGACATAAATAACAATATGAAATGGAATGTAAGCTTCAATTTAATGTACGAAAACAGATAGATTGGACATTTCGGGTTTCTCCTTTGTAAAAAAAAAAAAACAGGATTAATGAAACACTACAGACGAATGAGATAATGTTGTAGTGGCGTTGTTATGATGAGTAAACAAACACATTGATGGGCATTGACGTAGGATAAAAAGTCTTTGGTTATTCAATAAATAAGAATGCGGGCTTGATTACTTTGGGTGAGTGACAGGCCAGTACGTCGGATGGTTAGAATGGCAGCAGGTGACAGAGGCGAATTGCCAGTCTGGACGCCCCAGAGACTGGTAGCTCAACTGGCAAAGTTCACACGATCCCGGGTGCAGTCGAGATTTTTTTTCTGACTTTGCGATAGACCAGGGTCCTATCCAAAGGGTAGCAAGCAATCGCTATTGTCCGTTTCACGCTATAGGAGCCGGGACCAACTTAGGTCTCACGAGCCTAAAGGCTCTGAAAGACTACTTTCGAGTTAATTTTTTATGTGTCTTGTGGGGAGAATAAACGCGATGGCTCAAAACTTTCTCAACCTAGGACTTCTTTGAAAACTATATAAAAGTCCCAGGTTTGAGAGCAATTACAAAGATGAGGGTCATTTTAATCGATCGGTATTTGAAGGATGATTATTCTGGCCAGAATTTTAAAAAACGTGTTTTCTTAGAGTACGGTAACCTGGATATCTCTTTCCAGACATCGTTTTTCCCATTAGCACGACTTGGATAACCATCATATTCTTTACAGTCGTGCTGGTCTCCATTATCCACTGACCTACGTGGCTCATTTCAGTGGAAGGCTCTCATCAGTTCTGTCTGTCAAGACAGAGACAGATCGTTGTAACACACACACACTCACACACACACGCACACACAGACACACATACACGCACACTGATAAAGCTATGTATAACATAAACAGTTTCTGACATACGTACTCTGTCGGAGAGATTACTGTGAAAGAACCGTGAATATTCCCAGTTGGCTAAAAAAGATTTAGACCGTTATTAGTAGTTGAGTGACCTCATTCGTTTTCTGTCTGGAAATGCTGTGCGTTTAGGTAAAATACCCACCTGTTCTGTCCACCAAATAAATCATGCCATCACACATTATGATCAAATGTAACCAAATCGACCTATCGTATGTTAGAAGTAGGTACTTTAGTGAGAACTAACTACCCATGGTCTGCAACCCCACCCCCTCACAACCCCCCACCCCCTCACATCCCCACCCCCTCACGACCCCCCACCAAAAACGCCCCGCAAAAGCAAACAAACAAACAAAAAATAAAAGGAAGGAAACCAACCCCCCCCCCAAAAAAAAAAAAAAAAAAAAAAAGAAAAAAAAAAAGAAACAAAAACAAAAACAAAAACAAAACATAACAAAACTAAAAATAAAATAAATCAAAAACAAAAACAAAAATTAAAACAGAGAGCCTAGTGACGTAAACTAAAATCAATCTATAGAACTATACAATTGATGGTTCGAACCTTGGTCAGAATTAATCAATCAGAATATTATTCCCTACCATTTAGCTTGTTCCGCCCCCTTAACTATCAATTGTCCTGTCATCAAAATGGCCCGACTAACATCGCATTCCCTGAATCGATGGTTTCTCCGTGACATCCTTGTTGCTATGCCTGTCAAACAACTAACACGGATGTGTAATTTGACCGTCATCAAAACGAGTCTTTGGTTATTCAATCAATAAGGAATGAGATTAGCGGAAGAGTAACGTCCCTTGATTGGACGTCACCCATAGTCTGTGACGTCACCCGAGGAAACGTTAATAGAGAGAGAACGTCATGGTGGTTGTGCGCATGCGTCTCTCGTCCTCGCATGCGCACACCCACCATGACGTTCTCTCTCTAACAACGTTTACGCCGGTGACGTCACAGACTATGGGTGACGTCAAATCAAGGGACGCTACTCTTCCGCTAATCTCATTCCCTATAAGAATGCGGGGTTGATTACATCGGATGAGTGACAGACAAGTACTTATGATGGTTATAATGGCAGCATGTGACAGAAACGAATTGGCTTCAACAGTCATGACGTCACTTCCCTCGTCACGACGCATAGTAACTTAGTAACTGGCTCTAAACTATCGGAACAATGGCGGACGCCCTTATGAAATATTTCTCCGACGACCATAAAAGTGTATCCAGAGGAGAAAAATATTATAAATATGATCATGTTTTGACTTTTATACATTCTGATCACATGACATATGTAAAGTTCTAGCAGCATGGAGAACAAAAAGTACCGATTTTCTTTGTTTAGAACAACGCTGCTCGCCGTTGCTGGGCGACGTGACATCAGACTATTGAATCCAATTGCGAGTCGGGCGGCCCAATAATATGTAAGAGACATGGAAGGAAGTAAGCGACGTGTGTATATATATATATATATATATATATAATATATATATATATATATATATATATATATATATATATATATATATGCAGGTCTGACATCCGAACGCAATTATGGGCCTAGTTTAACATTGTGATTTAATGCATAATATTTAGCGTTATTTCTTTTTTAGATTTCCATTACAACAACGAGCCCATACTAAATTGGGCTATTAGACCTGCAAATTCGTGCACGTCGGGACTAATTTGATAGTTTAATCTTTTTATCATTGATATTATGAACGAAAATAGATAACATTCCCTTATTTATTCTTAAAGGAAATTTTTCTTTAAGGTCCGTCTAGTAAACATGACCGAGATAACCAAGGCTTAGTCGGAACACCGCAAAGTTAGCAATAAAAGGGCTAAATTTCTTGCTTAAAGGAAAGTGAAAGAACTTTGGTCTCCCGGGTGGAAGTTTAATGCTTCATCTACTCAGTCATCTTATTTTGTCGACGACTGCGATGTCTCTGCTGCTGCTGTGGCTGTTGTGGGTGTGGTTTAATGAGGATAATGAAGAGAAGGAGGGCGATGAGGATGGACGATAGATGGAGGGAAAGGAGGGTGATGGGTAAGAGCTAGAGGAGATGATGGTGTTGATGTGATGATGATGTGATGATGATGATGATGATGATGATGATGATGATAATGATGATGATGATGATGATGATGATGATGATGATGATGATGATGATGATGATAATGATGATGTGATGATGATAATGAACTGATGATGATAATGATGATGATGATGTGATGATGAAGATGATGATGATGATGACAATGATGATGTGATGATGATGATGATGATGATGATGATGATGATGATGATGATGATGATGATGATGATGAGAAGGATGATGCGGCGATGGTGGAAAAGTAAGAGAACGTGGGGGGGGGGGAAGAGTTGGGGGAAGAGTAGGAAGAAGAGGATAGTGATGAAGGTCAATATGAAAATGACGATGCTTATGATGACGATGTGGATAAGGATGAAAAAAAAAAACAATTATAATTTTAAAGAAAAAGAAAAGTGCAAGATACCAATGATACAAATACCAATGATAGTGATAATGACGGCGACGAAAGACGAAAACGATGGTGATAAATGACGATAATGATAAAGGTTACGAGGATATTTAAGCCGATGATACTCATTATAAAAATTACGAGAAGGAGGAATTGAAGGAGAAATTCTTATTTATAAACAATAGCTCCAAAAAATATAAGAAGCTTATCTGCACGTCCGCCTGGCAATAAGAAAACTTCAACCGATCATTATAAAACAATAAACACTTCCTATTCTCGCCCGTAATTATGCTGAATTGCAAGAAACTCAAACTAACTTTAACCAGTTAACCGCCGTGCTCTGGAAAACCAAGTATTTAAAAATTTGGCCAGAAAATTCGTCCTTCAATTATCGATCGATTTAAACGACCCTCATCCTGGTAAAAATGATCAAACCTGGGACTTCGCTGAAGGTTTAATGTCATACATAGGGAATGAGATTAGCGGAAGAGTAGCGTCCCTTGATTGGACGTCACCCATAGTCTGTGACGTCACCTGCGGAAAAAGTTATTAGAGAGAGAACGTCATGTTGGTTGTGCGCATGCGTCTCTCGTCCCGCCGGTGACGTCACAGACTATGGGTGACGTCCAATCAAGGGACGCTACTCTTCCGCTAATCTCATTCCCTATAAGGAGAATAATTAAATCGAGAATGAATGTGACCATTGGATCAAAACGGAAAATGTTAGGTCGTGAATAAAAGTAGTTCTTGAGGGCCATTAGACCTATGGAGAGGCCGGAGTTTATTCCTGTTTCTATTGCGTGAAAAGGACAATAGCAAATTGCTTGCTACCCTTTGGATAAGTGTCTATTGCAAAGTAATTTTCACCAGAATAAAAAGACCCAACTACCCAATCCCTGCTTGCTGGACAAGAGGAGAGAGAGAGAGAGAGAGAGAGAGAGAGAGAGAGAGAGAGAGAGAGAGAGAGAGAGAGAGAGAGAGAGAGACAGAGAGAGAGAGAGAGAGAGTTTAAGAAACAATCGTGTCATTAACAAATTAATAAATCAAGGAGCAGGCACCAGTATAAGATAAAGAACTAAACAAGTGTGTATGAAAGGTGCCAGACAAAGCAAGAAAGGTCGACTGATTTTTTAGGGATGGTTTTTTTTCTTGTAATTTCCTTTCTTGCTTTGTCCGGCACCTTCCATACAGACTTGTTCAGGTCTTTATCGTGAACTGTTCTCGGGTTCGATCTCGAAACGATTGCTCGCCGAGTTATTGGGACTCTTGTGTCCTGATTAAACTGATGTATTAACTAAGAAATGATAGGGTTTTTCTAACATTGGGCGATGGAATAAATACAGTGAATATAGAATATTTTATTGTGATTATAGAATCGTGTATTCCAGCATTTAGAAACATTTAGTTAATTATTGTTCTTGATCGTCTCGGGACAAGACTCTTTACTATGTGGTCTAGTGGTATGACACTCGCTTTCGGATCGGAAGCTCCTGGGTTCGAGCCTCGCGCTCGGCGCATAGTTGAGTCCTTGGAAAAGGCTCTTTACTCACATTCTCTCACCGTAATCGGGTGTAAAATGAGTACCTGGCCATTAACAGCGTTGTCTCTGTCCGAAAAATTTGTAATATCGCCTATCAGGCGTCATGTCCCGTCCTACATGGAAAGTGTTGCTGTTAACCAGGGACCCCTTGTAAAGCGCTTTGAGCACGTTTAGTCGATATTGCGCTAGATAAAAAAAAAAGTCAATTTGAAATTAATAATATATCAAAGATCTTAACAGTCTACATCTTGCGTAAGGAAAAGTTGTATAATTAGACATAGATAGATTGAAAATACCTATTTAACCATTCTACTCAGTTCATAAGTTTCTGGTAGTAGGACGCTGGTTATTGCATGTGGGTTTCGGGTTTGAGTGGCAGTGTACATGCAGCGCAAAGTTAACTCCTTGAATAAAGCTTTTTGACAAATTTAGTAAATATTGCGGTATACTCGTAAATAAAAGCTCACGTTTTTTTCCTTGATAAACGAAAAAGTAAATTATCAGGCTTGAATTTGATCTGACTATCTATTAATAGTACATTGCCAGATAGTCATATCTGAGAAATAGAATGATTAATGAATATTATGTGTTTGGAGCATTAGATTAATGTACATAGGACATTATTTTTAAAAATAATAATGGATTAAAGCTAAGCCTTATTAATTGAAAATGGTCTTGATAGAAATTCTATGGAAATAGATTACCCAAATATTAATAACAAAAATAGAGTCTGCGTCACATTTCATTACAACGCAGATAAAGATTAAATTTCCTATATAATCCTTATCGGATTATACTAGTTTCACTCTCAACGCCTTGATAATTATTCTAGAATTTTAGTATGCATGGTAGTCTTGATAACAAAACCCCCTAATGTGATGGTTATTAAAAAGCACTTCATCAAGATTAGGGTCGAATATTTGTCATGTGTATCTGAAAAATTAATTATTACGGATTTTTCAGTCTTTGTGTGTTGTTGTTGTTGTTGCTGTTGTTGTTTTCCTTTTTGTTATTTTTGTTGTTGTTATTGTTATTGTTGTTGCTGCTGCTGTTGTATTTGTTGTTTTTGTTGTTGTTTATGTTGTTGTTATGGATTCTGTTGCTGCTGCCGTCATCGCCGTTGTTGTTTTTGGTTATGTTATTATTATTGTCACTTTTGTTGTTGCTGTTGCTGCTACTTCTGTTGCTTTTGTTTTTGTTGTTGTTATTCTTGTTGTTATGATTGTGTTTGTTTTTGATGTTATTGTTGTTTTTGTTGTTGTTTTGTTTTTGAGAATATTTTTGTTTGTGTTGTGGTTGTAATTTTTCTTCTCCTTCTTCTTCTTCTTCTTCTTCTTCTTCTTCTTCTTCTTCTTCTTCTTCTTCTTCTTCTTCTTCTTCTTCTTCTTCTTCTTCTTCTTCTTCTTCTTCTTCTTCTTCTTCTTCTTCTTCTTCTTCTTCTTCTTCTTCTTCTTCTTCTTCTTCTTCTTCTTCTTCTTCTTCTTCTTCTTCTTCTTCTTCTTCTTCTTTTTCTTCTTCTTCTTCTTGTTCTTGTTCTTGTTCTTTTTCTTGTTCTTGTTCTTGTTCCTGTTCTTGTTCTTGTTCTTCTTGTTCTTGTTCTTCTTGTTCTTGTTCTTCTTCTTCTTCTTCTTCTTCTTCTTCTTCTTCTTCTTCTTCTTCTTCTTCTTCTTCTTCTTCTTCTTCTTCTTCTTCTTCTTCTTCTTCTTCTTCTTCTTCTTCTTCTTCTTCTTCTTCTTCTTCTTCTTCTTCTTCTTCTTCTTCTTCTTCTTCTTGTTCTTGTTCTTGTTCTTCTTCTTGTTCGTCTTCTTGTTCTTGTTCTTCTTCTTCTTCGTCTTCTTGTTCTTGTTCTTGTTCTTCTTGTTCTTGTTCTTCTTGTTCTTGCTCTTGTTCTTGTTCTTCTTGTTCTTGTTCTTTTTCTTGTTCTTGTCCTTCTTCTTCTTGTTCTTGTTGTTCTTCTTCTTGTTCTTCTCCTTCTTCTTCTTCTTCTTCTTCTTCTTCTTCTTCTTCTTCTTCTTCTTCTTCTTCTTCTTCTTCTTCTTCTTCTCCACATTTATCCCCACAATTCTTTGGTATTGTCTCATCCATCTCTTACCTCTATAATCACTATCCAACCATACTACCCCCCCCCCTTTCCCACTTCCTTCATTTATTCGTCATCGGTGGACGGATCTAAAACTGTCCCCCCCCCCCTTTTTTTTTTAGCAATATCGTTTTGAATAATTATGATTGAAAACACGAACGGTGTCACTGAACACAATGAAACAGTCAAATTTTGTCAAATTATCTGCCAAATAAGTTTGCTATTAAGAATCAATTTCGACTCGCACGCACACAATGGTGGGTAACCGAATACTGACAAAGGTTTCAATCATTGGGCTCACGCACAAAGTCCCGTGCAATTAAATCGTCTTTGACAAAGTCCATGCCTTCCTGTCACTTGGTGAACAAAGTCTTTCAAACTCACGAAAACAGTGGTGGGGATAAGTTTGAGGGAGGTGGTGTAGGGAGGAGGGGGGGGGGCTGGTGGATGGGGGGGGGGCATTGTGTCTCACACTATCCAGATCGAATTATTTACTTAATCCTTTACATACGTGGTTCAATTCTAGTCAATCTTATTATGTGGCTTTATGGGTTGTTGTGTAACACTCTTCTCGTGACCTCAGAGTCCCAGGTTTCGAGTCCCACTCAGTGCGGGCCAATGTTAAGTCTCGAGATAAGGTCCTCTACTTCCAATTTCCCATCACATTGTATTCTTTGTGAGGAAATGTGTTTTTAAATTCCATTCCCAATGACACAACTCAGATAGAGAGCACCATCCGACTATGGTGCGACTATGTGGTCTAGTGGTATGACACTTGCCTTCGGATCGGAAGGTGATGGGTTCGAGTCCCGCTCTGAGAGGTGCATAGTTTATTCCTTGGCAAAGGCTCTTTACTCACATTCTCTCACCGTACTAAGTGTAAAAGGAGTAATTGTCTCTGTCAGAAAATTCTTTTTGTAATATCGCCAAACAGGCTTCATGTCTCGTCCTACATATTACGTGTTGCTGTTGGATAAGGTGGGGGGGGGGGGGGTGGCCTATAGATAGTTCGAAGATGACGTCACTCAGGCCTTTGTTATTGTTTTTGCCATCCACGTTTGTGAGTTGTTCTCACTAAACTGTATTAACCAGACTATAAAAGTTCATGGTTACACAGAGTTTGTGTGTTGATCCGTTTTACTTCCTGATGGCAATGTTGTGAACTCCTTGGCCAAGCGCATACTATCTTTGAAAATTGTTTTATAGTGAAATATGCAGATGATACTGCTATTCTTGGCTTATTAAAAGATAAAGTTACCGAAAAGAATTATTTCAAACAAATAAATATATTCTCGATTAACAACAATAAAAAACAAATTTTATACCATGAATTTAGTCTTTTACCATCTGGGAGAAGGTTTTGTCAGATTAAATGTAGAACTAACAAGTATAAATCAACGTTCGTTCCATCAGCAATAAAAAATTTGAATATTTCATATTGTACAGAAAAACCAAGGATTGATTCGTTGTCTGATTAACTGATTAATGTATTTAATGTAAGATTAAGTGACCAATTGATAATGATGATAATTTTTGGTGTCGAATTGCCACAATCGTATCAAATTGAAAACGAAATGAATATGTTTATGTTGTGTATATCGCACGTGTGAAAGAAAGAGAGGAGAGAGAGAGAGAGAGAGAGAGAGAGAGAGAGAGAGAGGAGAGAGAGAGAGAGAGAGAGAGAAAATAGGTAGGAGTGAAATATCTGTTCAATGTTACAGTTATCGTTTAACGTTATAACAAGTGTAACTAAATGACAAATTGCCATATTTATGGACAATAAAGATCTATTATTATTATTATTATTATTATTATTATTATTATTATTATTAATTATTATTATTAATTTTATTAATGTAAATCACTTTGAACACGTTGAATGGATGATTCTCAATATAAAAAACAGCTCAATATTAAAGCTCAAGATTTGTGACAAGGCAATACCCTGACGACTCAGAGTACAACCGATTCCCGTGGATTTGGGGTTAATCGACTAACTTCATTTCCTTTCCCTCACAGATCCAACGATAAATGGTGGGAGATAAGTATTTGGTTTTTCTAAATCCGGAAGTCTCCCAAAATAACAAAGAATTGATCCTACGGGTTTTTGGTAAAATACCCACACGTCATTCCCGCCAGATCACCCATACTCAAACACACACACACACAAACACACACAAAAACACACATATACACACACACACGCCCACAAAAACAACTATGTGCAACCTTTAACGTTTTATAGTCTGTATCCGGGACTTAACTGGGAACAAATGACCCAACAGGCGGTTTAAATACAATGACAAAGAGCTGGATGACGCCATCTTCATTCATTCTATAGAAGGATCAGGAACAGAAGTAGAAGAGGAGGAAAAAATAAGAAGGTGGAGGAGGTAAAGGGTGTGTGGGGGGGGGGGGGGGGAGTCGGAAGGAAGGGTTTAAGGAGGAAGAATAGGTGATGAGTATTTTCTTATTCTATAGTCGGAATTCTCCCAAAATAGCAATGTCTGGAATAGAACAACCAGTGCCGTACAAATATTGTATACATATTCACTCAATCTATTGAAAAAAATGGTACTAGTATTGACTACTATTAACTATGATGATAAAAATGGTACTAGTATTGACTACTATTAACTATCATAGCAATGTCTGGAATAGAACAAGTAGGCTGTGCGGTACAAATGTTGTACACACATTCACCCAATTGATATAAATGGTAGGTACTAACATTTACGATTAGTAACTATCATACCAAATATCTGTTTTCCCAAAGTATGACATTTAACTGGTTGAACTAAAGAAAATCATCTTGCAAATTGCTTGGACGAAACAAATACTGAAAACAAGGAATATAAAAAACCGAGAATCAATTATGAAATTTCTCCCTGTCATATTCAAATATGTTCCTCTCCGCCTTCAACTTGCCAGAGGGTTCAGTTATGTATGCTGATAATTGGCAATATTCCAAAACGTTCCCTAAAGTCAAATGTGTAAAATTGACTACGTGAATGCAATACTTTGTCATAAAATGACAAAATGGCTCTTTTCATCTTTGCAAGAATTTTTATTTTTTTTTTGGTTCAAATTGTGACATATCGTCTAAAATGGTTTTATGTCGGATTGGTTTAGAAGCGACTGGGACTGTATGAATGGAAATGTGGTTCCAAATAGCCTGTCTTGGGGGAACACTGAGAGGCCTATTGGAAAATGTAAATCCGCGGAAATGGGATCTATAAATGGTCATATTTACTTCATTTTATTGATTTTCATTATCATTTTATTCTTTAATGGCGGCACCATCCCGTCCTATTTTACAATTAATGAACACACGTACACACAAACACACACAAACACAGACACACATAGATAAATAGAGATAGCTAGATAGATAGATAGATAGATAGATAGATATATATAGAGAGATAGAGAGAGAGATAGAGAGAGAGAAAGAGAGAGAGAGAGAGAGTGTGTGTGTGTGTGTGAGAGAGAGAGTGTGTGTGTGTGAGAGAGCGTGTGTGTGTGAGAGTGATAAAGAGAGAGAGAGAGAGAGAGAGAGAGAGAGAGAGAGAGAGAGAGAGAGAGAGACCGTTGGTGACTTCAGGAATCAGTTTACAGGACTGTGTACATCGTTATCAACACGACCCCTCATCGTTACCCACACGACCCCTCATCGTTACCAACATGACCCCTCGTCGTTACCCACACGACCCCTCATCGTTACCCACACGACCCCTCATCGTTACCCACACGACCCCTCATCGTTACCCACACGACCCCTCATTGTTACCCACACGACCCCTCATCGTTACTCTCATGACCCTCATCGTTACCCACACGACCCCTCATCGTTACCAACACGACCCTTCATCGTTACCCACACGACCCCTCATCGTTACCCACACGACCCCTCATCGTTACCCACACAACCCCTCATCGTTACCCACACGACCCCTCATCGTTACCCACACGACCCATCATCGTTACCCACACGACCCTCATCGTTACCCACACGACCCCTAATCGTTACCCACACGACCCCTCATCGGTACCCACACGACCCCTCATCGTTACCCACACAACCCCTCATCGTTACCCACACGACCCCTCATCGTTACCCATCACGACCCCTCATCGTTACCCACACGACCCCTCATCGTTACCCACAAGACCCCTATATTGTTAAGACTCTTTATAATTACCCAGACAAAAGATTTCTATTTGTTTTGAAAATTTAACTAGGGATTAATCGATTGATGACGTCACAAGATAAATTGCTTTTTCCTGGTTGTCTCCCCTGAAATCTCAGGAGAAATTCCTTAATTTCAACTTGTACTTCGATGTATCTTTTTATGTCTACACGAACCAGTCTAATGACTAAGTTTTATTTTTGTTTTGCCTCACTTTTTGCTTATTATTATTATTATTATTATTATTATTATTATTATTATTATTATTATTATTATTATTATTATTATTATTATTATTATTATTATTATTACACAATTTTGCGCCGCATCGCGCACATCAGGAATTCGAACTGAGACCATCAGGTAAGAAGCCGACCGTCATACTTCGAAGTCATCAATAAACACGGAGTCGGCGTGTATTATATTACCAATAAGGTCGCGGGTTCAAACCCCCATCACCGCCGCGAATTTTTTTTTATTGTGTATTGTATTCTGGTACTTTTCTACTCACTTCATCTCTTGTGGTATATTATACGAAATACGTTTGGCGTTGTCTTTGTCGGAAATTGTGATGTGGGTGTTAGTCTTGTCTGGTTGAAGTTGTGAATGAAGATGTGTGTGTGTGTGTGTGTGTGTGTGTGTGTGTGTGGAGGGGGGGGGGTAAGGTGGAAGGGGTTGGGGGGAAGGGGGGGGGGGATCTGAGGGATTGAAGTTGGGAGAAAAAACATAATATAGAGAGAAAAAGACATACATCGAGAGAGAATGAGAGAAGAGTGAGTGTGAAGAGATAGTGTGTGTGTGTATGTGTGTGTGTGCGTGTGTATGTGGGTGTGTGTATATATATATGTGTGTGTGTCTGTGTGAGAGAGAGAGAAAAGTAGGGAGAGAAATAGAAAGATAGATAGAGAGAAAAGATAGAGAGAAAGAGATGGAGAAGAAAAAAAGAATAAGGAAAAGAAGAAGAAGAGGAAGAAGAAGAAGAAGAAGAAGTAGAAGAAGAAGAAGAAGAAGAAGAAGAAGAAGAAGAAGAAGAAGAAGAAGAAGAAGAAGAAGAGAGAGAGAGAGAGAGAGAGAGAGAGAGAGAGAGAGAGAGAGAGAGAGAGAGAAGGAAACTATTTCCAAATGCTTTTACTCTCATAAATTCTTGGTGTACAAAGCCATACAAAGGATTTCATCAACTCACCGACTGACCCCATTCCATCCACAACATTTTAACTCCTTCAACTCCAGACACTTTACATTCTAAACTCCCATCCTCAAAATAACAGCATTTTTAATGACTCCCAGATTATCAGCTCTCAGCCACAACGCCAGTCTCTGAAGACATCTTTTGACAATTCGCAATAATTTATTCATTCTTGAAGACTGCGATCACAGTTTTAAACCCTCAACTCGGGCATTCCCTAGGGAGTCTCCATACTCCAGCAAAAGCCATCACGTCTACAAGTTACAGATATTCGTCCGTCATAATTTGCGTGCTAACTAAAGACCATTCGGATTTTCGAACGCGTCTGAGCTGAGCACACTTTTAAAGCATGAATATTTTATTGGAATTGGGTCAAGTAATGGGGTATATTTTTGCATTTTAGGTTGTGGGGTATGGAAAAGTACTTTCCCATTTATGAATTTTTCAGACAAGAACTGACTAAGACCATTCTATTTTTGGGTACATGGTCCAGCTATTAATGTATGTTTTTTTAGAATCAGAATATATTTAGATATTTAGTGTAATGTGTCTATTGAACCAGATGATATTTTTTGAGTGTAATCAAGTCCATAAAAAGTACTCGTCGACTCTTGAGGGAACTCGAGTATTCACGCGGAAACAAACACAAAATGTTATGACGATGTACACCAAATACAGACACGTCACGTTGGTATGACGTCATAGTAGTAAGTGTGTTTTTGCTTCGTAAAAATGGGACTTTTAGTTAAGGCGATTCCCCGACGGGATCACAGGTTTCCAAATACGACAAAGATTAATTAAAAGAATATAGAAAAAAAAAACGAAACAACTCCGCCTGCCTTCATTTTTTTTAGCTGTATAAAACGCACATCTATATAATTCTAGGATGGTCTTGAAAACCCCAACTCGAGCACTATCCACCAAACGTGCTCAAAACACTTTACTATGGATCTCTAGACAACAGCAACACAGACATGACGCCTTTAAGGTAAAATTACAATGTTTATTTCCGACAAAGACACCGCAGGTAACGACCAGGTACTCATTTTACACCTGACTGGTACGGTGAGACACTTTTCAAAGGACTCAACCATGCGCTGCTCAAAGCGAGACTCAAACCCTGGTTCTTCTGGTGCGAAACCGAATGTCATACCACTAGACCACACAGCCGCACAAACGTTTGACATAAGGTAAAAGACCCTGGAGCAATGAGAACAACATGGCGTTGTGGTAGATGTCATTGTACTATGAAAGATTCTATGATCGGTGGCAGAATAAATTCCGAAGGTTATTGGCACTGGTTATAGTAACGTGAACTGTAAGCAAACAACCGTGTAAATAGAAATGCAAAACAAAGAACTGAACAAGTGTGTATGAAAGGTGCCAGACAAAGCAAGAAAGAAAAAAATACATGAAAAAAATAAACCATCCCAAAAACTCAGTCGACCTTGACTAGGGATCGACCCTCAGACTTTCTGCTTACCGTTCAGATGTGCTACCATTACGTGTAATGGTAGCACGTCTGACCCATAATCAGAAGGTCTGAGGTTCGATCCCCAGTCGAGGTCGACTGATTTTTTGGTGATGGTTTGTTTTTTCATGTATTTTTCTGTCTTGTTTGTCTGGCACCTTCCATACACACTTGTTCAGTTCTTTATCTTACAACAGTGCCTGCTCCTTAATATCTTAATTTGATATTTTCAAAAAAATAAAATAGCAATGCCTTTGCTGTATATAAAACTCTAGTCATTCATATTACAACCAACGGTACATCACACCCTACGTGTCTATGCATGATGATGTAATCTAGAAAACAACAACAACGTTTTGTTTTTCAAATTTTGGCCCAAAAACTCGTCCTTCAAATATTGATCGATCTCGATCTATGTCTGAAAGACGATTTTTCTGGCCAAATTTTTAAATTGTGTCTTTTGGTGGACTGGCCTTGAATCTGATGTATTTTTTAGAGGGATTAGGGTTTGGCTATGATTTGACCAAGGCTACGGTCTGATTCACCCCAACATAATACCGTTTTGAGACGATCGGCCACATATCTACAACAACTAAGATTGCTTCAAAAAAAAACAAAAATACAAAACAAAACAACGACAGACAAGAAACAAAAAAAAAACCAACCAAAAAGCAAAAAACATAACAAAAACAAAACAAAATCCCAATGAAAAAAAAGTTATATTAAGAAGAGACATAAAGATAGGACAGAAATAACTCTTCGCCGCAGGTGGAATTTGACAAGAACCACTTCAGACTTGAATTGATATTGAAAAGCAGGCAGACTAAGTCTCTATTCTTCACCCCTAAAGACATATCCATCTTGTGGCTCACTTATCTTATCGTATTTTATTTTAAACGAAATACATCCTGATCTGATCCGATGTGTAGAGAAAGCATTTCCAGCCATAGCAGATTATATAGAAAATTACGAGAGAAAAAAGCATCCCAAAGCATCAGCCTTCCTTAACTAAAATACTGCCATACTCTAACCCCCCCCCCCCAACCCCCCCAATTTCAAAGTCCCAGGTTTGAGAATTTTGGATAAGTGGAGGGTAATTTTTCACAGTCACTTTTACCCATCCGGGGGTCCCTATAGATAGAATGAAGATGACGTCATTCGAGTCTTTGTTATTGTTTTTTTTTGCCATCCGTGTTTATGAGTAATTCTCACTAAACTGTATTAACCAGACTATAAACGTTTACGGTTACACATAGTTTTGTGTGTTGGTTTGTTATACTTTCGGATGGCAATGTTGTGAGCTTCTTAGCCAAGCGCATACTATCTATAGCTCAGTTGGTATAGCACTCGATCTACAGGTAAATGGACAGAGGTCGGGTGCAGTCAAGATTATATTTTTTGACCCCTGTCTATCCAGCAGTGATTGGATAGCTAGTTTTTACATGTTAATGAGAGTTGAATAAAGCGATCTATGTACATGCTCATTCTTCATACAATTTTTTTCCAATTTTGGAAAGTAGCAAAAATCTCTAGATAGGTTTGAGCGAGTTAAAATGTCAAAAAGAGATATATAAAATATGCCCAAAATATGCGAGACAAGTCAACAGAAAAGGAAAATAATGAAAGAAAAAAACAATACAAAAACAAAAATAACAAAACAATAAATAACAACAGCAAGACGAAGAAGAAGAAGAAGAAGAAGAAGAAGAAGAAGAAGAAGAAGAAGAAGAAGAAGAAGAAGAAGAAGACGAACAACAACAACAACAACAAAAACAGCAATAAATACAAAACCATGAAAAAAAAAGGCAGCAAAGAAAATCATAAACAAACGAAAAGAAAACAAGCAAAACAAAACAAAACATAGAATGAAATACAACCTAACCCTTGCATTCTCATATCACTTTTTGGCTGTAATTTCAATTTTTCTTCAAGTACAACCTGGCATATTGCCGTTTTCAGTCAATGGGCTGCTACAAAAAACGGTCTGTCGAATCAATATTTGTTTTTTGTTTTGTTTTTTTTTTGTTATTTTATTTACAAGAAACATCTACGTTTACGTGTCGGTGTTAATGGGAAAATCATGCCAGGAATACAAACTCGTCAGAGAAAGAAGGATGGAGCGGCCTTTCAAAGTCTGTCAATGGTTTGGCTCCACAATCGATGGATACATCAAAATCGAACGGGTTTCAAAGTAGAGCAAAGATAATGACACACCGAGAATTCCGTTGAGCTCTGAAAACAAAACAAACGCATTAAAAAAATTTGGTCAGAAAACTTGTCCTTCAAATATCAAATTAAAATGACACCCATCTTGTCAAAATCTCCCAAATCGGGGACCTCCTTGGAGTACTTCCTTAAATCCCAGCTTTGAGAGTTTTTGAGAAGATAAGGGTCATTTAAATGGAGCCGTATTTAAATGGAGCCGTATTTAACCATCAAGTTTTTTTGACCAAATTTTCAAAAATGTGTTGCTTTTTTTTCTTCCAGAATTTGGTAGAATTGAGGTCAAAAGACTCCAAATTGCACTCAGTACTTATTCAGTTCAATTTCTACTCGTTAGAGCTTGTTTTCTATTGTTGCTGTTCTCGTTCGATAACATCAATCTCTGGCAATAAACATTTGGACAGCCAATCGGTTTATCAATTTAAATGTTCCTATTTTGAAAATATTTTCTATTCTGCCGCACTCTACGAAACTAGAAAAACGAGTATTTAAAGTTTTGGCCAAAAAAACTCGTCCTTCAAATACTGACCAATAAAAATGACCCTCATCTTGTTTGAACTCTCAGACCTGGGACTTCATTCAAAACTTTGAGAACGTCCCAAGTTTGAAAGTTTGTGCTAAGATGAGGGTCAATTTAATGGATGGATATTTGAAGGGCGGGATTTCTGGCCAAAATCTTAAATAAACGTTTTTTTCCAGGGTACGGCAAATTTTCAAAACTATTTCTCTGAACGTATTTTTCTATCTAATGTGGGCGATTTACGTGCGAGAGGGGAAGGAATCAATGGACGCTCTCTGTAGTCGGTTGATTGTGGGCGATTTTATTAACTTCCGGTTTGCGGACCAGTAATTGTGCGCCTTTGTGGTATATATTTGCTCGTCTTATGACTTGTAGGTACGGGTTCAAGTCTCGAAGATTTGGAAAAGGCTATTTACTCACATTATCTCATTGTATTTATGTGTAAAAATTCATTCAGGCCAGTTACAGGCGATCGGTACTGTATGAAATGGAAATATGACTCCATATGGCCTGCTAGGAGGATATATGAAATATTGTGAACCGAATTTTGAATGTTAAATCTTGGAAATGCACCATAAAATGTTCATATTAATTAATTAACCAGATAATTGTGAGTGACAGTGTTACTTTTGTCTATAAAGGTTGGTATTGCAATGGTATCGATGTTGGTGGGAGTACAAGTACTTGCATTGAGTCGATAAGCGTTCCGTTCCGTCCCGTCCCGTTCTAAATGTTAAGAAATAATCTTGGCTTAGGAAAGCGCGTTGAGCACACTTATTAATGGATAATGCTTAATGATGATGATGATGATGATGATGATGATGATGATGATGATGATGATGATGATGATGATGATGATGATGATGATGATGATGATGATGATGATGATGATGGTGATGATGATGATGATGATGATGATGATGATGATGATGATGATGATGATGATGATGATGATGATACCAATATACATGTATCTTTTTATATATTTGTCAAATTTGATTTTTTTGTAACACAATGGCTCGTGGAAAGAAAAAAAACAGATAATGAAGGTGGTGATGGTGGGGGGGGGGGGGGGGTTACCCAATAGCTCAGTTGGTAGAGCACTCACTTCACACGCAAAGGGACCGAGATCTATCCCTGATGCAGTAAGGTATTACGTCAAATCTCATTGAACACAGACGCCGTCATATTAGCACGTAGGTTGTGCGTCAACTTTCTGGTTAGTGAGTATGACAATGTTGGCGGGAGTGCTTATAATATATATATATATATATATATATATATATATATATATATATATATATTATATATGACTGTTGGTGGGTACTCGTAGGTACGAAATAGCTCGATAATGATGGTTAGAGCTAATATAAAATATAAATTGAATCACTCACTTATCTGTGGCCAAGACATATGTTTCTGTGGCTTTCGTCCACGTCTTCAGTTGGCATAATCCAACTGAAGACGTAGACGAAAGCCACAGAAACATATGTCTTGGCAACAGATAAGTGAGTGATACAATTTATATTTCATATATATATATATATATATATATATATATATATATATATATATATATTAATACACACAGAGACATATATATATATATATATATATATATATATATATATATATATATTATATATATATAATTCACGTTTACTAAAGATCTGAAAGAGAAAATAACAAGGAATGATATTCGGGTTATAAATAATCTCGGACCTCCAGGATTAAATCCTTTTGTTGGAATGAAATGTCTTCTATAAAGAATGGCCTCCCTTTCCAAATGATGTTAAGCTTGGATCGTGTTCCATCTCCAGACAGGCACAAAGCGTCATTGTTTTACCAGTTCTAATTGTAAACATCCAATGAATCTAATCTATTCGTAGATTATGATACGTCTTGAGCTGGCTTACACGGAATAACGTGATATATATATATATATATATATATATTATATATATATATATATATATATATATATATGTATATATAATAAAGAAATAAACTTCCCTCTATTCATCCCCATGGGGACATTTTTTCTTTAGGGTCTATTCCAAGGGCAGACTGGAATAACCCAGGCGTCAGCCGCAGAGCAGCGCTGCAAAGTGAGCTAGGGCAAGGTGACTTGCTAAAGGCCACACAGCGCTGAGCCACGCTGCCCCATATATATATATATATATATATATATATATATATTATATATATATATATATAATGCAATCTACAGACGTTAGTGTTTGGATGAAAACCACGTCTCACCCATACAGTTTGGCATCTGTGTGGCTATATGGTCAGGCTATATTTATTGAAATTGTAAGACATGCTCATTTACAGTAGTATCTAATTTACATACACAATCTTTACAATTTACAGTAAAAATTCTAATGTACGTGAAAAGTCTAAAAGATCAGATTTTATTAAGAAAATATACATAATAATGTTAAAAATAAATTATTTATATATTTTTTATTGTCGTTCTAGTTGTTATTTTTTATGCATAAAAGATATATGCATATGCATTTTTTTTTACCGACAATATACAATTAATTCTTTTCAATTTGCTAATTTAAAATTGTCTTTGCCTATTTGGCCTTCATTTCCCCTTTTCCACGAGAATTCAATAACAGCATCGAGAATACAGTGAAAAGCATTAATTTGAAGTAAGGAAATAACGGAAGTCTGCAGACTATTTAAAACCTCATTCATAATTCAGTCACCAAATAGAGCCGATTTACTCCGACATGACCCACAAAAAAATATTTTGAAATTTTGGCCAGAAAAATTTTACCTCAAATGTTGATGGATTGAAATGACTGTCAACTTGTCAAAATGTCTCAAAACTCAAATCTTATTTCAAATGTCAAGTTTGAGAGTTTTTCTTTAAAAAAAACATGTTGTGGTTATTTGAGAAATTCGATATTTGTACTAAACGTTTCTAGACAAAATATAAATAATACATTTTGTCAAAAAACAAAAAACAAAGGCGGTTAGTTTACTCCGCCATGCTTGATATGGCTTCACAGAGAAAACGTATTCAATGTTTCCATTAAATTTTCATAACATTTCATAATACGTTGTTGCTATCGTTTATCAATAGGTCGCAATGTTCATGTTTCTATTCAAATCTGAACGTGAGTCACTGACACCGAGTTTTGTCATTAATCATTAATGTCTGATATAACCAGATATCATTCCCCTATTGAGTGAATGCAGTATCGACGCAATTAACCAGTCGATTTTTGACCAATCAAAACATGGAATTTGTGACACAGCTTCACACGTGCTCGGACAAACATAGTTGGTTGTTTGTAAACAATAAAGCAAATGAAATCGACCTTTCTCTGATCATTTTTATTGCTTTCATCCCGCCAAATGGGTGACTAGTTATCACACAATTTTCTCGACCATATTATAAACGTTTAAGTTTACACATAGATTTCTGTGTTGATTTTATTAATCAAGCGGTAGAACAGTGGGTGTTTTACTTAGACGAATACCATCGGTAGTAACACCTGCGTAGTTTGCTATATTTACCCATCACTGTCATTGTTTATATAATGACGACTGTCCGAGAGGCGTGGTTATCTAAGTGTCTATTCAGTCCCTTGATTGGTGGACAAATAATAATTTTAAAAAATTTCCACACGGTACAGCTATCCTAGTTTGGTGTAAAAAAACTGGTTCCTTTTTCATTGGAAGTGTAAAATTTATCGTCTGGTATCAAAGTGATGGCGTCTAAATAAATGCTGGTCATCAATAAAGACCACCCATCCTTGCTCTTTTACGTCCCGTAATCCTAAGAATCTGCCTGTACACCACCTTGTTACTGAAATAGTTTTGTCACCTTTATGTAACCTATTCATTATTAGTACTCCGAAGGACTGGTGACATACACACTTCCAAGGATTTAGGAACCGAAAGAGTGGAGGGTTTGATGTCAAGAGTCTTCTTCCTTATTGGCGATGAAAGACACGCTGAGAACAGCTGGACACAAGGGGTAACGACTTCAACTCACCACCGGAAGACGAAAGCCACCTCGCACTGGCGTACGCCACACTGTCCTCACGCCATCCCAAACTTGTTCTTATAATAATTTTTATTTGTAGAAAATTCGACATCAAGATGTGAAGGAAAATTTTACAAAATGAACAATAAATAAGCCAAGAAGACATAAATTATTATTTATTCCAAACCTCCTTGATTCCCCCTCCCCCTCCCCTTTTATACAGCAGTCCATGTTATTTATGCTTTACCCGACTAGCAGATGTTGCGAGTATTTTACCTCAATGTATAACACTGGAGGGCATGGCGGAGGGCAAAAGAGGCAGAGGAAGACCACAAAGAAGATGGCAACAGGATATACAGGAATGGCTCAACAACGGAATGTGGCAGATGGGCACAAGACAGAGACTTCTTCCGAAGGACTGTGTGGGAGCCTACGTCCAAGTGATATGCCACAGAGAACAGAACAGTATAACACAAATCACCCAACTGGATAACAAAACCAGAAACAGAGAGCTGAGTGACGTGAATTTCATTTCCTCTTGAGGACGTGTCAAGTTTGGAGATGTTGTTAAACATTTAACAAGGTGTTTGATATTATTGGCGTGGGAAGGTTTCAACAATGCCTTGTTATGTAATATTGTAGAGAATTATAATATTTGTCACTCTCACGAGAAACTCTTGATAGACAACTTGTTTTCAATTTCCCTGGCCAAGAATTCGATTTTTTAATTCTATGTTTATAGATTAAACTGTGAGGAACTAGAATACCTGATATCAATGAATCAGAGAGTTTTTTATTTATTGGTAATAATGGCAATGATGATGATGATTATGATGATGATGATGATGATGGTGATGATGATGATGGTGATGATGATGATGATGATGATGATGATAATAATAATAATAATAATAATAATAATAATAATAATAATAATAATAATAATAATAATAATAATGATAATATTGATGATGATGATGATGATGATGATGATGATGATGATGATAATAATAATAATAATAATAATAATAAATCTGGAACGGAACTCTATAGAGAACGTGTTTTTCTCGCCAGTCAAGGAAGCAATTTCTCCCACCCCCTGTCGTTATCACGTGATTAACCAGTTAACTGCTGTACTATGCTGTACCAACGTGCACTTATTCGCAGGTCTGATAACCCAATTCCTTATGGGCTCATCGTTGTAATGGAAATCTAAAAAAAAAAAAATAGACGCAAGATATTGTCTATTTCAACAATGGTAAACTCGCCCGTAAGTGGGTTCGGATGTCAGACCTGTATATATGTACAGGTTGAAAGACACGTATTTAAATATTTGTTCAGAAATCTCATCCTTCAAAAATCGATCGATTTAAATGACCCTCGAGAAGTCCCAGGTTTGAGGCTTTTTGCCAAGATGAGGGTCGTTTAAATCAATCGATATTTGAAGGACGAGTTTTCTGGCCAAATGTTTAAATACGTGTTTTTCCACAGAACGTTAAACTAAACACTGAACCCGCAGGGACTTACAGTTTGACGTCATTTTTAGTTTGGTGCAGCGTCTAGTGAGTTGTCGTTAGTAGAGCTCAAGGAAACAAGTGATTCCAATTCGGAAGTTTACTTATTGATGACATTGCCTAACACGAGCAAAGAAACGGCCATGACAGACACAATATTGACGAATGTCCCACACTACACTGGGATGGTATAGATAGTATGCAGATGACGTCACTCAGGCCTTTGTTATTGTTTTTGCCATCCGCGTTTGTGAGTTGATCTCACTAAACTGTATTAACCAGACTATAAAAGTTCATGGTTACACAGAGTTTGTGTGTTGGTCCGTTATACTTCCGGATGGCAATGTTGTGAACTCCTTGGCCAAGTGCATTCTATCTGTTGCTAATTGATGATTTCCTTTAGCCAAAAAACCCCCCCAAAAAAAAACAAAAAACAAAAAAAAAAAAAAACAAAAACAAAAACAACTCACAACATAACGGGACATAACGTACCAACACACAAAGCTATGTGTAACCTTGAACGTTTATAGATAGTATGCGCTTGGCTAAGAATCTCACAACATTGCCATCCAGAAGTTCAACGGACCAACACAAAAAACTATGTGTAACCTTGAACGTTGATAGTCTGGTTAATACAATTCAGTGAGAATAATCTTCAACAGTTGTAACGTCACTTCCCTCGTAATGACGCATGGTATATATATATATATATATATATATATATATATATATATATATATATATATATATATATATATTTATGAGTGTTGGTGGGTACTTGTAGGTACGAAAGTGCTCGATAATGGTGGTTAGAGCTAATATATAATGTAAATTTTCACTCACATTTTTTGCCGAGACGACTCGTTTCTGTGTGTTTCTCACACTTCTTCAGTCGGCATAATCCATTTTGTCATGGATTATGCCGACTGAAGAAGTGTGAGAAACACACAGAAACGAGTCGTCTAGGCAAAAAATGTGAGTGAAAATTTACATTATATATATATATATATATATATATATATATATATATATATATATATATATATATCCTAAAAATTACGACAATATTGTAGAATTTGAAAAAAAACCATGTTAATATTCATATATATATATATATATATATATATATATATATATATATGTATATATATATGTATATATATATATATATATATATATATATATATATATATATATATATATAAATATAAAATTGGAACTAAGTAACGACACGACAATTTCCGTCTGTGACAGAAAATCATTAAACGTTGACTTTTACACCCTCCCATCCTCCACCAAATAACATACTTAAGACTACTCTGTCGCCTTGATAAACACATGTACTCATGAGTAAGACAAACAAGACACAAGAAAACTATGAATTTTATACTGTAGTAAAGTATTTCTTCAGAGCAAAATCCAATATACGTGCTCAAATCGCTTTATAGAGGTCGCAAGCCAACAGCAACACTTAGGACGAATCATTATGACGTTTGAGAGATTGTATTAAAATTATTATCGACGGAGCAGGTACTCAATTTAAGCATGAGTAGGGTGATATAATGTAAGTAAAGATAATTAAGTTTGCGCGCTCAAACGGGTGAGTCTCGAACCCAGGATGCACTGGTCCGAAGGTGTGTCGTGTCATATCACATGACCAGAAATCCTCATATAACCCGATTGTGCAATGCATCCAATACCACAATGTTGAATTGGGAGACATCATAAACATCCCATAATACAAATAGAACATCAACACGGGACCATCAGAATTATATTGACAATCTGTCTGTCCGACAGACTCTTTGTACAAGTATGCGCTTGATAAGACGCTCACAACATTGCCATCCGGAAGTATAACTGACAAACACACAAAACTCTGTGTAACCATGAATTCGTATAATCTGGATAATACAGTCAGTGAGAATTACTCATAAAAGTGGATGGCAAAAAACAATAACAAAGACCTGAGTGACGTCAACTTCGATCAATCTATAGTCTGATTGATTTAACTTAGAGAGAACTAATCACCAAAATGGTTGTCTAAAAACAATAACTATGAGATGAGTAACGTCAATTCACTTCCTTTTATAAATAGAATGCGCTTGGCTAAGAAACTCACAACATTGCCCCCCCGAAGTCTAACGGACCAGGACACAAAACTCTGTGTATCCATCAACTTTTATAGTCCGGAAATTACAGTTAAGTGAGAATTACTCATCATCGTGGATGGCAAAAAACAAAACAAAACAAAACAATAACAATGAGCTGAGTGACGTCAATTCGATATTAGGCTTTTAACGAAATCGGGTCGAACGCCGAACCCGAACGCCGAACCCGAACGGATATAGCCTTCTCACGTGACCATGAACGAGATCTGGATAGTGAAGACTCTCAAGCGGTATGCAGCATCGGATCTAAGGTCACGTGATAGAGGATAGCTTGGGTTGCTGTTGGCTTGTGTTAGGGGAGGGGCAAGGTCAGTGTCATTCAATATTATATAATTGTGCATGTGGCGCTCTATACAGAGAGAAAATTATAAATTGATTACGGGGGAAGGTGGGGGGAGGGGGGGGGGGGTGGGTTGACCCACAAACGATCGAGGTGTTGGGCTTCGGGTAGACCATGATACGAAATCAAAGAGAAAAGGCCGCTGGTACTTGGATGGTGGAAATGGTTGGGGGGGGGGGGGGTAGTGACAATCAGCATGGGATGTATATATTAACATTAATAATATAGGCAATAGATGACCAGGGATGTGTATTGTTTGTGTATTGTTTGTATATGTTTGTGTGTGTGTGTGTGTGCGCGCGCGCGCGCGCGTGTGTGTGTGTGAAAGGGATTACACAAAAACACCTTTCTCTGTAGCTTCCAAATGATTACGTATACGATAAATTTGAAACCCACATTGTTTGAATCAGCTCACTAATTAATTCCTGAGCCTTGAGATGGTGACGCAACTATTACATACAAGACCTTGCAGTCGAGACGGCAGGGCTTTTGGGTTACACAACCACTATTTACCCATCGGTCAGCGGTACTCTTTGATGTATACAACACTCACCGCCTTTACGCAAAGCCGCCTGCCCATAAATCAAGAGATGGTCTCCTAACTGTTCACAAGCGAACTGTCAAACGAGCAATCGATGATTGGATAAGAATCTCAAGATCTCATATAATAAGGTAAGTTTTGGAGAGGTGATATCCCTCCACCCGTCATCGGACAGAACTTTCATTGCGTTATATCATATGAGCTCCGCCTCCTCTTTCTATTCGGGAGTGACGAGATTAGACGAGAGGACGCGAGAAAAAAAAATGGTCACGTGTTGGGCAAGTCGTTCGTTAGGCGAGCTTCGGTGTCTAACTATAACTCCATATTATTTATAGATCGCTTATTACATTCATGGCTTGTTTGAGCCCCATTATCGCAATATTTAATAGTCTGGAGTCTGGAGTCCCCAACGTGAATTCAACCTTTCGTTTTCCATTGATGTCAGCTGTAAAATAATATCTCTTTTACGTTACGTGCAAAACAACTATATTTGGATTGGATGTCATAGAATTATATTGGATGGGGTCCCTTCATGACAAAAGATCTCAGGTAGCCTGCGTGCATCGGCATTGTCCACGTGATCTGTGACCGTTGTAATGGAATACGGTTTAAAGATTTTAAAATATAAATAAAAAAGACATTTATTATCCAGGATAAAAGGGAATTGGATAATGCGAATTCTGTTGACTTGGTCAGAATTTTATTAAATAAAGATTCGTTTCTTTCTTTCTTTTTCAATGTATTTTTTATCTGTTGATTCGTATATCTATATATCTATTTAATTGTTTATTAGTTTACTAATAGGGGGCTCGGATAGCTCAGTTGTTAGAGCACTCACTTCACACGCAAAAGGACCGAGATTGATCCCAAGTGAACTCAAATTTCTTTTCAGAGCAGTAGTTAAGTGAATGGGTCTTTTAAATAGGATGGAAGTACTTTGCGAAAGACTAGCGTTTTATTCAAAGGGTAGCAAGCAATTGCTAGTGTCCGTTTCAGCACCTATTGAAACCGGGATAAACTCCGGACTGAAGGACTACTTTATACTTTTATTTAATTATGTATTCATTTATTGATCTGTTTATATATTTATTTATTTATATATTTATTTATTTATCCATCCACCATTTACCTAAGACAGAGTTTTTACTTCTATAATGCATATTGAAGCTGAGTAAGTCACTGATTAGAGGATATTTATAGTAACATGCCAGTGGAACGCCAGATATAGACAACAATGAAAGAATGTCACAGTAAATAATAACATTATAATAATAATAATAATAATAATAATAATAATAATAATAATATATTAATAATAATAATAATAATAATAATAATAATAATAATAATAATAATAATAGTGAAGCTGATGATGATGATAATAATAATAATGATAACAATAATAATGATAATAATAATAATAATAATAATAATAATAATAATAATAATAATAATAATAAAAATAATAATATTAATGATAATAATGATAATAATAATAATAATAATAATAATAATAATAATATTAATAATGATAATAATAATAATAATAATAATAATAATAATAATAATAATAATGATAATAATATAACAATAATAATAATAATAATAATAATAATAATAATAATAATAATAGTAATAGTAATTATAATAATAATAATTATGATAATAATAATAATGATATAAATAATAATATTAATAATAATAATAATAAATAATAATATAATAATAATAATAATAATAATAATAATAATAATAATAATAATAATAATAATAATAATAGTAATAATAATAATAATAATAATAATAATAACAATAATAATAATAATAATATAATATAATAATAATAATAATAATAATAATAATAATAATAATAATAATAATAATAATAATAATAATAATAATAATAATAATATATAATATAAATAATAATAATAATAATAATAATAATAATAATAATTTTGAGTATTAAAAAAAATTAAAATTGAGTTTTTATACAAAGAGGAGAACCATCAAAAAATTAATGAAGAAGTCTTTCAGAGACATTTGAAATGGAAGATTGAAGTTCTTTCTACCTTTTAGATAGGACGCTTCTATCGCAAAGTACACTGTCAAAATCCTTGATAGTAGTTGTTACACCCCTGTAAAGCGCTTTCATGTAATTAATTGAAAATTGTTTATTATACAAGCCTAGATTTTTAATACGCTACGTTACATATTGATGCTGTGTGTTTAGTCTAAAAGCTCATAGCAATCCGCCAGCCGGATATAACGTACCAACACACAAAACTAATTTTAAATGTTGAACGTTTACAGTCCGATTGATAGAATTTAGTGAGAACTATTCATAAAAATTGGCTGGCTAAAAACAATAACAAAGAGTTGAGTGACGTCAATTTCGTCATTTGTTCCATCTATAGCCCTGCTCACTTGTCAGTGGATGTGTGAGTTCATCAACCCCCCCCTCCCCCCCCCCCTCACCACCACCTCCCAATCACCCACTCATGCCCTCGAGGCCCTTTATCACTGGCAAAAAAAAAAAAAGACCTGGCACTTTGATGCCAGTTCTTACGCCTGGAGGTCCGGAATTCTTTGGGTCTGTTTCTCATTAGGTCATCTACCGTCACACGAGACATCCGTGACCCATCGTCTCAAAACGATTTTATGTCCACGTAGATAATGATAATAGTGATAATAGAAAATTAATATATTAATAATAATAATAATAATAATAATAAATAATAATAATTATTATTATTATTATTATTATTATTATTATTATTATTATTATTATTATTATTATTATTATTATTATTATTATTATTATTTATTATTATTATTATTATTATTATTATTATTATTATTATTATTATTATTATTATTATTATTATTATCATTATTATATCAGGCGATATTACACTTTTTTTTCGGACAGAGACAAAGGTGTTAACTCACTCAACCCTAGAGATTTTTGCTACTTTTCTAAACTGGGAAAAACGTATTAAAATGAGCATGTACATAGATAGTTTTAATCAACAATCATTAATTAACATGCAAAAACAAAAACTATTAGCTTTGATAGTACGCCTATAATTTGTCTCAGAAAAATGTAATAACTAGGCATGGGGTAAAAGTAACCCGGGTAAACTACGGATAAAGTCGGTGTTAGGGTTGAGTGAGTTAACGGCCAGGTACTCATTTTACACCTGAGTACACCTGAGAGAATGTGAGTAAAGAGCCTTTTTCAATGACTCAACTATGCGCCGAGCGAGGCTCGAACCCAGGACCTTTCGATCCGAAAGCGAGTGTCATACCACAAGACCATATTATATTGAGAGATCTTAAAACATTGGCCGATCGTTAAGATGGCTGAGCCAGCACTGATGCGGCGTGTACTGCATCTTAGCCATCATATTCAGACAATGAAAAGACCAAAAAAAAATATTACACAAAAAAAATTCAAATTTTACCAGCATCGGAATGGGCGGGGGGGGGGGGGGGGTAATCTAAGAAAGGGAAATAATCTAAAATAAAAATGTATGACTCGATACAAAGGCTGTTTTTGAAGTACATCGATAAGCCCATAAAAGCCTCGTAATGACACCGTGATCTCTCTATCATTACCATGATCTCTCTATCATTACCAATCTGATTCTCATTACCTTATTTATAATATCGGGAATGACAAAACAGACATAGGTTGCCAGAAAATTTCAGTCTTACATCGTTAGTTTTTGTTTGCCAAACACAAACACCAATTTTTATTCGTCTTTCTCAACGACAATCTCTATCTTGATCTTGAACAATAGGGAAGTTGTTATTTATTATGTAGTGCTGGTAACAATTAAAGATTCATTAAGTACATGTGCAATCTTTTCTTTCATCATAGAATGAAATTTAAAAAAAAAACCAGCAGGAGTCCTTTTATGTGACATGTGATACATACACACATACACACACACACAAACAAACACACAAACACACACGCGCACTTAATCTTAAATAAGGCTTCTTTGTATTTGTCAATGCGAAGTGGTAGAATAATTATAATGATGAAATTGAACTTTTGACGGGCAATATCTTCCTCAAAGCAGATAGTAGTAGGTTTACGACACGACACAACACGACACGGCAGGCAACAGGGCAATAGTCACATGACACAGTGACACACCGCTTGAAAGACTCAGAATTTCTAAGAAAAAAAGGCAGATTTTCTAGACTTAAAGGGGGGCGACATTAAAAATGATGAATTTTGACCAAGTTTGCTAAAATTAGATTTTGGTGGGATGTTGTTATGTGACCATTTGTCTGCATAAAAAATTGCATGAGAACTTCATCTTCAGATTTTTTCGACTAAAATAACGTATTTTGTGACCCATAGTATGGTTAAATCTTGCCCATTTTTAGTTTCAGTGGACTGATTTCATAAAAGAATATCAAATAGTCTTTATAACTAAGTAAAAGCAAAAACATATCAATAAAAAGTAAAAACTCTCTTCTATCTTCAACAACCAATCAATTTGTTCTTAATAATGTCATGTGGTCACAATCCAATCAGAGAGCGAGAGGAGAGTTTTTCCCTAAACTCATTTACTTTGACTTTTAAATGCGTTTTTCTCAAAACTGCAATGTTCGTCACTAAAAACCTATCTCCTCCCTCAGTTTTCAACCAATCTTCTTCAAAATTTCTACAAATGAGTGTCATACAAATACGCAGGTCCTCTAGGCCGGATTTTTGAAAAAAATAAAAATTTTATGAGTAATTTGAAATTATGCAACTTTTTTTCAAGGGGAATAATCGAGTAATAACTTTGAACTTAATTTTTAAAGTTTAAAATTATAAAATTAAAAATCGGGCTTTTAGAGCCTCTTTAATTTCCTTTTTTCTACCTGTGACCAAAATATTATGACAATCAGTTGATAAACAAAAAAGCCTTTGACTTTTTAAGATTTGTTGTTTATTTTCCAATATGGCGTCGTTTCCATAGCAATGGGCAACTTTTTTCGAAAAAAATTATATGCAATCACCCTTCCCAAATAGGTACATTATGACTGTGCATAGAAGTTTAGGATATTTCATCAAATAAAAAAATGACCCTTTAGTGTCGCTCCCCCCCTTAAGGGCCAAACTGAGAGAATGCCTCCTCTCCAGTCTTCTTCTAATGCAACCTTGGAATTTCATATTTTGGGAATCTATGCTGTAATATTATGTGCTCAGAGCGCTTTACAAGGGGTTCCACTTAGCATGTATGATGGGACATAACGACTGTAAGGCGATATTACAATTTTCTTTTCCACCCACACCGTAGCTATCGTTATGTTATAGCCTGATACTGAAACCCAAAAAGACTGGCATTTTGACGTCATTATTTGGTTTTTGCACTTCCTAGTGAGTTGTCGTTAGTAGAGCTCATGGAAACAAGTTATTTCATTGGTGGAACTATTGAATACAACTCACGATTTGTTTTCTTTTGTGGCCAAAGACTGGCATATTGACGTCATTTTTTGGTCAGTGTCAGGCTGTTACAGGACATACACAAACCCAATTTCCGTTCCAGGACGGTGAGAGTACGTGAGTAAAGAGTCTTTTTCAAAGGCTCAACTTTTGCGCAGTTAAGAACAGGAAGAACCAGGAAAAACCAGGAAGAACCAGGAAGAACCAGGGAGAACCAGGAACAACCAGGAAGAACCAGGGAGAACCAGGGAGAACCAGGGAGAACCAGGAAGAACCAGGAAGAACCAGGGAGAACCAGGAAGAACCAGGGACTTTAATGCTCGAAGACGAGTGTCATACACCAAGACCCCAAAGCAGCATCCTATTTGTAGTTGCATTCGTACATTCATCTGACTACAGATACTTAATCTGACTACAGATACTTAATCTGACTACAGATACTTAATCTGACTACAGATACTTAATCTGACTACAGATACTCAATCTGACTACAGATACTTAATCTGACTACAGATACTTAATCTGACTACAGATACTTAATCTGACTACAGATACTCAATCTGACTACAGATATTTAATCTGACTACAGATACTTAATCTGACTACAGATACTCAATCTGAATACTTAATCTGACTACAGATACTCAATCTGACTACAAATACTTAATCTGACTACAGATACTTAATCTGACTACAGATACTTAATCTGACTACAGATACTTAATCTGACTACAGATACATATTCACATTTGAGTCGAGTGAGAGAACAGTGCACAGTGCCTTCCATATCTAGAGAGTTAACGTCGTTGTCAGAGTTTGTCAACCCTTGCCTTCCAATCGGACGCTGATAGGATCATACTCAGCACAACATGTCGTAAACTTAGATATCGATTGAATGTAAAACAGCTTTTTATCAAAAAATACAATCGTTAATGGGTCATTGTTTAATATTTCATGCACACTGTCCACCTGGTGAGACAAAACTGGAAGGGGGATTTGAAACAATCAACAAATGTGATGATAACTTCCGAACCTGGATTGATACCTTGAACATAGAAGTGTAGCCGAACGATACCTGGTGAGTTAATTATCGTCAATACGATTCAATAGTCTGATGTCACGCCGCCCGGCAACGGCGGCCATCTTGGTTCTAGACAAAGAAAATCATTACTTTTTATTTTTCATGCTGGCTAGAACTTTTCATATGTCTTGTGATCAGAATGTGTAAAAGTCAAAACATGATCAAATTTATGGGGTTTTCCCCCTCTGGATACCCTTTATGCTCGCCGGAGAAATATTTCATAAGGGCGTCCGCCATTGTTCCGATAGTTTAGAGCCAGTGTTACTAAGTTACCATGCGTCATTAGGAAGGAAGTCCGGTACGACTGTTGAAGAGTATTGCCTAGAGCATGGAGATAATTATGAACCAAGGATTTGGAATTGTGTTGTTAAGAGCACTGGTCATTATATTGTTATGGGGAAAAGTGTTGCTTTGTTTTATTGGAATTGTATTGCTTGCATCTTTGTTCAAGTGGTATTACAGTCGCCTTGGGACCAGTAAGTCCCTGGTTTGAGTCCCGTTCATCCCGACAAAATAGATCAGGTACTATTCAGATTAGTGAATGAAAACAGGATCACATATTCAGCCATCTCGGCAGTCGAGATAGGCACAGTTTCTTTTTACTATATGGGTCTAGTGGTATGACACTCGCTTTCGGATCGGACGGTAATGGGTTCGAGCCTCGCTCGGCACATAGTTGAGTTCTTGGAAAAGGCTGTTTACTCACATTCTCTCAGCGCACTCAGTTGTACGCGTTGTCTCTGTTGGAAAGAAATTGCTATAGCGCCTAACAGACGTCATGTCTCGTTCTACATGTTACGTGTTGCTGTTGGTCAGTGACCCCTTGGAAAGCGCTTTGAGTATCTTTAGTGGATATGGAGGTGTTTGTTTGTCTGTCACTGTTTCATGAAGATATTTATCTTGTTCAAGTGCCTTCTCTTTAATTTGTCACTTTGATTGATAATATTAGAGTATCGGTAATGTAAAGAGATGTTTTGAGATTAAATCAAAGTCTTACCTGACATCAAATAGAAAGTATCGGTAATGTAAAGAGATGTTTTGAGATTAAATCAAAGTCTTACCTGACATCAAATAGAAAGTATCGGCAATGTAAAGAGATGTTTTGAGATTAAATCAAAGTCTTACCTGACATCAAATAGAACAAGAAACGAAGCGGCTATCCCTGGTCTAAGTCTAAGAGTGGGTTGTGATCACAATGGGATGGCCCAAGATAAATTGGCCGCTTGCACCTCGCACCTCGCACCCGTGGTTTAATTTAGCCCTCTTTCAGTTCCAGTCTCGCTGTATGGCGCTCTGATGCTATAAGACAAACGAAAACTCACCCCCTCCCTTTTTATATTATTCCCATACCCACCCACGCCTGTACAGGCACTTTACTCTCACAAGTACGTGTGCGCTCTCACATTGTCCAAGGGAGAGAGAGAGAGAGAGAGAGAGAGAGAGAGAGAGAGAGAGAGAGAGAGAGAGTATGTGTGTGAGAGTTTGTGTGTGTGTGTGTGTGAGTGAGTGAGCGAGAGAGAGAGTATGTGTGTGTGAGTGAGTGAGCGAGAGAGAGAGAGAGAGAGAAAGAGAGAGAGAGAGAGAGAATATATGTGTGTGTGAGTGAGTGAGTGAGCGAGAGAGAGAGAGAGATAGATAGATAGATAAATAGATAGATAGATAGATAGATAGAGAGAGAGAGAGAGAGAGAGAGAGAGAGAGAGAGAGAGAGAGAGAGTATATGTGTGTGTGTGAGTGAGTGAGTGAGCGAGAGAGAGATAGATAGATAGATAGATAGAGAGAGAGAGAGAGAGAGAGAGAGAGAGAGACAGAGAGAGAGAAAAGAAATGAGAAGTAGATATAGATGAGCTGATAAACTAAATAGAGAATGAAAACGACTAGAAAGATTAACAGGAAGAAATAAAGAAAGAAAGATAAACCGACAAATGTGCGGGAAGATGTGAAACAGCTTTTTTTAAAAATGTGACTTTCCTCCAATTTTTTTAAACAATGATGTTCTTCTATGTGTGTATTTTAGGGGTCACTACCTTACCTGTGTCAAATTGTAACACGTCGTGCTTGATTATCTAATGTAAATGGTGCTGCTCGAAGCTCAAGGAAATACATAACAATGTGAAATTGAATGTAAGCTTCAATTTAATATACGAAAACAGATAACATGAACGTTTCGGGTTTCCCCTTTATCAACAAAACAGGATGATTGAAACACTACAGACGAATGAGATATTGTGGTGGTGGCGTTGTTCAGATTTTTTGTTTGTTTATTCATCTTAACAACGCCACTACCACATTATCTCATTCGTCTGTAGTGTTTCATTAATCCTGTTTTGTTGATAAAGGGGAAACCCAAAAGGTCCATTTGGTCTATTTTCATATATTAAATTGAAGCTTACATTGAATTTCACACTTTTATTTATTTATTATATAAGAAATAATTTTTCCCCTAAAGATCTGATAATATCTAGTTCTATTGGTGGTTATTTATCAATCCAGCAATCTGAGCTGTGATTGGTTGAAATACGATCTATAAATCGTTTTAAAAAATGCCCTTCGGCCACAACATCATAAGATATCGTCGCCTAGGCATTCCACGAAGGAATATAGATGATTCATCAAACGGATGTCACCAGGAATCACCCATGTTGTCCAAGTGAGCAAATTGGGGTTAATAATCATGCCCAAGGAAAATATAAAAACGAAAGTGCCTGCCTGAAGCAGGATTCGAACCCGGGACCTTCCGGATCACAGTGCAATGTCTTAACCACTTTACCACTTCGCGCTCCATAATTGCTTTAAAAATAAATAAAAATAAACAGCCTTCATTCATCCCAGGGGAAAATTTGTCTTTATGGTCTATTAAAAAAAAGGAAAGAGCCCATCCGTTAGATGCAAGGAACAAATTGCCAAGAGATGCTGACATTCTGGCTGGAACTCGGGGTACTCTAGGTGTTAGTCCAATGGTGTACCGTCAGCCATCTCGTCTCCCTTATGTAATAGATTTTAGAATTTAAAAACACAAACTGGGTGGGGTACCTGACCTCCCATAGAGTGGGCAGGGAGATACTTACTGTGCTTTATATACCCTCATCTGTTTTTCCAGCATGTATTTGTCTTGGACTTGGAATGAGATTACTTGGTTTTGGCCGGACTCTCATGGGAGGGAAGCAGCCAAATGTATAGATAGTTCGATGATGACGTCACTCAGGTCTTTGTTATTATTTTTTGCCATCCGCGTTTATGAGTAATGCTCACTGAACTGTATTAACCCGACTATAAACGTTCACGGATACACACAATTTGTGTGTTGGTCATCTTAACAACGCCACTACCACATTATCTCATTCGTCTCTGTAGTGTTTCATTCATCCTGTTTTGTTGATAAAGGGGAAACCCGAAAGGTCCATTTGGTCTATTTTCATATATTAAATTGAAGCTTACATTGAATTTCACACTTTTATTTATTTATTATATAAGAAATAATTTTTCCCCTAAAGATCTGATAATATCTAGTTCTATTGGTGGTTATTTATCAATCCAGCAATCTGAGCTGTGATTGGTTGAAATACGATCTATAAATCGTTTTAAAAAATGCCCTTCGGCCACAACATCATAAGATATCGTCGCCTAGGCATTCCACGAAGGAATATAGATGATTCATCAAACTGATGTCAACAGGAATCACCCATTTTGTCCAAGTGAGCAAATTGGGGGTGAATAATCATGCCCAAGGAAAATATAAAAACGAAAGTGCCTGCCTGAAGCAGGATTCGAACCCGGGACCTTCCGGATCACAATGCAATGTCTTAACCACTTTACCACTTCGCGCTCCATAATTGCTTAAAAAATAAATAAAAATAAACAGCCTTCATTCATCCCAGGGGAAAATTTGTCTTTATGGTCTATTAAAAAAAAGGAAAGAGCCCATCCGTTAGATGCAAGGAACAAATTGCCAAGAGATGCTGACATTCTGGCTGGAACTCGGGGTACTCTAGGTGTTAGTCCAATGGTGTACCGTCAGTCATCTCGTC